>NC_065920.1:58994943-59328649 GCF_024586455.1 Bactrocera neohumeralis | reverse complement strand
AAATTTAAAAAGGAAAAACTTTCATCAGTAAATCGAAATTTTAACGAAATCTCCAGAATGGAAGTGAGCGAACCATTGTTGTGCAACACGAACTCATACAGCATCGTCTCAATTTGTACAGCAGCCATACGTTATGCAACTGTGGGCCAAAATATGTAAGACTTTTAAATTTAAATTTCGCGCGAAAACCCATTCGTTGAAATACCATTTTCTCAGGTATGACCGTCAGTGACTCTGAGCCAGATGTCACAACAAACTGATATTTAGTGTTTAGTATGCGCCTGTCTTTCTGAAGTAGATGAAGTGCATTCGGCAATTTTTACGATGAGTGAAATTATTTAAGAAAGAAGTTCCATTAAATTTGCGTACGGAATGAAATTTCTGTTTCCGAAACATTCAGAATGTTGGCGAAGACCTTTCGTGATAATTCTTTGTCGCGAGCAAGTGTTTTTGATTGGTACAAATTATTCAAAAAGGGTTCAGAACGTGTTAACGACAAACCACGTCCGGGACGACTATCAACATCAACTGATGAATATCGGAAAGATTAGTAAAAACTATTTTGAAAGATCATTTGGGTCTAAGAAAAGTTGAAACAAAATTGCTTCCAAAATCACTAAATTTTTTCGGAGAACAGCATCGCGTTAACGTCTGTTAAATTATACTTTTCGACCACCAGGTTGTCATGAAACGTATTTTTACTGAAAATTTTATTTGAACTTGGATCTATGCTTACGGCCCAGAAGCAGACGATTAATCGGCCGAATGGCAAAGGTGAGCTGAAGCCGAAAAAACCACGTCAAAGCGGGGTAAAAATCAATGTCATGATGACAGTTTTCTTCGATTATGGAGGTGTGGTGCACTCAGAATTTATTCCGACCGGCCAAACTGTCAACAAGGAATGCTATTTGAGTGCTATGCCTCGTTTGCCTGAAGCTATTTGTAAAAAGAATTCGGAAGTATGGGTCGACAACTCTTGGTTTTTGCCTCATGATAATGCACCTTCGCATATAGCATTGATTCTTTATGAGTTTTTCGCTAAATTTTTAACCAATATCGTGCCGAAACCACCCTATTCGCCTGATTTAGCTTCGTGGGACTTCTGGTTATTCAGCAAACTCAAACGACTGCTCCGAGGAAACCGCTTTGAATCAATTGAATACTTTAAGCCTGAATCCTTACGCTCATTGAAGGCTATTCCGGAAATTGACTTTAACAACTGTTTCGAGGATTGGAAAAAACGTTGGCACAAGTACATTGGGACCCAAGTGGGATTACTTTGAGGGACGACACGATTTTAAAGAATAAATTAAGAATTTTTAAATTATGAAACAAAGTCTTACTATTTTTTGCTCATAGTAGTAGTTGTACGAAAGTGGTGGTTCCGACAAATGAGCAGCCTCTTGAGGTGAAACCATGATTATTGACCTGCAAACTTTCTGATCGATATCTCAAAAACTTGAGGAACTAGTTCTCTTATGTTTATACAGACACACAGACAGATAGATAGACAGAATAACCTGGCGCATATGTCTTTATGAAATTTTATGCCCTACCTGAATTCTGGATGTAAAAAAATAATATTCCAAGCGATAATGCTGTTTTTAGCTAACACCCATAGGCATTGTCGACTGTGATTTGTGAAATCTAAGACTCCAATGGAAATACAATGAAGGACAGGACACCGCTTCTCCTCAATTTCCTGAAAACTTGATCAAGTCACAGGCCACTATTGACTGCTTTTTCTCTGCTCACCTGAGCCAGGGATATGTGGACTGCTGAGTCACTAGAGAAGAGGGCGCAGTGAGCTCACGGATGGATCGATTATTGTAAGGAAGGCTCTTTTAATCAGTCTTAGCTTTAGGCTCGAAGATCACTGCAGGGTTTTTAGGTGTACCCGCTTAATTTAGTGGTATATTCCTTGAACTCAGCAGCTTTGAGTCAGCTCATATCAGGAATGCCTATCACGAGCCTTTATCTTCAAATAGTCAGGTATCTTGCCCTTTCATTTTTTTATCGCAGTTTAAATATTGGCTCTTATGGATTCGCTGATCATTTTGCAGCGTTCATATCGGAATGGCCCCAACTTTGATTTCAAATGGAGTCTATCTATGGACCTCGTCAACGGCCGTACTAGTCAACGAGGCCTAGAATACATTCATTTTATTGTACTACTTGCTCTTTTACAAAGTTCATCTTGCTGCAATCGTAAGAGTCCCTACTGGTCATCGACAAATGGGCATTCATGCGTTAAGGCTATAAATCTTATCGGAACCCAGCTGAAACTGACTTTAGCCGAGTCAACAAATTTGTAATAGCCTCAAGGCGCTTTGTCCATTTGTATCTATTACTATAAATAGAGCAATTTTAGGTACCATAACGGACCGGCGTTCTAAGCTGTCCAAGTGAGAATCCTGTTACCATCCAGCTCTTATTCTAACCTAGATGGGAAACTGTGATTACTCACCAACACCTTTTAAAATTAAGCTAAAACTTTTTATTTGCAAGGATGTTTTTTCTCTAAAGTTAGGTTTATTTTAACCATAAATTCAGTAAGCTAGTTTTTTGGCTCACCCTAACATACATTTATGCGCAATAAATAATAATTGGAAATCAAATAAAATGCACGTAACAATGTCACAGTGGGTGGCCAGACAACAAACACGTCGTAAAAAATGCTTTTCCAAGTTATCAAATAAAATATTTATGAAAATTGCCGACTTTGCTGCATACAACTTATGCATAAGGAGCATAAGCGCTGAAAAAATAAATTAAAAAATAAATAAAAAATAAAAGGTATGACAAAGCGTAATACCGCAATGTAAACACTGTTAAACCAACAACAATAGCAAAAACCGTACATTTTCAATTTTCAATAAAAATTTATATATTTTCATGCGTCCCGCTGTGCAGGTGGCAAATTACGACAAATATGGTTGCCCACATTGTTTTAGTTATATATAGATACATATATGCATACTTATGTATGAAAACCGCACGTGCCGAGTATAAGTGTTTCCAATAAAGTTTACCCAGCTAAAAATTTCGAAAATACGTTTAGGTGTTTCAAAATGGATTTGATTTCAATAAGTTTTCTTGCATTTTTGAAATATTTCTTAGCATTGGTAATGATTTTGCAAAAAGAAAAACTTAAATGATGAGCATATTTTATATCAAAAAACATTGATTATATTTTTTTGCTATATTTTAAAGTGATAATCGAAAATCACGAATTCATTAAACGTCATTTATAAGTATAATTTCATTAAGATGTTGAACCGATTTTGTCAAAGAAGTGGTTTGTTCCGCTATCATCATTTCGGTTCTAATTTCTTCGGATCATTTGTCTTCAGAAAACTGGCATAGATGGAATTTGCGAAATAGCGTTATATTGGACAAAAAATAGTTGTGAACCGTTTCTGAATGATTTCCAACATGACAAGGTCCATTTTAAAGAAAATATTATGTACCAGAATTTCCATTGAAATCGTTCTGTAGTTCCTGAGTTATGGTTTTTGGTCCATAAGTGGGCGAGGCCACGCCCATTTTCAATTTTTAAAAAAAGCCTGGGTGCAGCTTCCTCCTGCCATTTCTTCTGTAAAATTTTGTTTCTGACGTTTTGTTACGGTCGGTTATTTAAACCACACACCAGCAGTGCATTTTCGGGATGCATTTTCAAACTCTACTTTGTAATGCTAAATTTTGCAGTATTTACGTAGATTCTTCCATTTCGCTGAACAAGATTTGTCGATATATTCCGGCGGAAATGCTCGAAAAAGTTGCCCGAATGGAGCACCTAAGACGCAGCCGCGGTCAACATTTAGTAAAAATTATCTTAAAGTAAATGTCAGGCCAATCTAACGAATAGCGCGTTTTTTTTAAAAAAGTTATCAAAAGTAATTACAATAACGTGTTTTCCATTTTTTGATAGCCCCTAGACATCGTTGAAAAAAACGACTCTGTAGGGTTGACCCATTAAGTTGACATAGCTATAGTAGTTTCGAAACGTACAAAAAATATTTTAGTTAATGGCGATGCGTGACCTATGGATATTTTATTTCCAAACTTCGTACAAGATAAGATTGCCCCGTTATCCTAATGCGATTTTTATCCGATTTCACTTTAATATCTTTTCTTAAAATGTTGAAATGTACACAAAAATAAATCCCCAAACAGTAAGAGGAATTTGTTGAAGGTTTTATCATAGACGGTTTCCGCCATTTTAAAAAATGTCGGCGTTTGGGCGTTTTTTGGCAAAATAATAAATTTGGTTCGAATAGATCGATTTGGCCCATCTTCAAACAACAGATTTATTGCCAATGGTAGAAGGACTTAGTGTACCATGCTTCATCATGATCTGGGTTCAATTTTTAAGCATATGTATACATTTTGCAAAAAAATGGTAGATCTTAAATGGACAGACCCAAAATACATGTCTTATCTTGACGGACGGTCACTACCCGGATTTCGACTCTTTTTGGAAAACCGTATTCTCGTTTCATCAAAAATAAGGCAAAAAGCTGGATCAGTTATATTCCAGAAAATGGTGGGAGCTATGTCTGGGGACAATGTCTCTTTTTAGATTGAATTACTTTTGTTTTATCTTACAAACAACTTTTTGATATAAAATATGCTCATTTTAAGCTTTAACTTAAATTTTTTTATTTAGCAAAATTGTATGCTATGTTTAATGTTAAATATTATCTTGAAATGGATGAAAAAAACAAAAAATTATTACATTTTCAATAAACGTGTCCGAATTTAATGGGATCATATGTAAGCCACTCCAACTGGACCGACTTGAACCAGCTAAACGAAAAAAAATTTAGTGGCCAAATATGGTAGATTTCAATAAGTTTTTTTCTTGCAGAGAAAATCCTATAGTTGGTTTTTAATATGGTTATCTACATGGATTTCAGCAAAGGAAAATTCAGCAATCTACCTGGCTGTATCCGGATCATGAAGCCACCAACCAGATCGATCATGTTGCGATAGACAGAAGACACGACTCCAATGCTTTAGACGTGCGTACGCTCCGAGGTCCTAACATCAACTCGGACTACTATCTTGTTGCAGCCAAGAAACTCACCCGCCTCTGAGCAGCTAAACCGCACGTCAACAAATACAAAGAAGGTTCGACGTCGAGAAGCTGCAATCACAACAAACATACAAATGATTTTCTACTCGACTTGCACCCATGCTCTCTGAGAGCACACACCAGCTACTTAGTATAAAGGAACTGTGGGACGGCATTTCAAGCTGCAAGCAATACCATTGGTTTTCCAAAAAGGCAAAAGCTCGTACGATGAGGAGTGCCGTGTCGCAGCCGAGAGAAAACAGACAGCCTACCTCGCAACGTTACAATCGATCACAACACGTGCGGAATGGGATAGATACCAAGAGTTAAAGAGGGAAATAACACGCTTTTGCAGACAAAAAAGAGAGAGCTCGAAATGCTTGAGGACGAAGAGCTTGACAAGATGGCCGACAGGGGTAATGCTTGAAAATTCTACGAAAAAATGCGGCGACTAACAGAAAGTTTCAAGACCAGAACATACTCTTATAAAATCCCTAGAGATGATTTAGTGACTGATGCTCGAAGCATACTAAAATTATGGAGGGAACACTTCTCCAGACTTCTGAATGGCAGTCAGAACATAATGTCAGGAGATGGCGATGCTGTATCAGCTTCTTTATAGAAAATTGTCGGACGAAAGCACTATACCCAACCCACAAACAGGGAGACCACACAATCTGCGCCAACTACCACGGGATAAGCCTCCTCAACATCGTAAATGAGGTTCTATCGAGCGTGTTGTGTGAAAGATTAAAGCCCACCGGCAACAAACTGATTGGAACTTAAAACCACACTAGGCCTAGAAAATCAACAACTAACCAGATATTGATCATGCATCAAATCTTGGAATAGATCCGTGAAAAGAGGATCGACACTCACCACCTCTTCATCGATTTTGAAGCTGTTTTTTACAGCACGAAAAGGAGCTGGTTTTTGCTGCTATGTCTGAATTTGACGTTGAGCAATACCAAAAGTGCCGTCAGAATCGGGAAGGACCTCTCCCAGCCGTTCGGTACCAATTACACGTTTCGTCAAACAAAAATTCGTCGCACTCGCGTCGAGGCTCCCATGTCACTGTTGACAGTCATAACTCGCAGATAATTCCATCTGTCTACATAGGAACCAGCATTGATACCAAAAAAACAAACAAAAAGTCAGCCTCGAGACACAATGCAGAAAAACTCTTGACAACAGTTGCTACATCGGACGGAGTAGGCAATCGAAAAGCAAAGTCGGCATTAGGAGTATTCAGTAGAACGGTTTTGCGGAAGATTTATGTTCCTTTGGGCATTGGCAATGGCAAATAACGCAGTCGATGGAACGATGATCTGTACGAGATATACGACGAGATTGTCATAGTTCAGCGAATCAAGAGACAGTGGCTGCGCTCACTAGGTCATCTTGTCCGGATGGAAGAGAACGTTCCTGCTTTGAAGGGGTTCTACCCAGAACCTGCCTGGGGAAGCAGGGGAAGGCTTACACTCCAACGGTGAGGTCAGGTGGAGAAGGATTTGGCTGCGCTTGGCACTCGAATTGGCACCAAATAGCGAAAAGAAAAAACGACTGGCGCGTTGCTCTTATCTCGGCCAAACCTGGAGTTAATGAAAAGTGATGTTATGCTATTTTGAATTTTAGGTGATAATATATATATCTCTAGTTGTTTTATTTTTAGAAGAAATAATGAATTTCTTTCTACTAGACCTTACTTTTACCTGTGCTCAAACTAAATTTTACCCATATGGAAGTGAAAAAAAGCAAACTTCAAAAATTTCTTACAAATAATAAACTATTTTATTTTGATTTTATATTAATTAAATAGACAGCAGAGAGTTGCCAGCTACTTAGTAGATAGATTGTGTCAACACATAGTGAGATTAGTATGTACATACATACATACCAATGTCTTCACATAAATTTATGAAGAAATTGAAATGCATGCGCTTTCAAATGAAATTCACATATCTTCAAATTGTTTGCAAGGAAAAGGACTTAACAATATATATATATAAGTATATATAAATACATGCATACATAGGTTCATGTTGGTGTGTAGCATATCAACAAATCCAGTGACAGTCAGCAAAATCTTGAATGTTTTACTAAGCACTACAATATTTGTACTGAGTGAGTTAATTGCTTGGGCCGAAGTGGCCAGAAGTTGCTGCATATTTACACATACAATTAAACATAGTTGTATGTATGAACACATGTACATATATACTTATATTGTTATATATACAAGTATATTGTAACTGTAGCAAATCTCTTCTAAATATTAGCACTTCCGGTTCACTCAATTGCAATAATTGATAACAAAATGCAAATCATGCATATGCAACAAATAACAATTACAAATGACAGCAACAATAACAACAAACAATATAATGCATAAGTGTATAAGTACATACAAGTATATAGTATATATATACACATGCTTGGCCTGAAGTTGAAGAGTATTTAGCAAATAAATGCCAAATATTTAGTAGTTGCATTGTAGCCATAATTGCTGCAACAAATAGGGGATACATTTATATGAGGACCCTTTAGGAAAACTTACACTTAGTTGCAACTGCGTGTTTCTATGACCAATATAAATTTTCTTAGTGATTCAGAGTTTGATTTAATCTGACTTTTAAATGTCATTCGGCAGTGGTGGTGTGAATCGTCGTCGGAGAACAGAGAAACTGTGTCATAGAATAGGAGAAAAAAAATGGTATACACTCAGAAACTTAGTCAGTTTTGGAAACTTAAGATCCAATACAGAATTTTCGGTCAAACGTGATGCCACTGAGAAAATGACAGAAAGCAGTAGTTCAGCGCTCTTTAAAGTTCGATGATTTTACAATACTATGAAGTATGTCATAAGTAACGGGTTTTTCAATAGGAACGCTAAAAAAGTAGAGCGATAAGCACAGCAAATGACGCCATACTTTTTTCCGCTCTTTTCACATTTCTCTTCAGTAAGGTTTGCCATTTTATTATGGAAAGATATACGAACCAACAACGAGTCAAAATTATTAAAATTTACTAACGAAATTCGGTGTCAGTGGCCTCAACTTTAAGAGCGCTACTTCCAGTTTATGGTCGTCATATTCGTCCTCTCAGAGCTACAACGTCTAGTAGAAAAATTTGAATCTACAGGCACAGAACGAAATGTTCCCGTGCCGCTAGCGCATCAATTGAAGAAGACCCAAATCAGTCGCTCTCAAGCGTTAATCATCTCTGTGACGTCGTTGTGGTGAAGTTTACGAAAAGATCTTGCCTACATCCTTACAAGATCAAATTGAAGCAAGAACACCAGAATTATCGTATGTACGAGAATTGGACTGAGACAACTTGAAAATGATCCGGATTTTCATCGGAAAATCATCTTCAGCGGTGAGGCTCATTTCTGACTGAATGGCTTCGTCAATAAGTTAAATATGGCTAAGAATTATTTGGAAAACGGCGACTGGGAAGCTTTGTTACACCCGTTTTATAGCCTGCTGTAAAGAATGTGTTTCGTGCACTTCGCTGAACTTATAGTCAGCAAAATCAGTCTACTGAGCCTACTATTTGCAACACCATCACCCATCTTGAGACCCAGCATTTTTTATTGGATAATATTCGGCCGAATAGACCACGTCCAGCACGCAGTGAAAAAAATATAGCAGCCGTAGCTGAGAGTGTACACGGAGACCGTGGCGAGTCGATTCGGCGACGTTAACATTCCAGCTTTGAACTGATGTATGGGACGAATTGGCGCAGTTTACGTCTACATTTTAAATTGAAAGCATACAAAAATCGGCTTGTGTTTCGCACAATGGCCTACTGAAAAGTTCCAAGATGATCCAACGTATTCGAGCCAATTTTGTTCAGCGATGAGGCCCATTTCTGGCTCAATGGGTATGTAAACAAACAAAATTTCCGCATTTGGGACGAAGACCAACCTGAAGAGATTCGAGAGCTGCCATTTCATTCAAAAAAATAACTGTTAGGTCAGGTTTGTGGGCCGGTGAAATCAACGGTCCGGTGAGAACGTAAGCGACTGTTAAATACTGTTCGCCCCATATTAACCGAATATTTGATTCCTGAAATTGAAGCACTTGATCACGATGACATCGTTCAATGAATTTATTGAGAGAGCACTTCGATAAGTAGATAATTTCACGTTTTGGGCCGGTCGATTGGCCAACAAGATCGTATTATTTAACACCGTTAAACTTTTTCCTGTTATGTAAAGTCTAAAGTTCATGGGAACAATCCCGCTTTGATTCAGACCTTGTAGTAAAACAACTCGCATGTCATCCGCCAGTTACCAATCGAAATGCTCGAACGAGGCAGCGAAAATTTGAACTCAATAGATGCACTATCTGAAACGTAGCCGTGGCCAACATTTGGAAGAGGTTAAAAAGTGTATGCCAAAGAATGTTTTTTCGAATGATGATAAGCTTTTCCCGTTAAATTTGAGGTTTCTGTGGTTTTTCTTTCAAACCTAGGGAACCTCGAAATGGACTACCTTTTATAAACGAAAAACACTGAGCCAACAGGGTTTTTTTTCTAGGTTTATCACCTTTTTTTTAGCGAAAGAAGTCGGATATATTGTGAAGGATATATATAACTAGTTTGTAAACTATTGGACTAAAGCGATATTTTAATACATATTTAATACACGGATACCAAGCCAGGATTAACGAAGCAATTGTCATGAAGCTTCCAGCAATTCCACACATCGATATTGACTCGCTAGAAAGTCCGGGAGCTTAGTTGGGATATTCTTATACATCTTGCTCTGTATCAAGTGATTACTATATACCTCACTGGTTACGGCGAATGCTTTTGTTGTTGAAAATATTGCCTGAAGAGGATCGACTATCTCAGTGTTTTATTTTTTGGTCGAACTTGTAACTTTGATCAATACAGCGTTGAACTGAATGGAAAAATAATGGATTTCTCATGATTGGGAGACCGACTAGACGATTATTCATAAGAGCGCTCCCAATGCGCAAAGGACCATAAATCTCCGGCAGAATCTTTCTCACGAAAACTCGTAGCGTCGATGTCATCGTCCATGCCTATGCACCATATAGCAGGACAAGAATAATGAGTGACTTATAGAGAGGGAGAGGACTTTACTTTTCAATTGCTTAGCACCTGTTGGCAAGAGTGATTCTACGTTGGATTTCTAGGCTGGATTATTGATGGTGTTAATACCGGTTCCAAGATAGACGAAATTATCTACGACTTCGAAGTTACGACTGTCAAAAGTGACGTTGGAGCCAAGGCGCGAGTGCGATGCCTGTTTGTTTGGTGACAGGAGATATTTCAACTTGTCTTCGTTCACTACCAGACTCATGCTGAACTTCTGAATTTATATAAACTTTCTGGTTTGTTAATGAAGTACACACTAAGTAAAAATTTTCCCGCATGGTATGTTCCTCCACATATAAATTCAGTGTTTATAGAGGAATTGTTGTATAAGAAACTGCAGCTGCCTAAACTGCGGTCAATCACATCAAATTGTTGCTATTTCATTCGATCAATTATTGTTGTACCAAACGAACTATTGCCCGCCACTTTCCGTCTAGTCCCGCCGCTAGTGGCAGACAATGAATCCAATCGAGGAAGTGAATAGGCATTCAAACCGACAGATGTGAGCAAATTAAACAAATTCCACTGTCAGCTGCGGTCTCCAATATTTCTATTTATTTGCTGCTTATTCAAAGATCCACACAAATCCATTCGATTTGCAACATTTAACTGTACTACGGATTGCTGCTGCCCAACAACAACAACAAGGATGTAAATATATGCCATTTCGCAATGTGAGAGCAGAGAAAAGCATCGCCAACGGACCGGATGTAAGTTGATTAAATGTCATAGCAAAACTTATTTGTCAATTTTCGTATTTTATCTTTACTTAAAAATACACACACACACACACTCATGCATATACACACACTCACAGGAAAACCTGTGCATGTGCATAATTGCACTTTCTTTCAGACCTATGCTTTTTAACTTGCAATACTTTTGCACCCGCTGGCGCTTAGTAGCTGCCACATTTGCATTTTACATATTTGCGGCATTTACTTACACAAACAAAAGGAAATAGAATAACATTTGACATGCAACGTGCATTTGCATTTTCTGCACAAACCGCACAGCTTCATTCGTCAATACACCTACACACCATATATTTAAAAGTTCATAGAGAAAAAGCAGCAACAAATTCGGCCTGAAGTGACAATTGGAATAGTAAAGACAAATTGGCTTGCATGCAACAACAAATTTATTGGGTAGGATTGATAAAGATTCGGTTAACTGAAAAATTAAAAAAAATTCATATTGGAGGACCAACTAAGCTGGAAATCTATCTAAGATAAACATTTAAAGGCCCAAAGCTATAACACCCTTCACAAATGCAAAATGTGCCTTTTACGAACTTGATTCTAATCGTTCAGTTTGTTAGGCCGCTATATGCTATAGAGCTTCAATACCAATAATTACGAAAAATTGACAACTTCGTGGAGAGAAAATGAAGTGTGCAAAATTTCACACTGTAGTACTATTTAACATACACTATATAGACGGTCAAATGGACCCGACGCGGTTTTATCGACACTCTGATCAATTCTTCTTCTTTTTTATTGGCGTAGTCACTCGGTTATAGCCGCTCTCCCTTACCGCTGTTTGGAAATTCCAAGTGTAGCCATGTCCTGGTCTTCCAAGCGGGGTGTTTTCATCCATTTAGACGACATAACCGAGCTAGTGTAGCTGCTGTCTCTTAAATCGCTGAACTATGTCAGTGTCATCGCTCATCGTTCCATCGAATGCGATATTCGCCGTTGCCAATACATAAAGAATCATAAATCATCCACAAAATCTTTCTCTCGAAAACTCGTAACATCTACTCATCAAATGTTGTCATCGTCCAAGCCTCTGTACCATGTAGCAGGACGTGGATGATAAGTGACTTGTAGAATTTGGTCTTTGTTCGTCGACAGAGGTTTTTGCTTTTCAGATTTGCGTTGGATTTCGAAACTGACGTTGTTGTTGGTGTTAATTCTGGTTCCAAGATAGACGACTTCGAAGTTATGACTGTTAACAAAGACGTGAGAGCCAAGTCGCGATTACGACGGCTGTTTGTTTGATGTCAGGAGATAATTTGTCTTGCCGTTGTTGCCAATCATCTCAGGAGTAGATTGAAAGCGTTACACGAAAGGGAGTCGCCTTGCCTAAAACGTCGTTTGGTATCGAACGGCTCGGAGAGGTCTTTCCCGGTCCTGACGGAGCTTTTGGTATTACTCAACGTCAGTTTACACAGCCGTATTAGTTTTGCGGGGATACCAATAGCGGTATAAAGACAGCTCCTCTTCGTGCTATCAAAAGCAGCTTTGAAATCGAAGAAGAGGTGGTGTGTGTCGATCCTCTTTTCAGGGGTTATTTCCATGCTTTGACGTATGGTGAATAGCTGGACAGTTGTTGATTTTCAAGGCCTGAAGATAAACTGAAAAGGTCCAATCAGTTTTGCTGACGGTGAGCTTCAGTATTTCACACAGTACGGTCGATAGAACCTTATGTGCGATGTTGAGGAGGATTATCCCACGATAGTGGGCTCAGATTGTGGGGTCTTGTATATTGGACAAAGCACACTTAAATTCCAATCATTGGACATGCTTTCGTCCGAACATATTCCAAAAAAGAGTTGATGCATGCTTCTTATTAGTGCTTTGCCACCGTATTGGAATACTCGGCCGGCCTTCACCGCTTTATTGTTCTTTAGACGGGTGATTTCTATTCGAATATTTCATGGTCAGACGTCCGCTACTTCGTCATCGATTGGGAAATCGGGCTCACCATCTTCTGTTATGCTTCAATGCTTTCACTGCTATTCCACAGGCTGGAGAAGTGTTCCTTCCATTATTTCCTTATACATCAATCTTTGAATAATTTTGCCGTTATAGATAAAGTATTGAAGCAAGTACTTAAAAAAGTAGGTCATGCTCACAATAGATCCCGATTCATAACATTTGGTTTATCTTCTAAAAGCTGTGGACTTCTTTATGTTCTTTATTCCTACAAAATTTTACCTAACGGGCTGAAATGTATTACTTAACCACATTTTGTATCATTGCATCTTTAGTTACGGATGCCTACTGCTCTTTTGGAAGCTACTAATTTATTAAATATATTAATTTTGTATTTAAAGATCTTTCAGTCCCTAAGGTATTTCTAAACTGAGCTGACTGAGAGATAAATTTTTTATTACATAAAGATCTATTATTCATATATAATTATATCTTTAATACACTCGAATCTCGAATCATACTGGACCCTGTTCCTTTGGCACTCACGTGGTGAGGCTAAAGATTTTTGGGTACGCAACTTGTCAAATATGCAATGAGGAAGATGAGGTGGAAACAGCTAGATAGATTAAAGTTGAAACATCTCAGTTAAAATACTTCTTATGAACCCGGCAAATGGGCTGGAATAGATACTAGCCGCCTCAACAAATTTATGGCAGGCTTAAGACGTTTTGTCGATATGCGAAGGTCTTTTTGCTTCAAACAGAGGACTTCTGGGCATCACAACGGACAAGCGTCCTTAGGTGTACAAGTGGAATTATTGGTGGCTTCGTGATAAATCATCCTATTACCTTACCTAACTTAACCTAACCCAGGTGATTCAGGGCTTCAACTTATTCCATTAATATTACAGACTAAAAATGAACAGTGTTGGTGGTATATGATCCTTCAACAGACTTATGGTAAAACTTAGGCTGGAAGTGTGACTAATTTCCAGTGAGTCCAAAATATATCCTCTTCAAGTCCAAGCAAAGTTAAGAATTTGTTAAAGTAGAGTGAAATCGGACTTTTTTTGAACTTGTCATAATGGTGACTGGTTGCCAATTTCCAGTGAGTCCAAAATATATCCTCTTCAAGTCCAAGCAAAGTTAAGAATTTGTTAAAGTAGAGTGAAATCGGACTTTTTTTGAACTTGTCATAATGGTGACTGGTTGCCAAAATCGAACTTCTGTTGAACCACATGCATACTATAACTATATAAGAATATATACATCTATAATGGTATACAAGTATATATACATTTATATATTATTTGCTGTAACCTGCTGTTGCACAAATTACTTGTGTTTTCTTGCTGATAAAATGTGGCAAATTGTTAAAAACTGTCATGTAAGTAAAATCAATACTCATGCAACCATATATGCAGATACATTTGCACATACAGACATACGCACATCAATTTGTAGTTAGTTGCAGATAAAATAGTCTTGCGGTATCCTTGCGTCCATTTAAACTTCAGTTTTGTGGTTAAGCTCGTCAGTTGTATACTCAAGGGATCATCATCTTTAGCACAATTGTTGCACTGGAGAGGTGAGCTGTGCAGAAACGGATTTTTAGACTGCACTTTTAATCCTTTTTTCACTTCAGCTGGCTAATAAAATTGCTGTTAGATTGTATTAAAATGCACTTTGCTTGCAGTTAGCTGCACTTGTGTGCGTGCATGTTATATAAGTGATTTCCTTTTTTGTATTGAAAAATTCAATTTTATTTTTCAATTTATTCTGTACGTGCTTTGTTTAATCTTTAAATATTAAGTTCTTCCTCCATAAGTAAAAAATATATAGGAAGAGATATTTTTGAATAAATATATGTACACTATAGCTCTTGAACCCTTACGTCAATTATCTTTTCGGAGCTTTCAGTTGGACAACTGCCGACTTATTCTTTATTAAAATTGAGATGCCTTCAAATAAATGACTAAAAATATCCTGTGTGCTCTAGACTGTTGTGGAGAATAGATAATAACAGAAAATATGGTAAAGCATGGAATTTATAGTCAATATCTCTGAATAAAATAGTTGCAAAGAAAATCATTTATATCAAGTGAGGAAGAGCTATGTTCGGTTGTAACCGAACATTTCATACCCTTGCAACTTTCCAGGACCAAAAGCACGGAAATACCTTAGGGTACAAAACGTCAAACGGAGGATCGGAATCCAAGCAATTTTATATATACATACATATACTTGTACTATATATAACTCATACACTAGCCGCTTTATTTGGCATAAAGTTGATTAGAGCGACGAAAGTTTGAAGGTTTTATATAAGACATATAAGAGATACTATTAACTTGATTTTGTCTATTTTTTGCCAATACTATATACAATTAAAATACCAAGGTTTCAGAAAGGTTCCTTACATATCATCAGCAATGATATGGAGTAAAATTAATCGGGTATTCGAAAATCCTAATATTGCTTATATGGAGGATAGGTAAAGTTTTCGGCAAATTTTATCTCTTTTAGGTAAAAAGATACACCGTTATGAGTAAAACACGCGCTCTCAATTTTATTAAGCTAACCCACATATTGGCCGGTATATGCGGTATAATGTCACCCGGAACTTCGAAAATCTTTATATTACAAGTAGGTATGTGGGTATTAGGGGAAATATTGAATCCATTTTGGAAGTACAGACATACTATCATCAGCAAAAGATTTTCTCTGCATTTCAACCGGAAAGGAAAGGAAATCAGATAATCGGATTTAAAATTGTATTATATGGGAAGTAGGCAAGGTTGTGGTTCAATTCTAGTAATTTTTATACTGTGACATAGAAATTTCAAAGTAAGGTCAAGTACCGAATTTGGTTTAAATCGGTTTAGAAGGTCCCGATATATGTGATTTCCCCTAAAAGAGGGCGGTGCCACGCCCATTATACAATTTAGACCACGGCTCTTATAAAGCTGTGTCATATCGTCTCATTGGTAAAAGTTAATGTCTCTGGAGTTTTTGGTTATTGTTTTATCCTACAGTTTTTTACGGTACCGTTATTTGAGGATTGTATGGGGTTATGATCCAATTTCATTCATTTTCACTCTGTCGGTAGATGTTCTTATTGGCTGTATCTTGGGCGAATCGGCTGTTGTGGCTTGAACAGTTTACGATGTAGTACAATAAACCTATTAGGGGGCAGGTCATGGGTTCCATTCTGGTAGTGTTGATGTCAAAGGTGCACCACTGAGCACCAGTTGGCCAAAATATCGATGGGATATCGTCCAGTCCAACCATCATAGAAGCACTGTTTCGACGATGTAGGATGGTTACTGCTGATGAAAAGTGGTCATGATCTAAACGCAGTGAATCTTGACTAACCATACCATGATTAACGGTCCGGAATTGCAATACTTTGAGATATGCAGAAAGTGGCCTGCTCTGAGCTCCTCTCCACCAACAAACTCTTAATGCGGACTACTACCATCAAATGGACCGTTTGAAGGTAGCAATAGCACAGAAGATATACTATGGATAATAGTTGAAGAATCGTACATAATAAATGTATTTTGAAAGTATTTTTTGGTTCCACCTTGATCGGGTTTGAGGACGATCTAAAACTCTTCCTTGCTGTGGGTCCGGCACTCCACCAAAGTGCGTCTCCACACTGAATTGCATTTTTCAATACTTCCTGCCCTTAGGTTTAAACCACAGCCACCACGAATCTCCCCAAAGGGCCAAACCCAATGAGCATATTGGAGCGAACTCCAAGGGCTAACTGCTTCCCATGGTGCCAGATTTAAGTCACCGGTCAGACCTTTTAGTTTTTGCTAGTACCAGTTGAGCACCCAACAAACTCAATGACTGGTGACATTTGTCACTTGCACTTCAAAAGTCTTTTCATTAGAAGAAATCTCATTCAAATTCTATAATATCAATTCAAGCTGAATATTATAGCACTATTTCTGACAAGACTAAGCTGAAATTTTGAGGCAAGCCAAAAATTTAAACATAATGCATATTTGATTTTACTCGCCTCTTATGATAGGCATACCTTACCGCGGGCAAATTCTATCTCTTACCCGCTAGGGAAAATAAGGGTTGGACGTTACCTCTGAGCCTAATTCGACCAATTTCACCGTGATGGAAATGTGAGCCGGCCTTGTGAGTTTTGAAAAATACTTTTTTCGGCGCCAAATGTAACTGATTTTCTGCAGTTTGGCATTCAATCGGCACAGTAGTTCAGCAAAGTTAAGCTCTCTGATAGCTGTGCTCTTTCCTAGTAGTGGATATTGATCACATCTTTCGTAATATCAAAAAGGTATGACTCTAAACTTTCCACACTTCTTGCACAGCGCAATTACGCCGGATTAAATGCATTATTTCAACCATTTTTTTACCTTCTGAAAACTATCAGTAAAACCTAGTTTCATTAACTGTCACGAGATCACGAAACCTCTATGAATTACGCTTGAGCACCACTAAACCCTGATGCAAAGTGAACTCACGATTGTGCTTGTTGTACAGTGTTATCAAACGCACTCATCTCGTCGACAGTATAGTCTTGACCAATGTTGCTCACAGCCTAAGGCGAACTTAAGATGCTTACTATTTCAGCTATATAAATACCTTCAATAAATATGAGATCATAGACTTCAGTGACGTTATGATCCGTAATAATCGTTTTCGGGACACTTGCCTATGTCTCCAACAAAACCGAACGCAATCCAATTGCAACTCATTAAGCCAATTTATCGGTTCTCAAGTTCTTTCAAAGCATTGTCATTGCTGCTCCACGAACTATACTTAACTAACATATTGTTAACAGACCGGATGTTATTAGTCCGCAATATTTTCGCTAGAGACTTTTATAAATCCTGCAGATAAACTACTCTTTTTGCTAAAATACTTTATTGAGGCTACAATGTGGATCAAAAGGAGACCACTTATGTGCCAGATAAACTTGTCTCCACACTGGAATTGAAACCCAGTTGACAGTGCGTTTTGCTCTCCACCAAGTGTGCGTACAAATGACTATCGCAGAAGGCGACTCCTGTAACCGTATTTACATACCCAAACATGTTTATTGTTATTGCCGTAACTTTAATGTGGCAGCGGCGGTGGGAGGCAATTTTTTTGTGTTAGCTGTTACTAATAACGCGTCCTCGGTCATTTGTATTACGACAGCTATGATTGCTGTTGTTGTTGTTGCAGTCATTATCATTACGCTCATTAAAAATTCCCACAATATGCGCGTGTAATGAGAAAAATTACGGTCAGACCTCACACCGTCCACCAGCGCCCCGGACAGCTTTAACACAAGTAAATCTCCCAACAGAGGCACAGCACAAAGCCTCATCAACACGTTTCAGGCTTTGCAGTTGTTGATTTCTATGAAAGCATGGATGAGTACTTGGTATATGTGGCTGTGGGTGTTAGGGCACACCGTCATGTAACGGTTAAATGCTGGGGGTGCGCAATGACAAATGCGAAGGACACATTCTGTTCGTGTCGCCCTTACTGCCAACACTTGCTTACTGTTTGCTTTGGTGGCACAAAACGTTGTGGCATGGCTGAGTAGATCTCCGATGCTGCGGAGTGGTACGGACTACAAGCATCTCTCGCATTGAAAGTAAAATCGTGAA
The DNA here is from genome assembly GCF_024586455.1 of Bactrocera neohumeralis. Taxonomy (NCBI): domain Eukaryota; kingdom Metazoa; phylum Arthropoda; class Insecta; order Diptera; family Tephritidae; genus Bactrocera; species Bactrocera neohumeralis. Next base: position 59,310,144 of record NC_065920.1, on the reverse strand, counting down.
CGCTACAAAGTTCCTGCGCCGCTCTTTGTAGGCTTATGAAAAAGTGTTGCTTCGGCTTAACGACATTTCTTGGTGGATCTCCGTAGCAAGTTGTTGCCACAAACAATACTTGTAGTAAAATTAAATGAAATGAAATATATCTGCCAACAATTTAATGTTGTCAAGTAAAAACCGCCGAATGACAATTTGTGGTGAAGGAGCTGGAGACTGGAGGCCTGTCATATACACATTCAATATGTAACTGAGTGTGCCGCTCGCCTAGAGCAGCCTTATTAATTTTATTCTCTCAGAATCTATATATTTTTAAATGAGAATATGTGTGTGCTTAATTAAATTTTAACCACCGCTCGACGTCTTAAGCTCAACGCGAGGCGAGACACCCGAATCTTCAAAAGCAAAGTAGTGTGCGCGCTCATAAAACGCGACTGACAACGTACTAATGAAATCCATCAGTGTGTCTTTCTTATTTTTTAGTGCAGTTTTAAGGTCTTTTGTCAGCAGCACGTGACAAATTTGTGCAATTTTTCTTGTTTTTGTGTGTTTTAAGCGAACGAAAATGCAGAGTATCGAAATGAATGCTGAAAACATATATTTATACTTAAGTTGTCTTATTTCTTGTAAAATGTCTTGAACTTTTATTTCCTTTTGAATTTAACCCATGGATTAGTTGACGTCCTTTGGCGAATTTTTAGACTGAGGAGGGTAAATTATGATGGACGCTGATGATTATAAGCTGCCAAATTACGACGGTGTGCCTTTAACACTTAAACAAAGTAAACACCAGCAAATTGGAAGAAACATTAAGACGAAGTAGAAGTGGAAGTGGTTATTACTGTTGACATAACCCATTTAACGGTTACCTTGAATTTGCTATTATTCGAGTTAATAATACTGTTTTCAGAATACAGACCTGAAAGCTGACGACACCTCTCCTCAGGTTTATGCATGGCCTTAGAGTTCTTCGAATAAATCATTTGATTGCTTGGTTGAAAAGAAAGGCGCATGAACGGCAGATGGCAGGCGGATGCACTTAATCCATGTGCCCTTGGTAATCTCCATCTGTAACTACTTAAGTATTTCTAAGTAACACAGTAGTAGTAGCTGACCAACTCGCATATTAAGACCAGTGGAAGATATGCCGTCTCAATCAGTTGAGGGCTGGACATTCGCAAAGATAATGCTTCAACGTCTCATCAACTTTCACGCATGCCAACTCCTCTTTACTAAGCTTCTGAGGGTAGGATCAGAGAGTAGGTGCCATGTGGTGACTCTTACAGTTATATTAATTTTTGTTTTGCCTAAAATACGTTTCGAGGTTTCCTACTTCTTTAAAGAAAAAGCACATAAACTTTGTATTTGAATGAATCGTCTGAATCGAAGCGGAATTGTTCGCACAGACTTTAGACTTAACATATCACCACAGGAAGAAGTCTAACAGTGTGATATCACACGATCATGGCGGCCAATCGACTGGCCTAAAACGTGATATTATCTACTCACCGAAGTGTTCTCTCAATAAATCCATTGATTTATGCGATGGTTGGAAGTGGCGCCGTCTTATTGAAACCAATTTTCACTGAGATCATGAACTTCAATTTCAGGCATCAAATCCTTATTTGTCCAAAATGCGGCAATTTCCACCATCAAAACTATCTCAAAATACCAAGAACTGAGGTGTTTCTTTAGAGTACATTGATTCAAGCATTCCTTGAAGAACCTGAATGATCATGAGCAACTTATAGGAATTTCCTTCCTGGCTGGCTTCGAACGTGCCAATCCCGTCTTCTTTTTCGTTTCCTTCTATACCCATAGGATAGGTTTTGTTGGGTTAAGTCATATGGTTGGTTCGAAATCGATAGATCTTAGACATATATTCGTCTTTAGAAATACCCATAAACTCCTAAAAAGAGATCAGTACATTCTCATAAATCGACGAAGCGTTTTCAGCTAACACAATTTTATAAAAATCAGTCTGACAACAGTCGGGCAGTTGAAGAGGAAGAAACGAAATGAATCCACCTCCCCTTCCTCCGTACAGCTTTGGCAAAGAGCATCTGACAGAATATTTACCCATACTGCGTATAAACCTATTGAACAGTAGACAGTCAGAACACCTACAATTGCCGCGAGACTGACTTTGCTAAGAACCAGTAGTAGTAAGTGTTCCCTTTACTTTCTAAATTTTTAGAGGACAAGAGCTTTCAAAAAAAGACTTGCTTACAGAACCGAAGACCTGAACGCTTTCATCGATACCTCTGGCAGATAGCATTGAGCCTTGACCTGGCGCAGCCGGAAGAGGTGATGGAAGCTCCTCGCTGTAAAGGTTAAAATCCGTGTTTCTAAAGTTACTATAAGCTCCCTGTCCAGGTTCCTAAAGGACTGTGTACTTATACTACACAATGAGATTATGATTATAATATCAACAGTATTCCAACATTAAACATACGATACTAGAACAAAAACAGAGGTGCTCTGCTCGGAGTTTAGACCAAAGCAATGATGTGTGGTGCACTGCTATTATTATAAGAATATTTTAGAGCACGAAGCAATCAGAACAGTGATTTTGTAGCACTGCGGCTTCCATGCCCCTTTGAGCCTAAACTTTAATAAATATATGCCAATACGATTAATTTGCACGTAGTGCTACATTTAGTAGTTACATATTAGATCTACAAAATAACTTGAAAATCTAATATATGTCAATAAATAACATATAGTTATACAGAGTGCTTTCCCTAGACGCGTGATTTTCAATGAATATGCTCGCGAGACAAAGAGGTAATTTTCCGAGTGCACACGCCGGCGTCTCCTCGCCTAAAAAATTGAAGAATGAGCAAATACAAAGTGAAAACGTTGCTCATTGTCTTTTTTGACATCAAAGGCATCGTCCACCATGAATTTGTTCCTCCTGGACAAACCGTCAACGCCAAGTTTTACGAAGAAGTCCTCAGGAGACTCAAACGAAGGGTCAATCGGGTCCGACAAGACATCGCAGCCGATATTAAGTTGCACCACGAAAACGCCCCGGCTCACACCGCCTTTCTTGTGAACAGCTATCTAACCAAGGGTGGCATCAAAACGCTTCCGCAGCCGTCCTACAGCCCAGATGTAGCCCCCCGGAACTTTTTTTTAGTTTCCTTGCCTGAAAAGGCCGATGAAAGGCAAGCATTTTGAGACTACAGAGGGGGTTCAAGCAGCATACGCCTCGGCTCTCAAGGCTATACCGGAGTATGCCTTCCGTGGCGCCTTCAATGCGTGGAAATCGTGCTGGCAGTGCTATTAAAATTATTTCGAAAAAATCGTATTACAAAAAAACGATATAATATAGTTTTATATCGTATATCTTGATCTATGAAAAATTGGTTCCGTCTTTTCGTAAGACAATTTCTGCAAAGTTTCCTCATATTCAAACTTTGTCGCAGCCCTGAGATTTCAACGCATGTTCAGAAAACTTGTACAATGGAATAACTCCAGGTCACTCAAATTTAGGAAATGGGTTCTCAACGACTAGTTTGGCTAAATGCTCATCTAACTACTTCGGATATAGGTTAAGCGTTCAAATGTCGTCCGTTCTTAAATAAGGCTGTGGTCGAAATATTAGACCATTAAATTATTATGCATTCTTGTGAGTTTCTGTGGTTATATCTCCGATCATGATCTAAAAGACAAAATACATTAATTCCTCTTTTTAGTCTCTTTTATTCTACTACATTTGGTTAGCTTGTCTCAGTTCAGAAAAATAAACTAATAATGCAATATACCTAGGCACCAAACACCTATATTTTTACAAGGGAAATATCCAACTTCTCCAGCGGAGTGAGGGTCTTCCTCTTCCTCTGCTTTCACCGGCGTGAACTGAATCGAAAATGTTCGAAACTATAGTGTTTTTTCCATGCTTGATTCGCTGAACATTGACATAGTCGCCGTATATCTCGCACAACTCATCGTTCTATCGACTGCGGTACTCGCCGTTGTCATTGCGCAAAGGACCATAAATCTTCCGAAAAACTTTGCTCTAGAAAACTCGTAACGACGACTCATCAGATATTGCCATCGTCCATGCCTCCGCACATTTAGCAGGACGGGAACAATGAGTGACTTGTAGAGTTTGATTTTTGTTCATTGAGAGAGGACTTTACTTTGCCTACTTAGTCCGAAGTAGCACCTGTTGGCAAGGGTGATTCTGCGTTGGATAGCTAGGCTGATATTGTTTTTGGAGTTGTGGGTGGTTCCAAGATAGATGAAATTATTTACGATTTCAAAGTTATGACTGTCAACAATGACATACGAGCCAAGTAACTTTTACCACCATAATTATTAACTTAACAATCCGGCCATGAACAAAATTTTTAATTGCAAAAGATCCCTTACTGATCTCTCGGTTATGCTAAAAAATGCTTACTAGAGAATTACAGTAAAAAAATTTCAATTGAGTAAGCTGCACCAAAAGGCTTTTCATTATCTTTACAATTTGCACGAGCTCTTACTTAAATCCACCTTGCAATGACCACAAAAAGGTTACGCCGATGAAATCTATCAATGAGAAATAATAATGACATTGGCGATAATAGTTTCAAATCGGATGATGTGCTAATTGACCACAACGGCGACAGCAATACTTAGCAACAAACACACGTCATGGAAAAACAAAACAGAGTTAAAAGCAACAGGAGGAGTTCTAGGGCACTAATCAACTCAACAAACTACAAATGTATATACAGAGAAGGAATGGCATTTCAAATGGAGGTGAAAGCCGAAAATCACTCTTTTACATATGTATGTGTAAATGTGCGCTGTCCGACTCCACTCATTCAACTCATTACGATTGTACGCTTGAATATGCCATTGTCCAAGCAGCAATGCTTTCAAGGCAAATCGATACATTGCTGACTGCTGACATGCTACATGTTGCATGCTGCACAAATGTACGCTACGCCGCACTAGTAGGAAATGTGCAATGCATAGCGCATGAAATCGCACTTAACTCTACATAATTTTGTGCAAATTTCTTGCTGGTTAACGCATGGCATTTGCTGCTGCGCCATAACGCCTGCACTTGAATGTTGAGCCACCCTCGGGCAAAACTGCCTACTTTGCTACTCTCCACCGAACCGAATGGCTAGCACGTCAGCTGAGCTTTGCAGAACATGCAACAGGGCAGTGAGTGCTGGTGTCAGTTCATTTTCATTCATTTGTTCGATTGTTCGACTGTCAGTCAGACGCCAGTTGGCAGTTGCCAGTCAGCTAGCCAACAGCGGCAAATCCCTGCAAACTCAATTAGAAATTCCATTTTTGGCTTTTAGCATACGTTGCGTTAGCAATTATTGATTCTCTTTTTGTGCCTTTGCGTTGTGATTTTTAATCTGCTCTACACACTACTACACACACAGATATGTATACTTGTATGTAGCAGATATGAGGAGTCAGACTGTATTGGCAATACTTACATCCTGTAAATAAGGGGAAATACGTTCGAATGTTTTGTTGAATGCCAAGCGCAGGAATACGAAACTTGATGTACAAACTTATAAGTAACTGTGTATAATGCTGCAAATTTCCATTGTTAATTAAGTACTATAAATTCCTTATTAAAAGAAAACTCCGTCGAAGAATACAGGATTTGTCCGGAAAGTAATAGAACTGATTTTCTTGATTTTCGGTAGAGGGTGTTCCTAGCTAACGAACCAGCAGCTGGTCGGTTGTCTCCGAGCACCTGGAGAGTCAGGACAAACATTTTCGCGCTACGTGTTTCTGTGAGCCGAAAATGCAGCGTTCGTTAGAGCAGAGGTACGCTATTAAATTCTGTGTGATACCCGGTAAATCTGGCCTACCCAGATATTGCTTTAGCAAGAAGTGGTGTGTTCTGGTGACACCAGGCCTTTTTGGAGGGCCGCGAAGAGGTCACTGATGAAGACCGTACTGGGAGACCTGTGACTTCGACAAAAACCGACAATGTGACTCGTGTGCGCAAAGTTGTGAACTCAGACCGTCGACTAAGTATTTGTTTAATTGGCCAGATGTTAAATTTATCAAAATTTGTGGTTCATGACATTGTGACGGACCACTTGAATATGCGCAAGGTGTGCGCGAAGATTGTCCCAAAAGTGCTCACTGAAGGCAAAAAATTGCGGCGAGTAGAAGTGTATCAAGTAAATTTGAATATGTGTGAAAGTGATCCCCAATTTTCCAATAACGTAACCACAGGTGACGAGTCATGGATGTTTGATTTCTTCTTTGTTTCCATACCTGAAAAGAACGATGAAAGACAAACATTTTAAGACGATAGAGGGGATTCAGGCAGCATGCATCTCGGCTCTCAAGGCTATTACGGAGAATGTCTTCCGTGACGCCATCAATACTTGGAAATCGCGCTGGCAGCGCTGCATCGACGCGGAAGGAGTTTATTTTGAAAGTTTTTAAAGAATTGTAACGATTGGTTGAATACATTTTTTTAAATCGACTCAGATCTATTACTATCCGAACAAGCCCTGTAACATTGGATTTGGATTTTGGACCTTGATTTTGGAACCAATCGTGCTTTCTTTTTTTAAGGCCAAAATGAGCTTTCAAAATGGGTTTTAACTGATCTTTTCCACGTCCCATCAAATCCAGTAATATCTCTAAATCGTCGATTCTCAAACACCAATTTCTTTATTTTATTAACGTGTTGATCACCAGTTGATGAATAATTGTACCAATCAAACACATTTGCTCGCGACAAACGAATATCACCGAAGACCTTTCCAACGTTTTGAACGTTTCGGCAGCAAATATTTGATCCAGCACACAAAATTTAATATAACTTTTTTGTTGAATAATCCCCCTGAACATTAATATACTTGCTCCAAAGTTCCTCTAATCTGAGGATCCTATTCCTGATCAGAAGGTCCGGAAAGTCTACAAAATACGCTTCAACAGCCGTTATAACCTGTTCATTTGCTGAAAAACGCTTACCTCGCATACATTTTTTGAGTTTTGGAAACAAATGGAAGTCGCTGGGGGCCAAATCTGGTGAATACGGTGGATGCTCCAACAATTCGAACTTCAATTCATGGATTTTAGCCATTGTCAAAATGCTTTTGTGACTCGGTGCATTGTCCTGATGAAAAAGGATTTTTTCTTCTGCAAACCGGGTATTTTTCACGAATTTTTTCCTAGAACTGGTCCAGAAGGTTGCAAAAATATTCAGAATTAATTGTTTTATCACTTTGCAAGTAATCCACAAAGGAAACTCCTCTTGCATCTCAAAAAACTGATGCTTGAACCTTCTTAGCCAATTTCCGGACACGAACTCGTTTCGAAGCCGAACAACCAGGTTCACACTACTCTTTAGACTCTTTCTGTGAATCAAGATCATAGTGATAGACCAAAGTCTCGTCCGTAGTGATGAATCGACGCACAAAATCCACTTTATCCTTTTTAAAACGCTCCAAATGTTGCTGTGCACCCATTCTGCACACAGCTTTCTAAAACCCAACATTTCACTTAAAATATGGCTCACACTGCCTAATGAGATGTGTAGAGCCTCTACTAAATCGCTCTCAGTCAATCGACAATCTTCCAATACCATATCCTGTATTTTGGGTATGATTTCTGGTGTTGATGCGCTATTTGGACTCCTTCATATGGATCGTCTTCAAGGCTTGTACGACCACGTTTAAATTCAGCAACCCATCTCTGTACTGTTCTAATTGTAGGTGAACAAACACTAAAAACTTTTAACATTCGTTCGGGAATTTCTTTTGGTGCTACACCTTCCAAAAAGAAGAATTTTTTCACTACACGATATTCAATTTTTTCCATTGTAAAAAAATACAGTGGCACGGCGACACTAAATGGCTTGTAAAAAAATAATGAATTAACAGATTGATTGAACCATATGAGAAGTGTACCAACAAAACAAAAAAAAAATGTTGGCTAGCAGCAACGCCCTCTCTTATCGAACGACAAAACTTATTGAACAACCTGGTATGTCTGTTTTTTCGTCCGCCGGTCTATGCAAGCTGAAACTTTTGTTAAAATTGAGATATGGTAATGAAGCTTGATACACGAGTTTCTTGGCAAAAACATGGAAATGATTTCGTGGATGGGCATAATCGGACCACAAGTCTATTAAGTACCCCCATCGCCAAGCTATACATATAACGGTTCTCTTAAAAACTAGGTACTAAAAGCGCGATAATTCAATAACTAACATAAATGGGCCATAGAAATTAAATTTTACTCCTAAAATATTTTATTAGCACTTTATGGGAGCCAGGTGTAAAAATTAGACAATTGGCATGGCACCGCCCATTTTTAGGTAAAATATCATATCTCGGGATCTGCTTAACCGATTTCAACCAAACTATTTATACAAGGTGTGTTCCAAAGTAAACAGGACTTTTTGAATCTAGCGCCTTCTGGTGGCGCCATCTATATGTCGACTGGTGCATTAGAATCTGCTATCTTTATCGATTGTCCAGAATTTCATGACATTTAATAGATTAGAAGTGTGTTTTATTCAGTATGGTTGTGTTATCGGTGCGAAAATGAGCTTGGAACAAGGAGCCAACGTTAAATTTTGTTTTAAAATTGGTAAAACTTTCAATTGATGAAACAAGTTTATGGCGATGATTGTCCATCCCGTAGCAGAGTGCACGAGTGGTTTCAACAATTTCAAAGTTGTCGTGAGGAAATAAATGACGATCAACATGTGGGCCAATCGAAATCCGTGATCACCAGAAATTCCGTCGAAACTGTGCGTGAATTCATCAAAAATCAGCCGAAATCATCATTAAAATTCATGGAAATGGAATCGAACATCAAGTCTCCAAAACATCGATTTCTCGCATTTAGACTGAACATTTGGGCTTACAAAAGGTGTGTAAACGGTTTGTTCCGCACAAATTGACTGACGACCAAAAATTGCAGAATCCAACATTTGAAGGACGATTATTTGACAAAAACTCACATTTTAACCATTAACCACTCTCCGTATTCACCTGATATGACACCGTGCGACTTCTTCCTTTTCGGAAAAATGTATTTGATGAAAATGAATGATGCGTTATGCAGACGTAGAGGCCATTCAAAAGGCTTGCACCGGCATACTGGCGGCCATACCGGCCAACGAGCTAAAACACTTGTTCGACATGCTTTTGGACCATGCAAAAAGCTGTATTAAAGCAGAAGGAGTCTGTTTTGAATAAAATAAATTGATTTTGCCGAAAAACCATTTGCTCTGTTTTTTTTTTAAAGTCCTGTTTACTTTGGAACGCACCTTGTACAATATTTCTCCGACTGTGATTCTGATAAGTTGCACGAGTATAAAATATTCGATTACACCCAAACTTAGCTCTTCTTACTTGTTTAAATAATTGTTGGTTATTAAATAATGAATTTTTGAACTTCCAATTGGATCATCACTACGAAATCGTTGAAAATGTCGCTGAACCGCTTTAGAGAGTATATTTTATCACGAACATAAGTAGAGCTGCCCCAAATATAAATGCAACATATAAACCATTTTCGAAATGGTTATAACTTTTTATTTTCGGTGAGAGTTTTCTGTAGTTGAACATGATTAAGTCACTTGTGAAAGACAAATCTGTTTTCATTGGATACAGATATTAACTGTTATAGTGGGTGATCCAAGTAGAGGTACTTTTTTCAATACCCATTTTTTAACAGATTTTTTGAGTCATATCAAGCTGTCATGTTATTTTTGTTCAGTATTGTTTGGCATGTCATCATGCAAAGACAAATCGTTCGCATCGCCCAATATACCATATCAGCCGTAGCTGAGAGTGTACACGAAGACCGTGGAGAGTCGATTTGGCGCCGTTCGCAGCAACTCGGATTGACGTATAGAACGACTTGGCGCATTTAATGTCGAGATTTTAAATTGACAGCATACAAAATACAGCTGTGCCATGAAAACCGACTATTTGTTGCCTGAAAATGAAGCTTATGATCTCGGCGACATATGGTTTCCACAAGACACGTACCTTCTCACACATCACATCATTCAATGAATTTATTGGCGGAACGCTTCGGTGAGGAGATAATTTGACGTTTTTGGGCGTTCGATTGGCACCCAAGATCGTGTGATACCACAGTATTAGACTTTTCTAGTCTATGTGGACAATTTCGTGTCGATTCAGCTCTTGGGGCAAAAAATTACTTGTCTGATTCGCCAGTTATCAGTCAAAATGTTCGAATGAGTCCTCAAAAATTGGACTCAACGGATGAACCATATGAGATGTAGCCGCGGAAAATATTGGAAAGAGATAATCTTCAAAAACAAAATGCGAAAGAATGGGCTTTGGAATGATAATAATCATTTCCGCTTAGGTCTGAAGTTTCTGTGTTTTTTCTTTAAAAACGTAAGCAGCCTCGAAATTGATAATATTATTTATTTATTTATATTTTTTTTATATCGATATTTTTCGATTTCTGATATTTGATTTCATTTAAATAGTGCTGAAGTGAAAAAAAATTAATTATTTATAGCAAAACTTTCAAATTATTTTTGTTCTCCACTTATCTAAGCACCTAAGTTGATTTTTCGTTTCAGGCCACACATTCTATTCGGGCCATTTGTAATTCACTGTTGATATTATGAACTTGAATGCTGTAGCAATGCTCCACCTTACATTGCTTGCCAACGTCAAAGTCAATGACGATGAGCTGTTACAGCGAAACTTTACTAGCTGACGGCAAGCTGATGTGGTGGCATTTCGCTTTTTGTTGTTGCCGCACTACTTTAGATATCTGCTGCAGCGACAACGATTACCAATACACCCGTTTTCCATACGATTATCACCACTAAAGTTAGCCCACATGATGCAGCAGTGATACCGACCACTAAATGTGGTTAGGTCTAACGAAATTCCGGATGCTTGATGCGTTCGCAACAATTTTTTCTCAATCGCATTTATTGCTATTATTGTTGTTGCTGCCATTGGCTTGACTGCCACTCTCCATACAGCGCTCCATGCTCGAGCAACACCGTGTTGATCAGTGATTGCATTGATTTGAAGCGAGTTGCCCGTGAGGGCACAACGACGTGACTGGTGGATTGGTGAATTGAGGGTTATGTGCAACGTACGCAACACAGGGTGCGTGCGTTGAGCTTGCGTGTTGGTATGCGTGCCTAAGCTCATGCTGATGTCAATTAAAAATTCCATTTGAATAGCGAAAAATCGGATTTTGTGGGCGCCACAAGCTGCTGCATCGGCGGTGAATGGACGCGTAGTGGTGGCGAAAGCAAAAATTAAAATAAGCCACCAAACAGTTGAGCTTTCAATGGCGCCAGTACTACGCGGGACGGCTTTTACTAAACGTGTAGGCAGCGACGGCAGTAAAATGCTGGCATTGAAATCCATTTGCGCCCTATTGCTGCCACAAACGAGCTCTGCAGTGATGAGGAGGTACCGTTAGACGTAAGGGAATTGCTGCCTTTTCATGAGCCAACTACGCGACTGTGGTTCCTTTTATAATGATTGATGAAACATTGTTAATGGAACTGTGCTTTTGGCGTGCTGCAATGGCTTCTAATGATACAGTTACGTAGAAGTAACACAGTTGAAGTTATGTAACCGTATTTCTATTATAGTTAGATTATTGAATAAAGTAGCTACATCCACTTAAACACAGAACATTAACATTATAAACTGAAAATCCTATCATCCTATCAAATAAATCTGTCAAAAATTTTTATCAAGAACGGAACTCTCATCTAATCTAACCGAAATATCCAACTAAGTAATTTCTTCTCTAGTATTTTCTGAAGTTCGTTGGGGTCCTTGTTAAGCGAGAAAAGTGCTTTTCCAGAAGTGTTCTCTGATCCTGGAGACGCCGAGCTGTTTTTTTCGCCCGTTAAACTTTATAAAAAAACTATCGTTGCTTCGAAGTCTGTTTTATGAACTATTTTTAGTACTTTATCCACTAAGATGCTGAATGAAGTCTAATGGTTGAAGGAAGGATATCAGTGAAATTAATGTTTTTCACCATCTAACCAATGGTTTGCATTCTTTTTGAAACTCAATGACCAATCACCTGGGTGTACAATAGATATCACGGTGCATTTCTCATTTATTTATAAAATCACCTTACGCCTTCACTTGGATAATGCTCAGTTTTATTCCAGACTTTCGGATTCTCAGTTCATTTTGGATTTCTTGGTAAAGATTGACGAACTCTTCACGTTCTCTCGTACAAAGGGGTTTATAAACACTTGTGAATTTCCAAAAATCTTTTGCTTGTCAATCAAATGTACATTTATGTGAAAATATTCTCGAGAATTGACTGGAGATCTAGTCTGATAAGGCTTTTAAGGTAAAAAATACTTTTTCTCTTAAATATGGATTGAGTAATTTTATTCGGATCTTTTGATCATATATAAAATTATTCAATTGAGCACACTTTCGAAATCAATCTAATCAAACAACAAACCCCACCCTCCATGTAAAATTATTTCAAAATATGTATTTAAGAAATAAATTTATTATTAATGGGTTACATGGGTTTCCTCAAAGTCAATTTTTTTAACAATTTTTGCCAGTGTTTTTGTTAGAATTTTTATTATTGAATTTTGAAATTTTTGAAAAAACAATCTAATCAATGTGAAATTTTTTTCCAACAAAAAATATGCCCAATTTTTAAATTTTTGGGGGCAATACGTGTTTTAGTTAAAACCTTAAGATAGAACTAGGTCAAAGGGAAAACACTGAAAATTTTATTTTTGGCAAACATTTTTACAAAAAAATTAAAATTTCAGTGAAAATTTCGTGATATTTTTTTTTCAAATATTTTTAATTGAAAAAAATCCTTCGTAAAAGTCTTTAAAAATTGTATCTCAAAGACCTGTAAAAAATTTTATGAAGATCAGTTGATTAGTTCTCGAAAAATCTTGCCAACCAACTTAAAACACACAGTTCCAAGAAAAACGCGTTTAAAGACGGCGCACTTAGCCTAGCTAGCCCCGAGCGCACAAGTTCTCAAGGCTGTATCTTCGAAACTATTACTCGTATCAACTTGAAAATTTAGAACAGTATTTTAGAAGTATTGTAGAATTGAACAAGACAATAAAGAAATTCGATTTTTTGGAACCCGTAAACCCATGTAACCCCTTAAATCCAGTCATTGTTTTGTAACTCTATAGGAGTTCCTCCCGCAAACGTTCAGAAAAAAAAAACGCTGGTGGAGACCAACAGAAAGTATTGACTATTATTCGCTAACGGTCTCGCTTCTGAGAAGTCTCAGAGAAGATTATTCTAAAAGTGAAGTCCATAACTGAGCTTTATTTAGGCTAAAATAAAAATGACAAACTCATAAAAAAAATTATTCCCCGAAAATGTCAGCAAAGATACATAGGTACACCCGCTCCTACGAAGCCTCTAAGACCGGCTGGGTTCGCAGAAACCCTACATTAGTACACAGCACAACAGTTTTTGTTATTGTGCTTTCGTACCGGAAACGGATACAAATGCGCCATCGTGCGTTCTAATGAAGCTAGGCGTGCTTACAAACCGCACACTGAAACGAACAACAAAACACACATACCAAGCACAAAACACACACACATAAGTATTCATATACATACATACAAATAGAACACAGTGCACACTGCTACAAATCTCTGCTTGGCGGCCACATTAACGCATGCAAATTTCGTTTGCGCCGGACGGGCGACACGAAATGCAATGCTGCAAGCCGTTTCATTCACTTTGCAATGCCATGTATGCCGCGTAACGGTGCTTTGCTGATTTTGCCATTTCACGAGTTGATTGTTTTGTTGTGTTGTGTTGTGGTGGTTGTTGTTGCTATTCCTTTTGCCTAACAACATAATAACCCGCACTTTTGTGACATGCCATGTAAAGTTACCATAACGGTTGTTAGTGTTGTTACAGTTGCTTGGTCAAAAATCACTGTTAAACTGAAACGCGCACATTTTGTTCATTGTGAGTTTAATTTGCCGCGCGGCAGGTAAGGGAAGAAACCTGTGCGATTATGGGTGCGCGAAGTTTTTGTACAAATGAGAGTAGTTTGGGTGAGACACGACAAAACAAAAACGAAAAAACTTTGAATATATATTTTTGATTAAAAGTTCATTTGATCGTTCCAATCAAACATTATGTAGATCGCCATAGAATTCATTATTTCTCAAGTGAATGGTTACTGGTTATGAAAAGTGAATCCTTTTGCTAGCTACGCGTTTGGTGAATTTAGCAAGGACATACTCTTAATTTACACATGTTTTATCCACAAGGGGACCATCTGAAGGAAGAAATTGCTTATACCAAAGAAGAGAAGTTGTGTTCCATTAGGACAATGCCAGGCCACACACATCGTTTGTGACTCGCAACTAACTCCGAGAGGTCATAAAGGCATTGAAGGCAATGAAACACTGGACGAAATTGAAAAGAATGATGTACTGCTAACATCGGAAACCGTGATCAACATTGGGAAACACATCCACTGTCTATACGACGATCTGAATAAGAAAATCTGAATTAAAGAAAACCAAAACCCAATGAACGAACTACCTGCGTGTAAAACTGAAAAAGGCATTTACAAAACGGAAGATCGGAAGTACTCAAACTTGCTATTAGTACTCGAAGAAGGACTTGATCAGAATACTAACTGGTCACTGTCTGGAGGCGATACATGGTCGCAGAATGCTGCTGAAAGATAGAAAAGGCTGCCGGAAAAGCAACAGGGAAACAATGAAGCATCTCTTGTGCACTTCTCCCGCATTGGTAAGACTACGCTGTAAACGTCTAGAGTCCCCACGGTGGCACTGGAAAAGATATCGATAGTGAGGCCAAAGAGTCTGTTGAAATTCGCGTCAAACGCAGGCATCATAAAGAATGACCAATTCTCATGGACCTAGTAGCTGAAGTTCATCTGGTATCGCAAAAGACCAAAACTGGTCAATGCGTGGCTCATTGGCCTACCAGACTAACCTAACCTTGGGTAGAAGGTTCTTATGCAGCCATTATAGTTCGGCTCTGCTATAAAGCAATAGCTAAATGCTATAGTCTATGGGGAATAATTTCGATGGTGAAAAATTCGCTACAAAAGAAACTTGTGAAAATCGACCATTCCAGTTTTAAGGGCTGCTTCTGAGTCCAGCTTCATCTTCTTTATTAACGAAGATAGCGCTTACGCGGTTATAACCGAGCTTACAAGAGAGCCAGTCGTTCTTCCTTTTCGCTGTTTGGAACTAATTGGAGATTCCAAAAGTAGCCAGGTTCTTCTCCACTTGGTCTTTCTAACGGCGCGGACGTCTTCTTCTTTCTCTGCATCCCCCGGCGGGTACAGCATCGAACACTCTCAGAGCTGGAGTGTTTTCATCAATTCGGATGACATGACCTTAGCCTTAGTTCGCTGAAAATGTCAATGTCGTCGTATATCTTGAACAGCTCGTCGTTTCATCGACGACCATAATGCTTCCAGTCTTTGTTCGTCGGACCTTACGACTTACTGAATCCGAAGTAGTACCTATTGGTGATCTGGGTTGGATTTCGAGGCTATCAATACTGTTGGTGTTGATACTGGTTCCAAGATACTTGTATTATCTGCGACTTCCAAGTTGTGACTGTCAACAGTGACGTAGGAGCCAAGTCGCGAATACAACGACTGTCTGTTTGATGACAGGAGATATTTCGTCTTGTCCGTGTTCACTACCAGAGCTATTTGCTTCGCTTCTTCGTCCAAGTTGGAGAAAACAGAACTAACGGCGACCTCGGCGTACGCCAGCAGTTGTACACTGTAGAAGATTGTTTACACAGCCGCATTTGCTTTACGGAGATACCAAGTTTAGACATAGAGGCATAAAGGGATCGATTGTAGATTTTCCAGCTCTAAAGCCACACTGATAAGGTCCAATCGGTTTGTTGACGGTGGGCTTCAGTCTTTCACACAATTTGCTCGATAAGATGTTATGTTGATATATTTTTAGGGTTGTTACCTATATTTGACAGAATTTATTTAGCTAAGCCATGGCGCTTTAAGGGAATATTCTGGTCTAGTATTTTGAAAAAATCGATTTTTTTTTGCATATTTTGAATGTTTAGACCAGGCCCGTCCAACATAATTTTGTGATGGGCCAGGCTTAGCATTTTCAACCGTGGCGGGCCAAAAAAAAAATAAAATGACCTTCAGTTTTGGTATATTTACGTATTTATTATAAGCAACATCACATAAATCTTAATATATTATTATTAATGTAACTATGGCCTTAGCATATAAAGATTTGCACAGCGCATCTATGTGAGCTGGAGTTTTAGAAGTGGCTATGCGCAAAATGCCTTTAAGATGGCTATCTAATAAAGATGATCTGGTTTTTGATTTGTTAAATTTCATGCGAGAAAACAGCTGCTCGCAAACATATGTACTACCAAATAAAGAAATATGTTGAATAGCCAGCTTAGTAAGGTTTGGGTATTGACTGGGTGTAATATACTTATTGTAAAATTCAATTAAGTTTGGAAGACAATTATTATATGCTGTTTTTAGATGAGAGCTGCTTTGCAATTCTATTAACTCCAGCTGTAAACTCTGCGCAGCGCCTTCAATTTCAACATCAAATGGATTTTGAAACACTTTCATGCAGGGAGTTTGTGATTTGAAGTCTGCGAATCTGTCGTCAAACTCGTTCCTTAATCTTTGTAACATCAACACGTACTTGTCAAAATCCAAGGTATCTTGCTTTCTTGTAGATAAGGTCTCCCAATGAATCAACTGCTTTTGTTCCAGCTGCTTTTCCAACAATAAAAGCTTTTTTGTGAAAGCTAGAACGTGTTCGTATAACTGTGTGCATAGTTGGTCTTTCCCTTGTAGTTTTAAGTTAAGATCAGAAAGATATTTAGTTATATCAACCAGGAAAGCCAGATCAGCCAACCACTCCTCATCAGTAAGGAAAGTAATTTCTTGGTCTTTGTTACCAAGAAAAATCTTTAAGTCGTCCAGCAGGGAATAAAATCGTTTTAGTGTGGCTGCTCTGCTGAGCCAGCGAACGCGACTGAAGTATACAATGTCTTCGTGATCTGAACCGACATCAGCCAGAAAAGCCTGGAACTGTCTGTGGTTAAGCTCTCTTGCGCGTATAAAATTAACTGTCTGCACTACTTTATCCATCACGTGTTTCAGGCCTATACAACTGGGATGCCCAAAGACTATAAGAGATGGCGGGCCGGATGGTGGCCCGGGGGCCGTATGTTGGACAGGCCTGGTTTAGACTTTCAAAATTATGTCCTTGGAACGATTTTTCAAAGTTTTCTCGCAACTACATTTTTGAGGTGGTTGACATGATATCTCAAGTTCTACTGACCCGATTCCTTTAAAATTTGGTACATATCTTCTTTATACAATGCTCTATCGTGTTTGCCTTGGAAATTTTGATTTGAAGTATTTTAAAAAATTCGAAAAGTCGAAAAAATCGGGTAAAAAAATTTCGGACGGAGACCCTATAAAGTATATATGTATATAAATGATCAGTATGTTGAGCAGAGCAAATTTAACCATGTCCGTCTGTCTGTCTGTCCGTCCGTCCGTCTGTATATATGTACATATACCAACTAGTCCCTTAGTTTTTAAGATATCCTTTTGAAATTTTGCAAACGTCATTTTCTCTTCAAGAAGCTGCTCATTTGTCCGAACGGCCGATATCGGACCACTATAACATATAGCTGACATATAAACTGAACGATCGGAATCAAGTTCTTGTATGTACTTTCACATTTGACAATCTATCTTCACCAAATTTAGTATAGATTATTTTCTAAGGCAACAATGTAATCACCGCAAAAATTGTTCAGATCAGATTACTAAAACATATGTATGTATAGCTTCCAGCGGTGCAGCCGAAGTTAACGTTTTTTCTTGTTTTTATCTTAGTTTAAAAAATGCCTAAAATTCATGCGTCTAGACCAGAATACCCCCTTAAACAAATAAAGATAATAAGACCCTTGCGCAATCCTATACAAATATTTTCTAAAAAAATATTTTTTCGTTAAGTATTAGTCGGCGGTTTCCGGTTTATGTGACTTCTGTTTTATTGACATACATACATATACCATAATATACTTATATGTGACTTTCAGCAAATACTTGCACATAAATATGCGACATGTGCACCTTTCTAAATAGGCGTCTCACAACTGCGCACTCGATGTAATTGGCATGTGCAACATATGCAACCAAAATGTGACAATTATGCGCAAGCAAACATGCTGTCGACGGACAACTCATACAAATGCGCCTAACATGGCCACAAATAACAATTCAATGAGTAACATTTTCCGGAAATTGAAAATTGTTTGCATAAAAATAATGCAAATAACAAAAATTCCAAAATTGAAAGAATTTATTTGCCTTTTGATTCCACAAACAATTTGTCATGCCACGCAAATGGAGTTGTACAAACAAACATACAGGCATACAAGCAGCTAAGCGCACATGTTGCTGATAACGTGTGAATGTGTGTGCGCGTTTGTGAACACCAAATCAGCTTACGACAGCCGAAGATAAATATAAAATAGCGCAATTGATCGATAAGCAAAATGTTTACAAGCGATAATCTGCACATGGTCACAAGCACACGAACACACACTTGAATGGCCGCATGCCAACGCTTTGGGTGCGCGTGCAACAAAGCCGACCATCCATCAGCCGGGCAGTCAGTCAATCAGACGCTTGATCGCTGAACGCTGGTCGTTGAATGTCTTCGTTGAAGTGATCATTGCATCCGTCCGGTAACTGACGGGCTGGTCTGGTTGGCTAACTGGCTTATTGAGTTATGTTACATACCCTGTAGGAAATCGTTATTACTTTAAAACTGGTTTGGTTTTGACACTAAGTAACATCACTAGTTCATATTCAGACTAATCTTCTGGATATCTCATTATATAGTTGCGTACTATATATTGTATAAGGTCTGTTAACTTATTCTTATTTTTGCAATAATTTGGAGGTTTTATTTAGTATACTTAGATAGAAACGATTTACTATAGATCAAATATGCACCATTCTTTTTGATAACTCTCGTTTAACCCTCGTCCCTATTGGCAAAAAACTGGTACGATCGATTTTCACTTCTCTTCAGGCGAGTTTTTCAACAGCAGAATCAATCGTTATGGACAGAAGCAGTTAGATAATCAGTTGATGTCGGGGTCGGACTATCAGGTGGATGAATAAGAAATTTCCTACCAAGCTGCCGGATCTTCTAGAGATACACATTTTTCTTATAGAATAAAATTTCTTTCCTATTGGCCAAAGCTAGCCGTTAATCATTTGTGACTGTTGTCGTAACTGATCCACTTTCATCACCAGTGACGACCCTCTTTAGAAAGAAGGTGGACTATAAAGTACCTGAGCGGTCGTCAATCATCCGTATTATTTCGAGGTAAAAACTCAAAACTGAGAAGAATTATGTAAATGACAGGTTCCGCAGGGTGGCATTCTCTTCTGGTTATTGTTTAACTCTACACCTCGAAACTCCCGCAACCACCAGAGGGAATTTCTATCACCTCGTACGTTGATGATTGCACGAAAATGACATTGGGAAATGGAATCGATGGAATGTATTCAAACGTAAACGGCTATCTCTCCGACCTTTTTGCTTCCTCGCTACACGGAACTTAACATTCTCACCCACAAAGCCCACAGCGATCATATTCACAAACTGGATGAAGAAGTACAGACTTCACCTTAATATTGCAGTCGATGGCGTTAAGATTTCAACCATCAATAACCCAAAAATTATATGTGTGACTTTCGCCAATCTGTGCTCCTTCACCTCTCATACGACCGCGATTATCACCAAAGTATAGAGCCGCAAAAAAATTCTCAATGCTAGCCGCCAGCACATGGGGAAGAGACAAATAAACGTTGTTGGCAACATACAAGGCAATCGGTCGTCCATCAATATGCCCGCCTGACTCTTTATGTCTCCCACCGA
Organism: Bactrocera neohumeralis; assembly: GCF_024586455.1. Classification (NCBI taxonomy): domain Eukaryota; kingdom Metazoa; phylum Arthropoda; class Insecta; order Diptera; family Tephritidae; genus Bactrocera; species Bactrocera neohumeralis. The sequence goes on along the minus strand of NC_065920.1, from coordinate 59,290,196 downwards.
ACACCTCTTAAGCAGAATTCTGCTATCACAGAAATCATCCCTGCAGTTACTAGCTTGAAGCGGATCTGTCTCCTAGGATCATTAAGAGGTCATTCCTCAACTCCGTCGGCGACATCAAAAAATATTTTGACCAGACTTCGGCCTTTCAGTGAATGGCTCACTTGAAGTCAAATCACCATCCATTGCAGACAAAGAGCTCGAGTTGTCGCGAGAAACGAGAGAGACCCTTGCGCCTCTTCGTTTCGGATACTGTAGCAGGTTAAACTCCTACTTATCCAGAATATACCCAGACATATCAAATATATGTCCAGCGTGCAATGAGTCCCCGCATGATACTAGCCACCTCTTTGCAAGCCCTGCTAATCCTCATCTGTTACCATTCTCACTTTGCTCCGACTCCGTCGAGACAGCATCTAATCCTTAACATCCTAACGGGGATAAGGTACCCGTTACAACGACAACGCTCTTTAGAAATGGATTGACTTCCTTTTTTGTTTCCGTTGGAAAAATAATGGAATAAATTTTTACTAGACCTTGTATTTCAGTTCAATTTATAATCTTATCCTTTTCCTACAGAGTATGTTTTACCACATGCCTTCACTCACTCACTCACTCATTCATTCATCATCGCCGTAATGCCTGCGGCTATTTGTATTGCGCATGCGCAACAACAACAGGGCTTCATTGAAGGCGTCGCGTCGCCAATCGCAAGTGCGCTTGCAGCCGTTCGTTGTGGTGTTTACATTTACTCATAACTTTATCGGCGGTTGCATTTTGAAATTGTTTCCTTTTTTCCACCTTCACAGTATTTACTTTTCTTTAAGAATTCTTCTTTTATTTTTTTCTTTGCCTTATCCACGGCAATCATAAATAAATATTGGAAATGTTAGAACATATTTTGCTTACTTTTAATACGAAAGATATGTACTGTTTGGTGTTGTTGTATGCTCTGCTATTTATACTGAATGTTGTGCAGACATTTGTTGCACTTATCGATCGCCTAGATAGCATTTATGAGGAGTTAGACAAACACGCCGTCTGTCAATATGGCAAGTCAATCACCCGCATTCAATCGTGCTTGTTAGGTTCTTGTGGTTATTTTTGAGGGATTGGTGTCAATGATTGAAGTGCTGATGTGACAGCGTCGAGGTCACCGACGTTCTTGTGATAAGATTTTCAATTTGTAAACTACACGTCGCCATGGTGTAGTGGCTAGAGGTGCGTATTAACACCACATTGGATCTAGTCTTGAACTTAAACCCTAAACAAAATATAAAAAAAAACAATAACAAACGCTCCTCAGTTATAGTAATTTATATTTATTATTATGAAAGAGTTAGGTTAGAAAATATTTAAGCCATACGGAGTCGCCTTAAACTTGTTGCACACTATGAATGGCTGATAATATTGGCATTTTAAGGTGTAAGGTTTCGAACCGCGATTGCTCGAGCATAATCATTCCGTTTACCGAAAATCACAACCTATCTCGAAAGTTCTGTAGTACATAAAGTGCATTCCATGATTTTTACGATTAATGAAATTATTTAACAAATTTTTCTGGTAGACACATAATTTTTGACATGGAAATTCTTAGGTGTTTCTAATGCAGTTTGATACCCTGAAGTCAAATCCAAAAACAGAATTTTTCTATCACCCTCAGATATTCTGTAACCTGCGGATTTAGATTTTACAATACTACTGTGATCAAATTGAAAGGTGAATTAACTTTAATTAATTTATACTTCGTGTGTTTTTCGAATCGGTAAATTTCTTTTCTTCTTCTGTAAGTTGGTAGTACTGATTTACCTTCGTGTAACTCCTTGCTATTCAGCAAATTCACATGACCACTCCGAGCAGTAGGCAGTACGTCAGGCATTCACTCCGGAACAAAAAAATGTTACCAGTGAACCTCTAGTTGATCCCAAAAAGGTTTTACTATCACCTTTGCATATTAAATTGCGTTTAATGAAGAATTTTGTTAAGGCAATGAACAGAAATGGAAGAATGGGTTCTTGTGTCTGAAACAAAAATTTCCAACAGTCAATGAAGGAAAAATTAAGGAAGGTTTATTTGTGGGTCCGCAAATAAGAGAACTAATGAAAGATGAAACATTTGGGGAAATGCTCAAAGCAACTGAAATACGAGCCTCGAGTGTCTGCATGGTGAAAAAGCGTGGTTAAAAAGTTTCTTGAAAATGTGAATGCTGACAATTACAAAGATCTTGTGACTGAACGACTTACTGCTTACGTCTGTGAAACAATGCTTTGCGACTATCAGGATGTCATGAAACGTATTATAACTTGCGATGAGTCTTGGATGTATGCTTACGATCTGGAAACAGATGATCAGCCTGCCAAATATAGTTATTATAGCTATAGCTGTCAAACATGCTGTTTGATCAAAATAAAGTGCTTGTGTGGAAAGCCATTTTTTTGTCAAGATAACAACTCAATTGAGAAGTACCCGGTTTGAAACAATGATGACACTACTGGAATTAGATCCACATAATTTTTAGTTACCCCTAAATTATCGCGTGTATAACTTTAACAGCTGTTGGATCAATAGTTTGTGAACTAAGTCGATTTGAGTGGAGCAACTTTTATTATTGTGAAAAAAGGATAAAAAGGAATTTCGAGTGTCGATAAAATATTGCTTTTTGATTTGAAGCAGAATTTCGGGTTGATGACTAGTTTCCGGACACTGCCACAGGAAAATACACCATCAAATATTGGTATGCAAAGTTTAGAAGTGGTGAAATGAGCACCGGACTTCCAAAAGAGATTGTTACCGCTTCAGCAAATCAATGCAATGTTTTCACAAGTCAGTGAAAACGAAGGCAAAAACACAGGAATTGGGTTACGAACTTCAGCGACTATTTCTTTTCTTGAAGCAAAGCACAAATCATACTAGCAAAATACATGCATCAGTGTATCAGGGTCCGAAGTGTAACCAATTAAAAAAGCCATAAATACGGTTTGGAAAATTATTTTTATTTATTTTGAAGTAAAGAATGTGTGAAAATAATCATAAATTCAGGACCAATTCACTTTTGCTCGATATGACCACCTTTTGCCTTAACTATGGCCTTGAGACGGTCAAAAAACGAATAGCAAGCTGCCCGAATGTGACTTGTCGGTATTTTGGCCCACTCACGGACAATGGCTTTCTTCAGCATCTCGAGACTGGTGTATTTTTTTACTTCGGACCTTGCTCTCCAAAATGGCACAGAGAGAATAACCCATTTCATTCGCATCTAGTGAATTCGAGAGTCATTGTGTGGTCGTAATGAAGTTCGGAACGTTGTTTTTCAGCCATTCTTGGTTCACTCGCGCCTTGTGAGACGGTGCTGAGTCTTTCCATGGTTTGCGACCGAAATGTTTGTTTGCCCACGGCTTCAAAGTAGCCTCCAGAACAGAACTTTGACGCCAGGCTCGATGAAAACAATTGGAAAGCGCGCATATGCGGTGACAGCGGCCCAAACCATTATTTGTGGCGGGTGCTGCCTCCTGGTGGCCAACCAATGAGTTAGATTCTCGTATGAACGGTAAACCCTATCATTTTGAGAGTTTACGAATTGCTTAATTGAAAAAATTTTTTCGTCAGAAAACACAATGTTCGGAATTTGACCGCTTTCGGCCAAGCGAAGCAACTGCTTCGCTCTCTCAAGTCTTACTTGTTACTGCTTCGGTGTGAGATCATGGGCCTTTTGGAACTTGTAAGGCTTGACCTTGAGCTCATTTTCCAATATGCGTATGATGCTGCGGTTGGATATTTTCAGTTCTTTAGCAATTTGATTGGCACTTCGGCGTGGATTCCGCTCAAGTCGCGTCTTCACTTTCCTAACCATCTCACGTGACGTTGCAGTCTCTTGAAGACCACCTGCATGGCGTTTTGCGTTGCTACCAGCATCATTGTAACGAGTGATGGTGCGATAAACAAAAACTTTATTCACATTAAGGTGTTTGAGCTCACGAACAATTGCTGGCTGTGATTTTCCAGCTAAATATAAAGCAATCACACTATTACGTTTGAATTCCATCGCTGATCACTTTTTTTGCGTTCACTTTTGGCAAAACGCTTTTGTACACTTGTGAAAAATACTCCGAACTGTCATTCAGCAAATTTATAAACAGCTGATTCCAGTGCGACTTCGAGTGCCAGACCCTGTATGGTAGAACGGGGACTTTTCAATTATCTTGTTATCTTCACCAAATTTGAAAAAATTATTGCCCAAGGCAAAGCTACAATCTGAGAATAAATTGTGCAGATCGGAATAATATAGCATATAGCGGCCATATAAACTGGCCGATCAAAATAAAATAAGGATATTTTTATACCCTTTTGTGCTATAAGAAGTACCGCCGACTATTATTACCGTGTTTGTAGAGTCGAAATACTCAGAGTTCAAATAAAATTCTAATGAAGTAATTGAAGTTGTTGTGTGCTAACTTTATTAGCTCTTACTAGTGAGTAGTTCACAATAAGTATACACAGTTTGATTACTTAATATGCATACAAATATTCATAGATCTAACTTCGTTTTTTCCCATCGACCAGAACGAAGCAAATCCAATCTCTTTTCATTTCGCAAACGCAATTAGCTGGCACAGTATGTAACATGGATAATCGTCCATTCACTTAGTTGCAACATCACTTATTTTGCTTCATTTTTCATAATTTTGTAGCTGCCAACACAAACACAACAACACTATACGCTAACTAGCGGCAACACTATGCACACCCACAACATTGCTAATGCCAACATCGATATCACTAATAGTTATAAACAGCCGTAGCCCACAACACCAGCCAAGGCAGCAACAACGTAAGTATGTATGTATGTATTAGCCATTGCAACCGCTATCGCTGGTGTCGTCGCCGCCGCAGTTTCTTGCAGTTATAGATTTAATGAAAATGTGCCCCATGCTAGGCCACAAATTAATTATGCGCTCATTAAAGTTTCGAGTGTAAACAAAACTAAAAAGCGCGCATTCGACCAATAACAACAATAACAGCATTTATAATTGTGTATTAAACTTAACAAAAACAAAACAAAAATGTAAACAAAAGTTTAAACGAAGCACCGACAACACGATTACAACAACAATAAGTGTTTACTCGATGAGTAATAACAAAAGCAACAACAATGCAACGGGCAGTTTATTGGCCCGTGTAATTGCTGCATCACGAAAAAATTTGGTGAAGATTATGTTGGCTTTCGAGGAGTGAATTGTAAAATAGTTATTGATTTCGTAAAGTTAACTTGGCATTACCTTGTTTTGTGCCGTATTTGTATGATAACTTATATATGTGAGCATAAGTTTGTAATGTCAAATCAATTAAAATTTAAGCCGATGTAATGTTATTCTAAAAGGTGGTACTACTGAGAGTCTTCGTAGCATGAAACTAACACCTAACTAACATACATACATAAATACATATGTGATGAGTTGCTATAGAATGTAGACGATATACTATGTGCTATGAGCAAAAAATAGTAAAACTTTCTTGATAATTTTTAATTCTTAATTTATTCTACAAAAATTGCCGTCGCCTAAAAACTTGTACCTCGTAACAGTTGTTAAAGTCAATCTCCGGAATAACCTTTAAAGCTCATAGCGATTTACGTCGAATGCCTTCAATTGACTCAAAACGGTTTCCCTGAAGCGGTCTTTTGAGTTTGCTGAGAAGTCCCACGGAGCTAAATCAGGCGAATACGGTGTTGCAGCACAAAATTTGTTAAAAATATGGTGAAAAACTCGTCAAGAATCAATGCAGTAAGCGACCGTGCATTATCATAATGCAAAACCAAGAGTTGCCGGCCTATAATTGCGGCCTCTTTTTACGAATAGTTCCGCCCAGACAACGCATAACACTTAAATATTATTCTCTGTTGACAGTATGGTCGGTCGGAAGGAATTCGGAATGCACCACACGTCGATAATCGAACAAAACTGTCAACATAACCTTGATTTTTAACCTGCTGTGACTTGGTTTTTTCAACTTCGGCTCACCTTTGTCACGATATTCGGCCGATTGGTCGTCTGTTTAGGGGTCGTAAGTATAGGTTCAAGACTCAGCGCTAGTATTAACACGTTTCATGACATCCTGATAGTCGGAACGTTTTGTTGCACAGATGTTAACTCGACACCGTTTTTCGAACAAATTGAATGATTTTGGCAGCAATCGATATTTTAACGATGCTGTTAAGATGTTTTACTATTAATCGTTGTTTCCCAAGCACCAATTCCTTTATCTTATTGACGTGTTGATCATCAGTTGATGTTGGTGGCCGTCCTGGACGTGGTTTGTCGTCAACGCGTTCTCCAAACTCTTTCAATAATTTGTACCAATCAAAACCACTTCCTCGCGACAAAAAATCATCACCGAAGGCGTTCTCAAACATTCTGAACGTTTCGGCACTAACATTTAGTAGAACTTCTTTTTTGAATAATTTTACAATTTTACTCATCGTAAAAATCGACGAATGTTCTTCAGAAAAACAAGCATATATTATACACTATTCTTTATTACAATAGAACGTAAATTTCATAAAGCCGCTCACATAGAAACCCTCGTCTAGCGCACAAGATTTCCACAAGCTACTCTTGAGATGCATTTTCCACCAGCAAATTCAGTTGCCGTAGGCAGGAGCTGGTGATAATTACTTAGTGGATGCATAAAAACGACACAACCAAGCACCGAAGCATCAGGCTTGTCATTCCTACTGCAATACAGTTCCTCCTCTCTTGGCCAAAGCTAGTGATTACTTCCTTCAGAACTGACAATTGTTGTCAGTACAAGGCGGAATTAAGAGTTTGGGCGCAGGGAAGCAGCTCTTAGTACTCGTATACGATTTCCTACCAATCCCACTAAGCCCATTTCAAAACCTTCCTGACTCTCAATTCTGTCTTAGATGCCGTTTGCCGATACGACTACGACTGTTTTCGTTTGACATTGTCGTAAGTGAACTTCTGTTCATTACCTGTAACCATCACTTCAGAAATGGATCGATTTTGTTGCGATTTAGCTAGCTATGCTGGTTTCCACATATGGTAAGCGAAATTTAGCTCTTACGATAAACCCTATTTTTATAGTAATCACTATTACGTACGTCACTCTCAGTTTACTTAAACGCTTTCATTCCCATAAACATAAGCACTCTTGTTGATTGTATTTATTTTAATAGACCTCCAAATTAGTATACAAACCCTTAGGTACAGATCACACAGTGGCAGTAAGAAATTTAAAATTTTTACTCAAGTTACAACTTGTTTGGACGTACGGATTGTCGGACGGACGGACAGATATATATATAACTCTATATCTATCTCGCTTAGTTTTATGTGATACTTACAATTTTTAGGTGAACTAAACTATTTTACTCTGTAGCAACATGTTGCAAGGGTATAAAAATAACTTTAGCAAACACCAGCTCGCAAAATACCGTATTCGGTGCCCATTGATGAGTGTCGAAAAAAAAGAGTATGACTCAAGCTCAGTTAGAAGGATTAAATGGATACAGACCTGGTGAAATTTGAAAATCCCATTTGCCACCGTCGTGCGCAATGCAGAAACGACTGTTGAAGGCTTATTAGCGTGGCCAAGATAGACACTCGGTAGGTAGTGTCAACCAGATGATGATGATAGAGTTTTTTAAAATACACAAATTCAAGGTATGGACAGCTCTTGAAGCTCTCAGCGCATATTTCTTCAAAAGTTCACATATGTATGTACATTCGTCTAGTTGAACTTTGTACGTTCTCTACTCCACAGATCCTTGACATTCGCCGTGCTTAGATTTGATGCTTGACTTATATTCAATCGAACATTTGTAGAAGATAGCTCTGTGTCGATAGGCTTTTGTCTTCATCTTAGCTCCTTTATCTTTGTTATTTGTTAGTTTTTTAAAAAGTTCATCAGAAACTATGGGCATCAGCGAAGTACAGCAGTAATGGTAAACTAAATATTTAATTATACAGTTTTTACTATTCTCATAGACCTTTGAACTAGATAGGTTTTCAAGTTGCTCAGATTTGACTTCAGAAAAGCTTTATGTAATTAGTCTTCACATTTAACAACGTTGGGCATTTTCTTCCACCACATCCCAATTGTGACAAATAATTTTGATAATTCATTGGAAAAAATACAAATTTATGCGCGACAGATATAACTGTCAATAAATTATTACGAATTTATTTATTTTTTAATTCGTGAGTATAATTTTAACCACTTCTTCCAAGTAACCAACGACACAATGAGACTCCCAGCTCCACACAGATTTGCAATAAAATTTTCAAAATTCTAAAACGCCACTGAAATGTCAATTGTTCAGCCAGTATAATGCCAATCGTAAGCCATTCCGAGCGCAACAACAACTACAACAATAACAACAAAAGAGTACCATTAAAAAGTTATTGTCAAATTCATGCGAAAAATTTCGCTTTCATTCCACCGACGCACACAGCGAACTCTGCGTACCACGAACACGCTTAGTCCATTTAACAGCGGCGCCGCGCCCCTCACCGGCACGTCAACAACCTATAGAATCTCATAAATATTCGGTATTTGTAGGTACTCATAAATAGCTGCAGACAGCGGCGTACATGGGTGTAGAGAGCGCGGGGTGTAGGGGCACATACTTGAAAATCTGCACAAGCGCCTGAATTGGAAATTAATGATTTCATAAAGCGTGCCACCAAACATGGACTAAGAGCGGCAAGGCTTTTAAGGATTGCGGTGAGGTGAGCAGACGGTTAGATGACTTTGAATGGTGGGAAAAGGGCGCTGGAAACATATATACTAGTATAAATATATTTATATATAATATATATATATGAGGAAAGTGGTAACTGACATTGGCATTGCTATGAGTTTCTTAGTTGCCAGCGCAAAAAATATCCATTTTGATGTAATAAATTTTTTAACATCAAAAAGGCACATTGTTTTTTGACACATATAGATGAGGGTGGTCCAATAAATATTTATTCTTCGAAAAACGAAAAAATAGTAATATTTTTCCCAATCTTTTAGCTGGACAAACTTGACTCAGCGATGCTCCAAGTCCGGCTGAGATCAACGGTTTTTGGAGGTCTTTAAAGTGGATCTCCGTAGAGATGATAATTTCCTCATTTAACCTTAATTTCTTGCCGACGTGAGTCTTTTTCAAGCTTGGACACAAAAATAAGTCGTACGAAGCCAAATCTGGATGCATCAACAGTTAGAAATCAAAGACGGCTAGTTTGACAATGGCGACGGTGGAGATATGATGCATTCGTTTTCATTGTTGAAAAACACTTCATCTAATGGGGCCAATTTTCTGCAATCCATCATTGAGTCTACCCCATTCCGGTTAGGACCCTCTTAAATGTGAAATGTTTTGTTCCCTTCTAGTTCGACTGAGAAGTCAGTTTTCGCCGTTTTATTCCTTTACAGTCGATGGAGATGGCACTTTTTGAATTCCAGTAATCAGCCTTTGCCGATGGAGATGACGATTTGATGAGGATTTCCCCTATAGTTGGTCGATGGAGTTCTCACCTTGTGAATCCAAGAAAACGGTGAAAATATTTTTTTGGCTGGGAGAGTGTCTTCACTTTCTATGGAGCTGGTTTGCCAGTGAAGTGCTCTCTCCAATAGTTTAACATTGTAGTAACCTGTAATCGTTTTTCTCTCTTACAGTCGATGGACTTCACACACAGAGTAGAGGTGATTCGCCGGTGAAATTCTCTTGCCAATAATTGGGCATATTAGGGGTCTGTGATCGTTTTTCTACCTCACAGTCGATGGAGTTCACACACACAACTCAGCTTAGTAGAGCCATGTATTGACTTTACTCCCTTACAGTTTATCGATGGAGATCCCACCTTGTAAATCCCAGAAAACGGTAGACATCCTGCTTGCGGCTGAGGGGGAATCTTCGCCTTCTGTAGAGCTGATTCGCTAGTGAAGTTTTCTTTCCAATAATTCGGCATATAAGGCCCTACGATCGTTTTCCTCCTTTAAAGTCAAAGGAGATCACACTTTCTGAATTACAGGCAACAGTGGCCTTTGCCTCCTATAGAGCTGATTCGCCGTTGAATTTCTCTTCCCAATAATTGGACATTTCGATAAAGATCACACCTTGTGAATCATATAAAAGCGTCGTCTGCGGTCACGAAATTTCCTCGGATTATAAAAATTATAATAGCAAATTTCTCCTATGATATCGGGTAGTGAGGTTGAATCATTATTGGATCGCCCTCGTATGTACGTTTATTTTTTATCCTTACGGTCGACGCACGTGCTCGCTATGCCAACACACTGAGAACTGAATACACATACATATATATACACATATATACGCAAGAACGGTTATGTGATTGCCTGACGGTCCGTCGTCATTGTCAACCTCAAGCCATTGAGCGCCATACCTCATGTGCAGCCCACGAAGCACGCGTATCTGTGCATGAACATACGTCTATATATTCGCTTCCACCATAAAATTTCACGCTAGATATTCACTGCACGTACGCACACATATCAATTGTTACAGTGCTGCCACATTCAACAGTTTCTGGAGGCGCAGCTCAATTCGTTTATGCATCTGTTTAATTCACTTTCAACGCTGGCAGTTTCACTTAGCGGCAAACTCCGCCGCCGCCGCCACCCTCACACATCCGTGTGCCGTTCAGCAGCATGCATGGCTGGTGGAGTAAGTAAGTATCTTGTAGATTGTAGACGAAATTAAGTTGATAAGATGTCAATATAGGCTGTTGCTTCGCGTTCTTCCTTTCAACATAAGATGCAACAACAACTACCACTATCGCTACAACAGCAGCATGGCAACAAGGATGGGTTGTGATAATTTTGTATTGTTGTTTTTATTTTTTTTTTATTATTTAACTAACATAATTTATGATAAGCCGTCAACGCCACTGTCTCAAGCCGTGTGCGTAGCCCTTAATTTTTTTTACGTAGGTGACTTGTATGTATGGCTTGTGAAAGGGAATCTTGTTATGTTTTCGTTTGCAAAAAATAAGAAAAAATAAATAAAAAATATTGAATATGAAAAAACGAGAAGAAGAATTGTCGTGGCGCAACAAATTTTGTCATCGCCTTTTTAAAATGCATAACCGTCTTTGGGCAAATGCGCGCAAGTCGCTTTGTTTTCTTTGCTTGAAATGCTGATAGCATTGAAAGACTGGTAGCATGGGCTTCAAGAACAAAGTTTACCCTGTAAGAATTTATGGCTTTGTGAAAAAATTAGAAGTGTCCAAGTGCTATTTCACAGACTTAATACCGTCATACTTTAGAACAAACTGGGTAAACATTATCCATACAGCTTTATATTCGCTGTGGACTACGGACTTCGGAATCGCTATGAACTGTAAATTCGATAAGCTTGCAAGCCGATTTTGGCACTGGCCCCAGCAAAGCAAGCGTTAGTCAACAAGCAATTTATGTAGGATTGCGACATCTTTCTCACTTGGAATGTAAGAAGTATGTTGATTTACTTGCTCTTAGCAATGTTTATCTCGCCACAATGATATGAGATTGGAGATTCCAAGTGTAACCAGATCCTTCTCAACCTGGACATTCCAACGGAGTGGAGGTCTTTCACTTCTTCTGCTTTCCCTGGCGTGTTCTGTGTCGAATACACTGAGAGCCGGATATTTCCATCCATTTGGACTACAAGACCTAGCCAGCCCCTGTCTCTTAATTCGTTGCACTAAATGCCAATAACTTCCGCAGAACGTTTCTCTCGAAAACTCGGAACGCCGACTCATCAGAACTTGTCATATAGCAGGACGAAGATGATGAGTAACATGTAGAGTTTGTTTTTTGTTCTTCGAGAGAGGACTTAACTTCTCAATTGCCTACTCAGCCCGAAGTAGTACCTGTCGACTTAAGAAGTCGCACGATAGGGAGTCGCCTTGTATGAAAATTCGTTTGATATCGAACGGCTCAGAGAGGTCATTCCCGATCCTGACGGAGCTTTTAGTTTTGCTCAACGTCAGTTTAAACAGTCGTACTATCTTTGCGGGGATTAAAAATTCAGATATCGCATCATAAAGGCAGCTCAGCTCCTCTTCATTCTGTCAAAATTGATTATTATGATTAAATAAAAATGTTATCTTAAATTATTTCAAAAATTTCTTACTGGGTCTTCAGGCAGACACTCACCAAATTTATTCAATAATTTTATGTATTTTAATGTTGACAGCTGCCAATAGGTTAGGTGATTTAGGTGCGAATGTGATTCAATCAGCTACACAAACAAATTTGGCAGCAAATTAATAAAGAACTATTTTTATTAGCGATAAATAAATTTCTTTATTTTATTAAAAATACAACTTCATTCATGTATGTAATGGGAAAGTTGTTAAAAGTAGTCGTGATGTGGGAAGATTAAGTTATGAAAGTGTTTATGCAGATATCCTAATAAGAGTGTTAATATAAATGTCATTTCGTTTTACTTATTTCACCAATATCTTCTCGGAAGTTGGTAATTTCCCAAGTTTCAATCATACAACAGTCGAATTTTAATGAACAGCTAATTAGTGCCAGAAAGTCGCACTAAACTAAATAGCTTCCTACCGTCCACTGCTAGTTTGTTAGGTGCATACTCAAACCACTTGAAGACAGATATTTGAACAAATTAAAATTTGACTGTAATGTAATATCTTCCAAATAATTTTATGAACTGTGACAGGCAAACTAGAAAAAACTACGAATCAGATTTTTCACTTAGTTAATTTGACCGTTTTCGGATTCGAACATTTCCTTTTGCAGTGCTTTTTTTTTGGCAGATCAGGCATAAGTCAGCCGAAGCTGAGAGTGTACACGAACACCGTGAGAAGTCGAATCCGCGACGTTCGCAGAAACTCAGACAGACATGTGGAACCACTTGGCGCATTTTATGTCGAGATCTTAAATTGAAAATGTACAAAATACAGCTTGTGCAAGAACTGAAGCTGATCGACCTTCTCAAGCGACATTGCTTCGCTCTATGGGATCTTGAAAAGCTCCAGGAAGACCCGACATTTTCGAGTCAAATTTTTTTCAGCGTCGAGGCACATTGCTGGCTCAATGGGTATGTAAACAAGCAAGATTGCCGCATTTGGGACGAAGAGCAACTTGTAGGGCCGTGGTAATCATCGGTCCATATTTTTTCAAAAATGATGCCGGTAAGAATGTTACTGTCAATGGCGACCGTTATTACGCCATGATAACCGACTATTTGATGCCTGAAATTGAAGCCCGTTATTTCGGTGACATTTGGTTTCAACAAGACGGCGCCACTTCTCACACATCGCATCAATCAACGGATTTATTCAGACAACACTTTGGTGAGCAGATAATTTCCCGGTTTGGGCCAGCCACCAAGAACGTGTGATATCTCACCGTTAGACTGTTTCCTCTTTCGCCACTTACCAGTCGAAATGCTTGAACGAGTAATCGAAAATTGGACTCAACGGATAGCCAGCTAAGACGTAGCCGTGGCCAAAATTGGAAAGAGATATTCAAAAAATAAATGTTCTTTGGAATGATAATAAACATTTCCCATTAAAATTGAAGTTTCTGTGTTTTTATACTCTCGCAACAATGTTGCTAAGGAAGTATTATAGTTTTGTTCACATAACGGTTGTTTGTAAGTCCTAAAACTAAAAGAGTCAGATATAGGGTTATATATACCAAAGTGATCAGGGCGACGAGTAGAGTCGAAATACGGATGTCTGTCTGTCCGTCCGTCCGTGCAAGCTGGAACTTGAGTAAAAATTGAGATATCATGATGAAACTTGGTACACGTATTCCTTGGTTCCATAAGAAGGTTAAGTTCGAAGATGGGCAAAATCGGCACACTGCCACGCCCACAAAATGGCGGAAACCGAAAACCTATAAAGTGTCATAACTAAGCCATAAATAAAGATATTAAAGTGAAATTTGGCACAAAGGATCGCATTAGGGAGGGGCATATTTGCACGTAATTTTTTTGGAAAAGTGGGCGTGGTCCCGCCCCTACTAAGTTTTTTGTACATATCTCGGAAACTACTATAGCTATGTCAACCAAACTCTACAGAATCGTTTCCTTCAGGCATTTCCATATACAGTTCAAAAATGGAAGAAATCGGATAATAACCACGCCCACCTCCCATACAAAGGTTATGTTGAAAATCACTAAAAGTGCGTTAACCGACTAACAAAAAACGTCAGAAACACTAAATTTTCCGGAAGAAGTGGCAAAAGGATGCTGCACCCAGGCTTTTTGTAAAAATTGAAAATGGGCGTGACCTCGCCCACTTATGGACCGAAAACCATATCTCAGAAACTACTTCGCCGATTTCAATGAAATTCGGTATATAATATTTCCTTAACACCCTGATGACATGTACGAAATATGGGTGAAATCGGTTCACAACCACGCCTATAACGCTCTTTTGAATTCCATCTGATGCCTTCTCTGTATAATATATACATTAGGAACCAATGATGATAGCGGAATAACACTTTACACAAATACGATATTTGAAAAATATGTAAATGACGGATAATGAAATCTCGATTATCACTTTATCATGCGAGAGTATAAAGTGTTCGGTGACACCCGAACTTAGCCCTTCCTTACTTGTTTTTCTCTAAAAAGTAAAGAACCTCGAAATGTACGACCGTCGTAATAATTTATAGAAATCGCAATAAAAGATTACAGCAATGATTTTTAAGGCAAAAAAATAATTTCACTGGAGAGTAACGTCTTGCTTTCACTCTTATAATTGCTGCACTAAAAGTTGCCTTTTCTGAACGTAATCAGCTAGTCATATTAAATATTGGAGGCGTCAGAAATACGTCTTGCGGTTTGGTCAGCCCCACAAATATCACTTTTCTGGCGCTATTTGCTGCTAGAAGTTTTCAAAGCTATGACCATGCTTTATCTATAAGTACATATTTCATAAAAAAGACTTAGAAAAATGGCGTTCGTAAGGTCTCTGCGAAGAGAACTCAAAACGTTCAGAAACTGCGCGAATAGCAAAAGGTTTTAAGTATAAATTTATTTCATCTATATACATCAGAAACTAGTTGAAAGCTATGCTGCACCAAGCAAATCTAAATTTTTTGGAAGTGAGCTATTTGAAAAGGGTACTGAGCTATTTCAATAGATGACTTTCGTAATTCTATTTCGAGTTCTATAGGGGTGATCGGGTTAGAAAGATAATCGGTCAAAAATCTTCTTAAGTTCAGTTTCAGTTTGTAAATTTTTGATTCAGTATTATTTGAACAGGCGTCAAAGATGGCACGCACAAATGGAAAATTTTACAATGCTTCTTTGATAAATGTGAATGAGTAAGCCAGGCGGTTTATAAGTATGGTCGTGATACTGTAACAGCCAACCACGCGCAGTTTTATTTTCATCTATTCCGTTCCGATGATATTGATGTCAAAAAAGCACTAAGCTCTGAAAGGCTAATTGTCAAGTCAAGTAAGCTCTGTTTCAAATACAAACAGAAACTCAATGTATAGGTGCTATACAAGTCAACTCAAAAAACCTTCTGGAGCCCATTTCCATCTGATAACCGCTGTCATGTGAAAATTTTCGTGGTCGAATCGCTGTGAGTTTGTGCAAACGGTTAACAAACAAGGATTTACTAGGGAATCATCTACAAAGAGCTACTCCCATAGGGTCAAACTCATAATTCCGATCTGTACTGTCAAGAATTGGATCATATGATGGAAGCGGTGGCGATTATCATTTGAACAAGAGGAGAGGAGTTATGCTTCATCAGGATAACGCCAGGAAAAAAACACCGACAGTTACTCACTAGAAGCTCTGGGAGCTTGGTTTGAGGGTTCCTGTGCATCCATCTCAGTACCATGTGATCGCTACCTCTTCCTGTTTGTGGCGAATAATTAAAATTCGCTTCAAGAGAAACTTTTAAAATTCAACTCTCTCAGGGTTTTGCCAATGGGAACGAGGATCTCTATGAGAGTGGCATTATGATAGTTCAAATCACGGCCAGAACTAAATCGAAAAGCAACAGCAATAGACTGGCGATGAAAATCTTCATATGAATTATATTTTCTGTATATATGTATATTTAATGGTAAACTCGTAAAGTCATCTCTCAAATAAGTCCACCTACTTCCAAGAAGTGTAATATTTATATTTACCTACGATATCAGAACATGTCCATACATACTTGTATACTATGTATATATACTCTATATGCGGATGTATGTTATATGAGCTTGTGTCCAATTATTGCCTTCTATTGACTCACATAATCAATAATTTCCACAATTTATTGTGTGTACTTCATATTCAATATGATTTTTTATGATTGCAACGCAATGCAGTTGTCACCAGATATGACACATTCAATGGTTGCCACTTCAAAAAACACAAACAAAATTTAAACAAACAACTAAAAGCGCATACACCAGAGCCAACATTATTATTTATTACAATGACATAAATTGAGGAAAAAAAAGTGTTTTTTTGAAAAATGTAGCGAAAGAAAACAATTTGAAGAACTGATGTTGCTGATGGTGTGGCAAGGGTAATAAATTTCAAAACACTGTGTATAAATTAAAGTCAAGCAACAACAAATGTGAGCACACAAGCAAAAAACCACAAAGATAACTGAAACATTTTACAACATTTTCATTTGGAAAATTGAAACCTAAAAAAGAAAATAATATTTTTTTTACGAAAAATGCAATATGACTTTATCGTCACATTTAGTAAACGCAAACAGCAACAACAGTGTAGCAGCAAAATGCATTTCACACACGCCACTCCAACGCACACAAGCAAGCAGCTGTGCCCAGTGGGACTCTTCAAACATTTTCACGCTTATCACACAATAAAAAAAGCAGCAAAACAAATACCAGCAACAAGAACCACAGTTAAGCGTTTAATAACATTTAAAAGCCGACATAATTTTATCGGCGTAAAAAATTCTTAACTAATAATACCTACAATCGCAACATGCATAATGGGTGTTGCTTTTCGACTTGTGGTTTTCAATATTCCTTTCGGAGCTGATGCTTTTGACAGTTCTTACTTTATCAGTTGGTTTTGCCATTTCATAATGAACAAACTTATTCCGGAACAAGGTTTGTAAACCGAGCAAATCAATTGCCAAAGCATCGCGCACTGAGTCCAATGTTTGGGCGACAATATCCCCCAAAAAAGTTGGTAATTCAAGCAATCACGTCATCTCTGATTATTATGTGAACTGAAGACGCTATAGCTACTATAGAGCAGATTATCGAAGACGACCCGAATTATAACATCCACCATGGCGCCATGGTTTTTGATAGAGCTGGTTGCCGTTTCCGGTGTACCTTCGAGCTTGAAGCTGCGGCAAAGATTGTTATGAGGCATTTCCGATTCTAACGGAAAAAGGACGAATGCTACGCAAGCCACCAATGAACTTTGTGAAGTTTACAGAGACGATGCTGTATCAATTCGTGTAGCAGAACAATGGTTCGCTCGCTTTCCTTTCTGAAAATTTCGATGTGAAAGATGCACCTCGCTCTGGTCGACCTATCGTTGAAAAAGACAATGAAATTATGGAAAAGATTGACCAGAACCGTCACATAAGCAGTCATGACATCGCTAATGAACTTAACATTCATCATCAAAAGGTTCGGAACCATTTAAAAAAAAAAAGCTGGCTACAAAAATAAGCTCGATGTTTCGGTACCACATGAATTATCTGTGAAAAATTTAATTGACCGAATTAACATATGCGATTCTTTTCTAAAACGAAATAAAATCGAAACATTTCTGAAGCGAATGGTAACAGGATATGAAAAGTGAATCAAACAGGACAATAATGTGCGAAAAAGGTCATGGTCCAAGCGTGGTGAAGTTCAACAAATGGTGGCAAAGCCAGAATTGACGCATCGAAAGGTTATGTTGAGTGTTTGGTGGGATTGGAAAGGAATCATCCACTATGAGCTGATCCAGCCTGGTCGAACGATTGATTCTACATTTTGCTGTCAACAACTGATGAGATTGAAGCAAGCATTTGAGAAAAGACGGCCAAAATTGATCCACAGAAAGGACTTCGTTTTCCATGAGGACAACGCTAGAACGCACACATCTTTGATGACTCGGCAAAAACTGGGAGAGCTTGGCTGAGAAGTTTTGGTGCATCCACCATACAGCTCTGACTTTGCACCCTCGGACTACCATTTATTTCGGTTAATGCAGCACTCTCTTAATGGAGCAAATTTGGCTTCAAGAGAAGCCTGTGAAAATTACTTGTCCCAGTTTCCGTCGAGAGCCCAGAAAAGTTTTACACTGATGGTATAATGTGTCTAGCGGAAAAATGGCAAAAAGTGGTCAACCAAAATGGTACATATTTGGCTCATTAAAGTTCATTATAAATATAAAAAAACAAGTTGAAGTTTGATTGGAAATGCGAAAAGACTTTTTCGACTACTCTATATAATATCCCTGGACCTATTTAATAGTTCCCTAGTTCTTGTCTTGTCATATTTTGACCATATCTGTTTCTCCATCTTTCCTTTGGTTGTGGATTTCCAACTATTCTCCACTAATTGCTGCCAAAAGTCGTGGAAAATTGGTCCTCTCTACTGGAATTTGATCGAGCCGAGTCGGACGGTCACTTGCCTAAAATTATTTTTGAAACATAATGGCCTTTTCCTTATAGTAAAGCTAAATTCTTGGCCATAATATTGAGTTATATGCGTTGTATATCTACTTGCAACCACATGGCTTAAAAAAGCACCCTTTATACACATAGATAATTATGCAACGCATTGTGAAGACGCGTCGCGACCAACTGATCTTACAAGGCGACAGCGACCATGCAACCGCGTGCGGCAGCTGATACGCGCGACGCACTTAAGTGGCTCTAATCCACACTAATGCGCGCGGAATTATGCCAAGAAGCGCCACAAGCGCGCAGGGCAGTTGATGGCTGCAAAGTAGACGCGCCCGCCACGCGGCATTACAGACGGTGATCTTCAGGCGACCGGTTGCGCGACCAGTTGGCCCCAATGGTTAAGTCGTTGAGTGAGTGAGTGAAGCGTTGACTGGTTAGGAGGCTTGCTGGCCGATGGCTGGCTGGCTGACTAACTGACTTAACCGTATGGCATAGAAGGCGAAGCTGTTAAGTACAACGCCTTTTTGGGGGAACTGATAAGCGCGTGTGAGCGCACCGAATTCACACGCGTCGCTCCAACCGGTTGCCCGTATATTTATCTGCATTTATCGCTAAACGCACAAACACATACAAACCACATGCTTCTGCACTCGCTCACTCACCATTTCACACCATTTGGGGACGCGGTCGCTTAGCGGCTCCCATATGCTGCGCTATGTCTTCGCACACACGCACTTCATCGCTTGTGCCTGATTGACTCAAATCTTGATTAATGCGCTTGCTTTGCACGACGATTATCGGCTCTTCATCAGCGCGCTGCTTGTCGCGCGCGCATACCAATCTCTTACGCGCCGTTTTGTGTGTCAGTGTGTCGTGGCAATTGATAGTGTTGTTTTTGTTTTTGGTGTTGGTGTTGGTGTTGGTTGTTTTTAGTTTAGTGGCAGCAGCTGCAGTGGTGGGCTCGTCGCCTCAATCGATGGCCAAAGTTGTTGACAGTCAAATGGGACAATATTGTGACAGGCGCAGATCAATCTGTGCGATTAAGATTTATGAGATCATGAGTGTCTATATATGTACGTATATACATATGTATATGTATATATGGTGTAGAAGTGGGCAACATGTTGTTGTTGCTGTTGCTTTAGTATAGTTTATTGCATTCGGCTGCAGTTAGCACGCTATTAAAGTAGTATTTATTTTTATTGCTGCGTCAGACAAGTTTTCTTTCCGTCTTTATTAGAAAGTCTGCCGTTTGGCCCACATTTTTTAAAGTAGAACAGCAAATATTTTATTTGTATTTTTCTGGAACTCGTAATTTGGGTGCATGTCACCTGTGGATCTGAGCGTAAAATATGAAGTCAATTTGCCGAAGATGTTTCTAATTGTAGGCCAGAACACATGAAATCAAAGTTAGGTTAGGTTCAGATTTGCTTCAAGTAGATTGAGTTCCGGAAGTTGTTGTATATGGAATTTCTTCTGTCCTATTTTTTGTATTTGCTAAATTTGATTGTAAAGTATTAAAAAATAGAAGATCTTTCGCATTGCACGTCAGAAAATTTAAAATAGACGTTAGGTTAGGTTCACATTGCCTTTCAATCAAAATGTTACATCTCCAGTTTTATAGATCGGGTTGGGCTTAGGACATGGTTGGATATTTAAGTGCTCCTCTCCAAAATTTTGTAAAAGATGACATAATAAACTGATGTTAGGTTAGGTTCAGCGCGTTATTGGATATGCATACTTATCCTTACCAATAGTTTAGATCGATCGTTCTCATTATAGCTCATTTCAGGTTTGTTTTTCTCCTTCGTGTTCGGTTACGTCATAAATTTTGGATATAACTTTTATATCGCATAGTTTTGTATCAGATAAAATATCTTTTTTTGGTATTTTTGACTAGAAAACGAGTAGTAGTAGTACCACACTACATCAACGGATAGTGCTATGGTCTATAATTCTTAACAATGCCACTGTACTTGATAAGCGACGTTCAGCTTCAACCTGCAGATAAAGTAAAGTATTTAAAACCCACATTACATAAAAAACTTTCTTTCTAACCTAAAATCGAGGAAAGAGTAAAAAATATGGGTTGCCTTAGAGACGCTATTAGTAAAAGTTGGAGTATCTTCAAGTCTCTCTACCCCAAAATTAAGTTCGTTATGTTTTATGAGGTTTATGTGTGGTTGAAAAGGTTATAAAATGCCACTTTTGATAACTAACTCGAGAAGGTTTAATGGACTGCGCTCATCAGTATGTTTTCCGCACTAAAGAACACTCCAACCATAACACTTAATTTCATTTTCATCACATATTTTAAACATTGAAATTGCTCATCTCATAGACTTAGAGGATCTGGGTATCTTAAGGAGTATATTCCTGAACACTCTGGGCATGCTTTAATTTCATTTCAGATCACTTGGATCATACAGTCATTGAACCAAGTTCCAGCGTTCTTTTCCTTGTCATCGTACCATTGAGCAAGATGATGACAGGAGAGGGGCGGCGAGCGTCATCATGGATTGGTCTAGGTTTATTGGGAGGATTGGTACAGGATTGGAAACTATCCATCTATACCAGCTTTTGATTTCTTTATTATAGTTCTTTTTTAAGCCGAGGTTTCTGTCATCAAAGTAACGGAGGATCTACTGCTTCGGATCTTTGGGAAGATAACTATCCATTCCGATAGTATGGCGGCAATACCAACCTCGAACTCAGTGACCATGCTCTCGAGGTTAGGAATACCTCACAATCAATGGACTAGTTTGGGTACCAGGCTTTAGCAGAATTTCAGGTATCTACAAAGCTGAAAAGTTGGCAAGGAAGGGCACTAGCTTCACTGGCGTTGTAGAGGGAACGGGTCGATGCTCCGTAGTTTTCTTGTAGGTAACTATTGAAAAGCTGAGTCTGACGGGAACTGGGTAAATGTTTGGCAATTATCGGTACGTGGACGGTAGCCAAATCCTTCTGGCTCAAAGGAAACCGTAACTGGACCAGTGAGCTCTTCGCCTTCAGCGAGATTAATTGTACAACTGGGTTTAGTGCTCTTCTTATCTGAGGCAGTTGCAGAAACTTCTTGAAGGAAATTGAAGTATGAGAGGGATGAAATCAGCAAAAAAAAAACATCAGAAATAAATATTCTTAAACATGTCGTGGAGTTCGACTTTGTATTTCGTAAAGTTCTGTAAATTTGTTGGCAAAAATGAGCACGGTCAACAATCAGTTGTAATAAATCTGTGTATATAATGATCTGCACAGAAATTGACCTGTACACCTCCGATCGATTCGTATTTCATCATTTGTCAGTGGTGCAGTAGCAGAAAATATTCTACATTAAATTATTGAGGACAGCAGCCGAATTGACTGGTCCTAGCTTAGGTAAAAATTCGGATGCGTTTCGGTTACATAGACCCGATTTGTTGTTTAGTTGAACTGGACAATATAAAATCAATCAACGCCCATTCGACGGAGTCCTTCATAATTCTCTCGATTTTAATTTGATTTTCATTAGAGCTTTTAGCTTTAGCGTGTCGGCTATTGTAACTATAATTTTCTTAGTATATTTTATAGGTTGTTTCTTTCAAAATTCCATATTTTCAACTTATGACTCTTCTTTTTGAATGACTAAGGCAAACAAATAATCCTTATCAATTGGACGGTACAAAAATCTAAACTAATGAAATGTTGTCTACTTCTGAGCATAATCGGAAAGATAGACGTTTAAAAAATATCCCTCCGGAAGGGATTATATCAGTGTTTTATTACTTTTACTAAAATTGTGATTATGAAATGAATTAACAATCATTACAAAAAAAGGAAGCTTAACCAAAAAGAATTAAAAAGTCTAGTGTATAGCAAAATTTCAAAGTCTTGCCATTAAATGCGCAACAGGAAAACAAATTATCTGTCGGCATAATGTACAACTTCAGTAAAGTTGCATTTATCTAACCCTGTTTCTCATGATTCCACAATGTTTCTATGCCAAACAGAGAGAAACTTAACGAAGATAACTCTTATACGGAGAATAGATAACGCATTTGAAAATAATGCTGAACGATACTCTGGTTTATGAAAATGTATGTTGTCTGTTAAGCTTTAACATTCTCTGGTAAGTTACATGGCTGTTGTCTGTTACTCTTTAGCATACTCTGGCTTAGTTGTGTACATGCCCGTTAATAAACACTTAACAGTGTATACAAATGTTAACTGTTTTTATCGCTGTCATAGCTGTCAGTAAAGAAGCAGGCAAGATTGATGTTAAGATATGAGGGTTTGCAAATATCTTTCTAAGGAACTTAGAGCTCTTTCCGGCGCTCTGTATAAATGCTATCATTACCTGCCTCTAAGACAAGATATAGTATAACACAGTTTGCATAGATGAAAGTCAATCTGAAGACCGCCAAGTTATATTTCCTCGTCGTGCTGGTGCTGTGGATAGTGGGTATCCAGTACTAGCTTTAGTGACATCTTACTGCTCGAAGTTCAGTCCCCAGCTTCGTTCATTATATACGTTAAGGAAGTGGGATTGTTTGCCAGAACGCCTCTAAACCTTAAGGATTCATGACAGCCGTCAGCAGAATTTGCTTTAGTGAGTAGGATATTTTGCCAGAAGGCATCTAAATCTTGAGGATTCATGTCAGACTGAAACTGACTTATAAAAGTTCAGCCGTGCTTTGCACAGCGCTCAGTTGCCACTAGATCCTCTACTGCGACCATTGTTGAAAAGTCTACTGCTAGGGAAGATCTGATCTTTCCCTTTTAATGTCTACGAAAATGGTCATTCTCTTTGCTTTTCTGAGTTTTTAGAGTGCTTTACTTATAACTTACAGTAAGGAAAAATAATTCAAAGAATTTGAAGTCTATATTTAGGTAATGTAGGATTTTAGTATTGATTTAAGTGTATCTTATATAATATTATAACACAGACAGTCTCGGACTGGCCTAAAGTACACTTACGGGTTCTAAAACACTCTATTGGCACAATAGTTAAGCAATTTCTTGATCATTGTGCTGTATGTTAGTTATGAAAAGTTTGAGCCAGTCAGCTTCAGCACGTATCATTTAGCGGTTTAATTAATCGAAACCAAAATTTCCAATTTGGTTGATAATGCTACTCGGAGACTATTGCACATATCCAATTTAAATTATAGCTGTAGCTTGACAGATACATACATATATTTTAAAGTGACCTGAGTCCGATTCCTCCTCCTTAACCCTAAAGATCATTTTTCAAAGTGAGGCCTCTAGTTTGTCCAACCCTTAAGAAATTTATCCAAAGTATGTTTAGTGTGTCTACTAAACTCAATGTAGCAGACATTGCTGCAAATGGACGATAGTTCCTGTACATCGTTAACATTTGCTGTTAAAGCAAATAATGTAATTTAATATTAACAGTCTTGTTTAACAGTTACTGTAAATACTCCATAGTTTACAACAGAGTAAACTGAGAAAATGCTGTAAACAAAATTCATGCTAAGGAATATTACTGTCTATGTTAATCAAATTTATTAACATTCTCTCTGAAACTTTTCTACAGTAATTCCTAAACCAAAAAGTCAACAAACTCTTCAAGTACCGCTGTAAACTAGCAAGATAAATAGACACTGAAAATAACGAAAATCTGCTGTAATACCAGAATCTTCGTTAAAAAAAATATTTTTCGTTGAGCTCTCTGTTTTGGTTGCTCAAAAAAATGCAGCCGAGCACGCATGCAACAGCATCGTACCTGTGCGGCTACACACATACATATGTAAGAATGTATGTCACAGCTGCTGTTGCTATTACTCACGCGCTGTAATGGAGAGCAAAAATTTACGGAAAATTGCTACAGCACAACACAACATTTCCAATAAGAATACTTATTTATGTACGCAAGTATTTGTAAAGAGCTCTCGCTCTTCCGCTCCAATTGCAGCGAAAATAATCCACACAACTTCGCATTACAAAATGCCTAACCGAATGCATGGCGTTTACTCTACAAACGAGCAGGGATACAAGTGTTGCTCTCAACGCGCCCGGGAGCGCTATGGTGCATTGTGCTGCGCATCATCGCCTTGAACGACGGGCAACAGTCAGCGCTAACACCACCACAACCATTCACCAGCACCACCACTAACAGCAGCAGCAATCCCTTTAACAGCAACGACGAACATGTCACCCAGCCACCACCATGCAATAATTTACGCTCAGCACATGTGTACACGAGTACATTGAAGGGCCGGCCAGGCAGTGAGCCATCGTGCAACTGTAGCGGAACTGTGCAACGAATGGTCGCACAGTCGCAGCCGAACACTCTACGGAGTCAGAACAAATTCATATTAAGCGCGCATAAACGTTTACTAACCGCGTATAAGCCGAACGTACGTTTGTTTGTGTGGTACGTTGCCGTCAAAACAACGGTACTTTTTTGGATTATCATTTTTATTCGTGTACACAGAACGACAACTCGTCGTCGTCGAGGAAAATCTGAAGTTCTTGTGGTGTTTTCCATACACATACATATATAATTGTGTTTTTATTTTTTTTTTTTGTTTGCTCGGGCGCGTTTATTAACTTACTATATATTGTAGGTGTGTGTGCGTATGTGTACTTCCGCCACATATCGATGTTGTTTCGCGTTGACGACGCGTCGCGCAAACCGAACTTTGCATATTTCGACGTAGGATTTCCGCAAACAGCGCGCGTACATTTTTGTGTGTGAGTCCAAATAAATGATAAATGAAAATTGTTGCGAAAAATAAATACACAACGCAGTAAAAGTGTTTGTGGCAACTTGAAAAATGTGCTTTTGGCATAAGTGAAAATTTGTCGCGTACACGAAGTTAGTGTTTGAAATCATTGTTGTATTGTGGACTTTAACGAAAAATGCTAAGAAAGCTGAAATACGTTGAGACAACGACGACGTTGCTAGTGGGCGCAACGTTAGGAAGCAACAAATGCGTTGGATAATAGCGTTTTTTGAAAAACAACTGGCGTTTTGAAAGTCAAAAGGCTTTGCGGTAGTCACGAAGTGAATATACGAAAAAATTTTTTGTGAAAAAATAATTATTGCTGTGCATAAAAAAATAATTTTATTGTTATAAAATTTGAAGTGTGTAATTAAAACTATAATGCATTAAAGCTACTACGAAAAACAATTTACAGTTAGACAAAATAACGGTAAATTATTTTAACCAATATCAACAGATAATGCAAATCCGTGCGTGAAACTCAAAAAAAAAAAAAATATTTTGATTTATTGTAATCATTATATTTGGTAATCATTACATGCTGTAATCATTATATATTGTAATCATTACATATTAATTACAAGTACTTTCTGTGATGAATTTGAGTTTTGAAGTAAATTTGTCTAAAACACGACTTAGTTACCCACGAAAATAATTTCTGTAAGCGCAAATATTTGAAAGATGTTGTGAGTGTTAGAGAAAAATATTATCGAAACAGAAGGAGGAAACAAAATTGAAGAAAAATCAGCAGTGAAGTCGAAACAGTAAGAAAAAAATTTCAAAAATATTAGCAATAAAGCTGAAAAATATTACCGAAATAAAAATTAAGAAAATATTAACTGAGTCTGTAATATATTTACAACAACATATCATACAAAAAATATTAATAAAAGCATAGAAGTTAAAACCAAAGGAAAAATATAGATTTTTCGAACAAATGTAACAAAAAAAAAATTACAAAACATAAAAATAATATTAATAAATAACAATAGTTGTAATAACTCACCTAATAGCAAGCAATCTGCGCAGCAAAACAAATAAAAAAATATTAATAAATAAAAAAAAATATTCAAAAAAATTTACTGCGCTTTATATAACACAACAGCTGTGAGAAAAATTATTGCATTTATTTTCCAACTAAAGTAAAATTTTTTGCGGCTTTAATTCGCACACAGAAAGCTTACAACACCAATTACAACCCAACTAATTCAACGAAACGCTTATAAAAGAAAAAAATATATTTCCAAAACAAACTCCGCACTTTACAGCAGCTCATAAAAGTGTGTGTACATAGCAATTTGTTTGAGCTTGTTGTAGATTTACGTGTTTAAGCAATTAAAGCCAACTTAAAGCCGCACACCACAAGCCACCGCAAGCGTTGTAACCACCACACCGTGCAACTGTGAAATTGCTTCATTTTTAATTTACCAGCTGCCTACGAAAAGTTAAACAAGCGAGCGTGTTATATTTTTACAAAAAAATAAATAAATAAGTGTGTGTTATTTCTGTTGTTTGTGTAAAACTTTTGCACCGCATGCATTTTTAATAGATTTTTACACTTCAACTGTTGCAAAGTGCAAGCGTGTGGAT
Source organism: Bactrocera neohumeralis (assembly GCF_024586455.1). Lineage (NCBI taxonomy): Eukaryota > Metazoa > Arthropoda > Insecta > Diptera > Tephritidae > Bactrocera > Bactrocera neohumeralis. The sequence continues at coordinate 59,263,267 of NC_065920.1, read as the reverse complement.
TTAACAGATTTAATAACGTTTGGTGTTGGTGCAAATAATTCGGTTTTGCCACAAAAAGAACAACAACAAAGCGATACAGGTGAGTTTCGTTTTTGTTTACCTATGGTGTATGCTGTTTGAAGCGCTCACCCACTAGCACACTTCAAATTCAGCTAAATAGTATTAATTAATTAAAAAAAGGTTGCTGGATGGCAGCCCACGTTTATGAAAAGTGTTAGCATTGGTCTTAAAAATTATGAAAGTGCGCTGGTTTGCTTTTTATTGGTGCATAAATAATTATTTGGTGGACATACAGATATACATATGTGTAACGTTTTACAGAAGTTAATGAAATTGCGTTTGGCTCGCTTGTGTGTAATTGTGTATTTATTGGCTAATAAATTTCAAATTTATATTTTAAAATATTGCAAACACGGGTCTGATTTTACGCTAATTAAATACGCGAAACCAATTTATTATATTTTTTTCAATATTTTTCTGACCTTGCCACATTTAGAACATCTTCATTATTTCTTCGCTAATTTGCCAATATACCTAATAAATTGTACATTTTTGAATTTTTATGAGGCATTACAAACTACCCAATAAATTCAGGCAATTAGTGAATTTTCGTGACATAAAGCTCAATATGTAAATATGGGTATTTTACAAGATATTCGGAACCAATGATCGAAAATATATTTTATGTGTTAATTAAACAGTGATAAATGTTTTGGTTAACCTTGTTCTGTGATCTAATTCAAACTGAATTATAAGAAATAATACAAAATGTTCCAAAAAATATCATTTGTTACATAGAAACATTTTTTAATTTAGAAAAAAATGAAAGATTAGTATTGAGTAATAAAATTTGAGTGAAACTAAAAAAAGAAACAAAACCCATAAAAAACTTTTATATGAAATTGTAGTAAGTTTTTTATAAGAAAAAAAAAATTTTTTTCGCTCTCATTTCAGAACATTTAATGAGTCGTTCACAAAGTTATTTTCTTCAATTATTCCCTTTGTAAAGAACTCAATCTTTTTGCTTGTTTTTAATGAGAGTGAAAAATTTTAAATTTAATATTAAAATAAATTAAATATAAAATATTGAGATTGAGTTCTTTACAAAGTTGTTTTCTCTTCTCTACCTTCATTGGTTACTTTTAAAGTCATAGACTGAATTTAAATAGAAAAAGGACTGTTCAATACAATTGGCTTAAAAATTTTTCGAATAAAATGTCGATAATGAAATTTTGTGAGATTCCAAATAAAAATCCAAATAAAAATCCGATTCAATATTCGTATATTCAAATATTTTTGCTTTCTGAACGTAATGTCTAGAATGCCTTATAAAATATCCATTATTGAGATTCTTATTCTAACATAGAAAAAGGAAAATTCTGGCAAGAAATTGAATAATTTTATTTTTCCAAGTTTACTATTAAATTACAAAAAATAATACAAATATAATAATTGAAAGGTACCTGAAACATCTTCAAAATAATTCAGACATGTACATACATAATGAATCGAAAATTCTTAAAACAAAAAAATAAAAAAACTAACTTCAGATATTTTTTTTAATGTGAATAAGAAAGATATATTTTGTTGGGAATCAACTCAATCTCGAAAATGATTGACTACACAAAGGAAGTAAAATGATAATTACACATAAGAAATTAAAATATCTTAAAGAGCGAAAAGTGATCTAGACTAGAAACGAAATGGTCTAACAAGATTTTAAGTGTATCTCGAAAGGTTATATTCACATAAAAGCCAGAAAGACGCGTGGTTTGTTTATTTTTTTTTTTTAGTTACATTTTATGGTAGTTAATAAAAAAATAAAAAAGACACATTTTAAGAATTTAAGTACTTAAATATTCGGGAATTCGAATTCGAAAATTTTGGGATACCCTCAATCCAGGCGGACCTTAGGTTTTTCCTACAAAAACTACATTACAAAGTGGGCTAAAAATTCGAAATTATTATCAAAAATTTTAAATTATTATCAAAAATTTTATTCATTTTAATATTATTTGATAGATTTCGAATCGCTAGGTTCTGCTGTTTCGGAAAAACTTCCTCACCGTCTCCGAAAACAGCGTTCTGAGAAATACTATTGAGAAACCATTTAGTTCTTAAAGCTAGAAATAGCAATTAAAATCCAATCCAACAATCAAATTAATATTTCAAAACAAAGTTACAAACTTTGGCATCACATAATCTTAGAATACATAAAAATAGAAACATTTCTTGTTACTTAAATTATAATTAATTTTAAAGTTTGAAATGAAATGGGAATATCTGATGGTAAACACAAATCTAGTGAAAAATAGTAGTTTTCATTGAAATTTTTGCGAAATTAATTTAGTAAAGTTTCTAGCAACAATATTGATACAGTATAATTTGTAAAAAAATGTATTTTAAACAAATTGTCATGATCTAGGCGTAAACTCCCATATAGTGCAAGATTGCTACAGCATTTTAACGAAGAAGTAGCCATCTTAACTTCTAGAGATTGACTACCAAGCGACTCAAACGCCTCAAACCCAGCGATCTTTTAAATTAGCCAATACTCTCAAAGTATCATTATTTTTTTCTTTGATCAATCTGTTTTTTTATTTTTTTAATTCAGCTTCTGTTTATAGCTACTTCATATTAAAAATAATACTCTAGACGCCCAAATTTCGTTCACTTTTTCGCAATTGATAAAAAATATTATGATTTTTTTTTATTTATATATCTTTCAAGAGTAAATAAAAACAAAATTAATAAACATGTACTTACGTGCTGAATTAAAAGGAAAAAAAGCCAAGTTCTAGAGAGTGAAGAATACAAATATCACTATCGTACAAACAACAACCGGAAGTTGTTTTTATTAAGATGGCTACTATTTTAAAAATGAAAAACATTTATTCCTTGTTGATGACGCACTACTTTTTTTTTCGGGATTATTTTCTCTAATATTTTAAAAATTGTTAAAAATGGCAATTTTAGTAAAAAACATTTATTCTTTGTTGGCTTTATCTTCTAATATCATTATAAAAAAGAGTGGTGCGTAAGATAAATAAATGAGGATTGCACCGCGACCTAAAGTCTACTGTGTCCTAAAGTGGTGCGTAGAGAATATCTTGTCAAATTACAAGTAAACTGATTGATTTGAACTTGAGATATGATAACAAATGCATAAAAAAAAATATTTTTTCTGAAAAATATTAAGAGAAAATCGGCCGAGTTGCATTGACAGTAAAACAATTTTAAATTTGAAAATTATCTATATTTTCTAAAGTCCTTTAAAAGTGAAATTTTTCAAAACCTGAACAATTTTTTTTTTCAAATTTCTAAGCTGCTCGAATACCTGCATCAAAAGAGCACCAACAACTTAAAATACATTCAACAGGCGTACAAAATGTGCTTCAATTACTATTTTTGTTGCCTTTTTATATCAAAGAAAGATATTCTCATACAACTGCAACATTTCTGCACAATTAGATTCGCACAAAAAACCTATTTCTTCCACTCAATGCAGTTCTTATTTAATCCTGCAAAAAACTCTCTCTTGCACAAACACTTCACCAACACTATCTTCAGCAAATTATCTAAAAAAGCATTTAAAATAAAAATTATGCATGTACATGACACTGCTGACTGTCTAAGCGGAAAATCTACGGCAGATGTACATTTAAGATTTGTTGACTAAACGTCCGAGCCTACGCACTGACGCAGCGCACTGACCTGCTTAATGATGAAAGAATGATAGATAGCAGAAAAAAGCAACACCAACAAAACACCGTACTAAATTATGCCTGCGTATGCCAGTTTTATCTGATCGGCCGCAGCGCACAAATTAAGCGAAATTACAAAGGCATCATAAATGCCGCCGTGGCGCTCCCTGCACCCAGCACACCGTGGCCGACGCTGCAGCAAGCGCATTAATTTCTTTATGTGTCCACTGTGTCTACCATTCACCTTGCCGCATAAATACATATATCTGAGACGAAATGGGCGCACATTTGATTTCATTTAATTTCACTTTGTTTTGCGCTTCATTTGCCTTCACTTTATTTGTGTTTTGTTGCCGCTTTACGCAGCGCTTGCCTCTACTTGCTTTATCGAATGCACCCAATCTTGTCGCGGCTGCTGTGTAACCGAAAATTGTCTATGTACCGCGCGCTGCCGCGTGAAATTTATTTATTAATTTTTTCTTCTCCGCTCACATTCTTTCCCTTACTTGCTGCCACGGCGCAGCAAAGCAAAGCGCGTTAACATTTCAAGTTTATTGGTGAAAAAATTATGAGCAGGTAATTATGTGAAAAATTATGTTTGACAATTAAAATTCCTCACATTTCCGTCTTCGCCGTGCGCTTGACGTTGCCTGGCGTTGGCATATGGCACTCAACGCTTTGATCTTCTAATGTCGATTATTCGGTCGCAGTGACGACAAGTGACAGTAAAGCGCGTGTGGCAAGCAAAGCATGGTACTATAGCGGCCATGTGGCTGCCACAAGTTTGCCGACACTTGCTGCATACGCCGCAAATTGTAAGAGTCCCTCTTTTGGGCTTTTATTGCTTTTTCCCTAAACTCTGCTGCTATTTTTTTATTATACATACCCTGAACAGTGTACATATATTAAGTTTGTTAAGAAAATCGTAATATATCGAAGGAAACGTCAGAGACCCTGCAGACTATATAAATAAATGATCAGGGTGACGATTTGAGTCGATTTCACCAAGTCCGGTTGGCAGTCCGATTATGTAAATGTGAACTAGTCTCTCAGTTTTTAAGTTATCGCTCTGAAATTTTGCATATGTTCATTTCTCGCCATGAAAACACTCACTTGTCGAAATCACTCATATCGAAACATTATGAGATATAACTGCCATACAAACTGAACTATCAAAATAAAGTTCTTGTATGAAAAACTTTTTTATTTGACGAGATATCTTCACAAGATTTCGCATGAGTTATTAACCAAGTCAACGGTACATGCTCCGAAAAAATTGTTTGAATCTGATCATTATAACAAATAGCTACCATACAAACTGACCCATCAAAAGCAAGAAAAATAAGTTTTTATACCCTTTTCAGCTATAAGAAATCCAACTGTGAATGGTATTATAGCTTTGGTGTAGCCATAGTAAAAATTTTTTCATATATTTTTTTTTTATTTTTTAAATACATACACAATTTTTTTCACTTGCTCTCTGCAGCTCCAATCACTTCTGGTATGCTTGGCATTTACTATGTGTGGCATTTGACGTTCGCTGCTTTGTTGGTATACATATTCTTGTTGTTTTTTATTTACTGTTTGTTTGCTTATTTCTTGTTGTTGTTATGAAAACAGATTTTTCCTATAAAACAGTTGAAATTCCGTATTTTTCGTCTTGATTGCAGTCAGTTAGCGTGAAATTTATTGATGATTTGATTTGCTCTTCATGCTGTCTAATGGTTTTTGAATTTCTTTTAACGGTAATTTGGTCTGCTTGGATTTATTTTCTTTAACAGCAGTTCTTTTCAGAAAGTTTACGAATATTTTCGCTTAACTTTTGTTGTGTATATGTGTTTTAAACGTGGCGAGCGTTTTCATCTCGTCTATATTGGTACTAGTTCGTGAGTAATAAAAAACACTCAATTTTGAAGTTTTTGATGAAGTTATATTATATTATATACAGTTTTACGATCTTCTATCATTTTAGAATAATGTCGCAAAGCTAAAACCCCAACAAATCGTATAATTATTTACTTTGTCTTAGCGCCTGTAATGTTTAGTAAATCCGTCTATTCAAAAACTTACAAAGCACTTATACACTGTAAAGTTCAGCTATCCTTATTTCAAATTTTTATTACTTATTTGCAAAAACCACTTCAATCCGTCAGCGTTGCAACGAGACTGCATTAAGTTTTCTTTTTCTTGAAATCCATTACAGGATTTAATCAAGCAGAATCAAGCTAATTTTTGATACCCTGTGCTGACGATGTTCTGCATCGTTAGGAAGAAATGATAGTCAGAAGAGACAAGTTCTGAACTATAAGATGGCTACGGAAAAACTTCCCAGCCGCTATTTTCAAAATTATTTTTAATCGGTCTTGCAACGTGAGGTCGAGCGTCGTCATGGAGGAAAATTATTTGCTCGTATCTTGTCGTCAATTGCTAGGACTTTTCGGCGCTTGTTCGCCGCAATTTGTTGAGATGTTGTCGGTTGCATTAACTATAAGTGCTATCACCTGAGTTTAGAAGCTCAAAATACAGCACGGTCTTCTGCTTGAGAGCACATCTACATACATCTTGATAACGTAAATATTCGTCTTCATCATTGATTTGGCTGGTTGGGGGATATAATGCTTATATGTTATGACTTTTTTCATTTTGTGTTGTCCTAATGGTTTAATTGTTTATCACCATTCCCAATTCAATGCAAAAATTACTTTTTTTTGAAGCATTCAAGCAGCTTTCTGATACGCAAAATCGTCTTTCAACGTCTCTTGGCTTCAATTCTTACGAATTATCCAATTTTGTTACTTTTTTGTATCTGGCTGCTTTTATACGTTTTGAAATTGCTGATTCAGTGTCTTCCAATGATTCTGCTAGTTTTTCTGCTGTTTGGAAACAATATTCATCGAGTAATGCTTCAGCATCCTCACCTTCAAATTGTTCTTGTCGCCCAGATTGTTTTTCGTCTTTCAAGCCAAAATCAGCAGTATTAAATGTGAGCATATACGGCACAAACTTCCACCAAAACCCAATGTTTGACGAGTTTTGCTTCGTATTAAATCCTTGAGAAATAACTTCATGCTAAAACATTTTTCCAAGAACAAGGTTCGATATATTTCAGTGAAATAATTTATTGTTAAGTTTATTACTTTTTTACTACATAAAATAAAATATAATTAATTAAAAAAAATTAAATAAAATTAATATAAATAAATTAAATTAAATTAAATTAAAAACAAAGCAAAATTAAATTTTATTTTATCACATATCAAGTATGTATGTATGTACATATGTGATAAAAAAAATTAAATAAACCTAACAATAATTATATTCAGATTAATTTTACTTAATTTAATTTAAGTTAATTATTTATTTTATTTTTTTAATTGATTTAATTTAACTTTATTAAATTAATTAATTTAATAAATTTAATAAATTTTTTAATTTTAGTTTATTTTGTTTTATTTAATTTAATTAATTTAATTTAATTTAATTTCAATTTATTTTACTTTAATTTATTTTAGTTTATTTTATATTTTTTTCGAAATCATTAATTTCTTCGCATTAAAATTTTGTCTTAATAGAAAAGCTTCATCTCCCGCTTTACTTAAAATACCCCAACTCTCCACCTTCAAGTCTAACATAAAACAAAAGCAGATGCGCTTGTGCGGAAAATTCGTTCCGCGGCTAAACGCATGTCATTGAAATGGCTAATAAACAGCAACAAGGTTCGCTAATGCCCAGTAACCGCAAAAAACGGTCAAATACGAGGACATTGTATGCAAGCATAGACTCTTCCGTGGCGTTGTACTTTTGTGCTGTAAATGTACTGTTTTCAAGGCTTTTCCGCCAAAAAAGTGAAATATATTAAAAGAAAAAAGTTTAAAAATACAAATATATCTTAGACAGCGCGCTGGTGCCGCTGCTTGGCAACAACTTTTCCAAAGTTCACATTGCAGTTTTTTTCCCAATTTTTTTGTAAACGAAATGTGTTCCAATTTCCAACTAGACTACTTTTGCTTTCAGCTCACACCCCAATGGGCGCATATTAAAATGAGCTCGAAATTACACTATGAGCCTTTCTGCTTGCCCGCAGAAATCTTTCGCCTGTTTTCTTCGTTTATTTTCTTTTTGGCATTTACTGCATTGTCATATACGCCGTGCTGCCGGCGTCGCCAACCTTCACGCTTTGCTTGCTAATGAAGTTGACGCGCAATCAGCGCGTGCATGTGCTTTTTGTCGCTGTGATTTTTTTGTTTGATACATTTCCAGTTTGTTTACTTTTAAGCAAAAGAAAAATGTTAACAAAAAGCACAAGGCATATTCCCATCAAACGTGCCGGGCTCTATACATGTGTGTGTTTGTGGTACACAGCTTCTTCAACAGCTTGCTGGCTGACAACAGTTGTAAGTGATGCTCGAAACAGTTATGTTGAGGCGATACATGTGTATGTATCGGGTGATTTTTTAAGAGCTTGATAACTTTTTTTTTAAAAAAAAACGCATAAAATTTGTCTCATGGTTCTTTATTTGAAACGTTAAATGACATTTACTTTTTGAAGATAATTTCATTTAAATGTTTAATCATGTTGTTTCAACAAGATGGCGCTACATGCCACACAGCTCGCGATTCTATGGCCATTATGCTGTTGGACGCAACGTGTTTTCGTTCGATGCTAACAAACTTTTTGTTGCCAAAAATGGAAGAACTGAACTTGGTTATCAACAAGATGGCGCTACATGCCACACAGCTCGCGATCTGCTCGTTCGTCTCTCAGAAATGGACCATCCACCAGATCAGATGCTGTGTGTTTGTTTGTATTCCAGCTTTGGAAGACATATGTATTCCGGCCGAAATGCTCGATCTACTATCGGCTGCCGGTCAAATTCACTGATATCTGTTTCCCTGCATTTTATGCGTTTTTTTTATAATTTATGTCATGTATGTGTGTAGTTGAAAAGTATGCTTTTATGTTTTCATAAATTGTCAGTTCTTGCTTTTGGTTTTGTTTGTTTGTATGTGCATATGTAGGTATCTACTATCGGCTGCCGGTTCAATCGCATTTTTTTAATTTGGTTTTTGTTGCTGCAATAGATTTTCTTCGGTTTTTTTCCAAATGGAAATTTTGATGCTTCATTATGAAATAGTTTTGAGTTTTGAAAGCATCATTATAATAACGGTATTTCCAAAATTTTACGACTTGGAAACATTTTAAGATTGTAAGTGAAAAACCACTGTCTTAAATGTTAAAAAAAAATATTTGAAATATTAATACTTTCTGATAAGACTTGCACAAGGCTTGAAGAAGTTTCTGAAATATATAATTAATTCGAAATTATGAAAAAAAATATTTTCAGCCAAAACGTTAACAAAAAATATTTTAAAATAAAAAACGGTAATTCTTTTGCTTAAATAAAAACTTGTGGAGTATAAAAGTATGAAAAATTAAAAAAAAACGACAACAAAACATACAAATTATCAAAAGTATATTATTAAAAAAGGCAATTTGAATTTTTTCAAATATATTTACATACTTTGGATATTCAAAGTATAAATATAGTATTTGAAATGAAAGATTTAGATCTTAAGAGATAAAACTCAAAATTCTTAACACAAAATAAAAAAAAATATTTTGGAGCAAAACTTTTCAAAAGTATTGGAAAAGTTAAAATTTTTGGAACTAAAAAAATTATTTTTTTGCTTATTTAAAAAAAAAATAAATGTTTTTAATTATTTTTTTAATAAGGTGAAAGACTTAGATCTTAATAAGCATAAAGCCATAAAACTCAAAATTCTTAAATTCAAAAACAAAAATATTTTAAGGCAAAAATTTTCCAAACTATTGGAAAAACTAAAATGTGTGGTTATAAAAAAAATATACATATGTATATTATTTTATTGTTAAAAAAATATATTTTTTTAGATTATTTTTTTTATTAAGGTAAAAATTTAATAAATGAAATGTATAAGAAAGATTGACAATAAAAAGTATTTAAGTTTTTTTTAATATTTTATTATTATGTAAACATTTTTAAATGAAAAAGTATAAAAAATTAATAAAAAGCAAACAAGCATATAATAAATTCTTCTCTTAAATAAATTCAATTAAACAAAGAGATATTTAAATTTTCAGGAATATTTATAACCTACTTTGGCTTTTTTAATTAAATAATTTTAACAGTAATGTATTTAGAGTAAATTACTATTGAAAGCATTTCTTTTAAAAAATAATTTTGAAAAATAAAATTCAACAAAAAATGTAAATAAAATCATTGCGAAAAAATTGAAAAATCAATTCCAATTTTCCAGAAGAAGATTTTATTGAAAAAAATTAATTTTAAACCCAATCCCGAAATCTTTAAAAAAAAATATTTTATTTATTAAATTAAATAAAAAAAATAAATTATTTTCATAAAAATGTGCTATTAATATCAAAAAGTAAACATTATAAAAAATAATTTTTAATTTGTACTTGTTTTCCAAAAAATAAGTCTGGAAAATGTTTTAAAAATTCGAATCTCGTTTTTTATAAAATAAATGGATGAAATAAAAAAAAGTGGTATACAATTATTATTTTCATGAAAATAAATAAACAGTAAATTGTTATTAAAAAGAAAGCTTCAAAAAGATAATTTTTAATACATAGATATTTAATTAAAAAAAAAATCTAGGAAAAGTTCGAAAATTAAAAAATTTAATAAAGAAATTAAAAAAATGTATTATCAATAATTTGTTATTAAAAAAAGCTTTAAGCTACATATGTATATAATTTAAAAGAATATTTACAAAAATTCTAGAAGAAATTCTAGAAAAAGAATTTAAAAGTCAAAAAAAAAATTGAAAAATAAATAACAATAAAAAAACAGTAATAAATTTTATCATATTTATTAAAATTTAAAAATATTTAAAAATTTTATTATTTAATTATACACCGAAAAATATTATTTAATTACGTTATTGAAAATGTGGGAATTTCAAAACACTTCATTAATTGAAAAAAAAAATATTTATTATTTAAAAAAAATTTTTTCTATTAATTTTATTTGTATTTTGTTTTTTTTTTTTTAATTTTTATTTGTTTTTTAAATTTTGTTTTTGATTTTTTTTGAAAAAATTAAAAAAAAAAATTATTAATTTTTTTAAATCACATTTTAATTTAATTTAATTTCACCTGCAAGAATTTTTGTTCCGTTTTTTTATTTTTTCATGTGTTTTGTTTTGAATGTTTTTTTGAAAAAATTTTATCATAAACATTTCTAATTAATTAGCGCACAAAATGTACAAGCAGCATCATTTACAATCAACAGGAGTACATAAAAGTGAAGAAAATGAAGTTACACTGGCAGCGAAGAGTAGTGGGACATATGTATGTATGTACATAAATGATTTTTGAAATTACGAAACTAAATTTAATAAGAGAAATGTTTTTAATATCTTTTTTTTCATTTAGAAGCAAAAAATAATAATAAAATTAATAAGGCAAATATTTCCATTTAAAAAAAAATGAAAAAAAGTTTAAAAATAAATATTTTTAGTAAAGTATATATAAAGGAAATATTTTATATTTTGAAGCAAAAAATCAATAAAAATAATTGTACTTCTTATCAAAGTCTAGAAACGTTCCTTATCTAATGATACTTGGCATGTAAAAATTAAAGAAAATTACAAAACAAAAATCCGAATCACAACTTGGTTTAATTGGTCAGTAAAGTATTACACAACTGTATTTTTAACAAAATTATTAGTTAAAACGAAATAAATAAAAAATACTATATACACAAATTTAACGACATTCTGAACCCACAGCGAATTACTCGAATAATTAAGTCATTCTAGTGCTTTTCATATTTCCAAGCAGTTATTATTTCATATAACTCAAAAAAAAATTATAAATTTCTCTGGTCCTCACACTTTTCGTCAACACTGTTGCGATAAAAATCTCAGCCGCAAGTTCTCCGGAACACAGCAGTTGACAAGTGCGCCTACCTACCCGCACTCCAGCACTCCACCACTCGACTTTGTTGCCGATTGTCACAAATGATTTCATTCTCCTTCTTTTCTGCGCTTGCCGCACTCTGCCGCTACGACTGCTGCTGCCACTTTGCGAGCCACATGTGGCCGCCTGCTTGACTGGCGCTACGCACGTACCAACACACATGCACATACGTACAGTTATGTGATCAGGCGCACGCACACAGGTGCAATGCTGCTGTTGCCACTATCATCAACACGGCAATTGTCCGCTGCAGTGTGTCGCTGCCACCGTCGCGCAGCACAAATAAATCTGCATGCGTCTGTCGTGCACACACATGCTTATGTAACTTGTTGCTATGTATGTGTGTGTTTTTACAGGTAGTGTCGTGCATTTTGTTTTATTGTTGTTGTTTATCATGCTGTATCACTATTGGTATCTGCAGCCGGCAGCGCGGCATCTCGCATTGCGGAGATTTTCCCTTCAAATCATTTGATATGCATTGTGAAATTGTTTAACGTTGTTGTTGTTGCTGTTTTTGTGTATCTTACCTCGATTTTTATCGTTTTTAGTTGTTGTTTTTATTTTATTTTTGTTGCGTTTTTTGTTTTCTTACCTCAGTTCAGTTGTCTTTACCTTTCCACCTTCCGCTGACACTTTGTTTGTTGTAGTTGTTGCGCTTAAGTTTATTACCTTTATATTTGCTTGTTTATTATCGTCATTTCGCTTGGGTGCTTGTAAATTTTTCATCTACTTCAACTTGGCATTGCCGCTGGTGCGGCCCTGCCACGGCTCTTGAGTACTTTATACATGTATGTACATATGTGTGTGTGTATGAGTGTGACTGTGTGTATGCGTGTACTTGTATGTTCTTTAATGTTTCCAATTTTTTTCTTTCATCTAATTTTTATGCATTTGTTAGTTTGTTAGCCGATTCTTTGTGTGTAATTTTATTGTTTTGTGAAAAATCTCCGTTGCCTGGCGTGGGGGAAAATTAATTTTAATTGCAGGTGTAGGCTGTTGCGATCATACGCTTTTTGTGCTCTTAATATATGGCGCGCTTAATTAGTTGGCGCCACATTAGCCTACGCACACACAAACAAACATAAAAAAATAAAAACAATAAGAAGTATAAAAAAAATCTTTGTAATTTTTCTTATCATTCTTTCTTTGTTTACTATTTTATGTGTGTTTACCTTTTGTCTTTATTGCTTTTCATTTATTTTGGCTTAATTTTGGTATTTAACTCTTTCGAAATTCATTGACTTTGTCTTTACGTGCCTAAACAATACCGCTAGTTTGTCTAATTGACAAATTGCTTCGTGTTGCAAGTATTTGTTTGCGCTTAGCTGTTGCAAGCTCTGGTCATATGCACAGCTTATGAGTTATGGTGTTGAGTTTTTTAAAGAAATATATCTTAATCGCCGCCTTAAATCTGTGTAAAGAGTTAAATATTTGTTTGGCTTAAATTTTCTTTTGTTCGTCACGCCGTGACAACTTACTTAGCGCCTTTAATTTTGTATTGTTGTTGATAAGCGTGACAATTTATTTAGTAAAAATCAAGTTATAGTGTTAACTAAACAAAGGGACAATTTTTTTCGTATTTATTTATACTAATTTAACAATTTTTTGTGTCAAAATCTCATATTAGAAAGAGGCAAAATTGTTACTAAAGGGTCACCTATTTCGAGTTTCCCTACTTTTTGGAGAAAAAACACAGAAACTTCAAATTTAATAGGGGAATATTTATTATCATTCGAAAGGGCAATCTTTGGCATTTATTTTTTGAAGATTATCTCTTTCAAATGTTGGCCGCGGCTACGTCTCAGATGGTGAATGAACTGAGCATCTCGACTGGTAACTGGCGAATGACACGGCCATGTTTTCCTTCCAGATTTGAATCAAAGCATAATTGCCCGCATAGATTTTAGACTTTACAAATCCCCACAGAAAAAAGTCTAACGGTCTGATATCACATGATCTTGGTGGCCAATCGACCGGCCCAAAACATGAAATTATCTGCTAACCGAACTGTTCTCTCTATAAGTCCATTTATTGATGCGATGTGTGGGAAGTGGCGCCGTCTTGTTGAAACCAAATGTCGCCGAGTTCACGAACTTCAATTTCAGGCATCAACTAACTGGTTATCATGGCGCGATAACGGTCGCTATTGACGGTTACGTTCTCACCGGCAACATTTTTGAAGAAATATGAACCAATAATTCCACTGGCTTCAAACCACACCAAACTGTTGTTTTTTCTGAATGAAATGACGGCTCTTGAATCTCTTCAGGATGCTTTCCGTTCCAAATGCGTCAATTTTGCTTGTTTACATACGCATTGAGCCAGAAATAAGCCTCATCGCTGAACAAAATTTGGCTCGAAAACATCGGATCTTCCTGGAACTTTTCAAGAGCCCATAGAGCGAGACGATGTCGCTTAATGAAATGTTTAACGGCTTCTGTATTTTGTACACTTTCTGTTTAAGATCTCGATGCGCCAAGTCGTTCCATACCTCAGTACAAGTTGCACCGAACGACGCTGAATCGGGTCTCCACGGTCTTCGAGCACACTCTCATCCATGGCTGCTATATTTTCTTCACGGAGTGCTGGACATCGTCGAGTTTGATCGAATATTATCCGATAATGAATGCTGGGTCTCTATATGGGTGATGTTGTGAATAGTACGCTCAGTAGGCCGATTATGTTGACTATAAGTTCAACGAAGTGCGCGAAACACATTCTTTACAGAACGTAAATTTTCGTAATAAAGTTGAACGATTTGTGAAAGTTGTTCAGGCATAAGTCTTTTCGTGATAAAATGTCAAACGATACTTAACAAAACTAACATGGCAGCTTGACCCGGATCCTTGACGATCTGTCAATAAAAGACTATTGTAAAAAGTATCTCTCCTGGGATCACCCGTAATTCACTACAAAAGATCTTTTTGGAACATATACTATCCAAAATTTCTATCTTATAGAACCTCGAGTAATATAGCCATATTTAAACCGACGTTTTTTTTTCAAACAAATTCGACACTTCTGCTAAGCTTACACAGCCAATTTCAGCATTTAACTGATCAGCGCTAATGAGAGGCACTTAAGTTACTCCAAAGTTTATGGCGCGTGACTACTTCAAAGTTACAATTTTATTTTTATAATATTCAGCTAAACACTGCATAAGTGCAATGCTAAATTAAGCGCGAATTGCTTTGTGCCTGAGTGACCATATAACATTGGCTAATATTGTAATAACACCCAATAAACAAATAGACGCCCCTAAATTTCAGAATTGTTATAAAATGCTTATGTAATCATGAACATTAACAGTTTTGTTTAAGTTTTTAATATTTTCTGTGTGGAAAAAAAAACAGAAAACCACACACACAAACGCAATTTAAACGCTTATTGTTGAAAAGCTATTGTGAGCGGAAATCTCATTTTTCAACTACTTTCAAGCAGTCATAACCAGCAATTAACCCCGGCGCAGAGTGGATATACGAGTATATTTGTATGTATGCATGTATGTATGTGTATGTGCCTGTGTAGTCTTCTGGGCACATATTATTCTTGCATGCAGTTATTTGTTAGTCATTGTGCGCATGTGCTTAGTGGCTTCCCCCACAATTCGTTAGGTTGTTCCAGTTCAAAGAATTTCATAAAGCCCATTGTCTGGAAAAAAAATACCGAAAAATAAGCCAAAGCACATACTACAAACCATATAGGGCTTGAAATAATTAGGCTCAGTAATGATATTTTGACCGAAAATGGCACTGCCACAAATGCGTTGCATTAACAAATATGTTGAAAGTTAATTCATATGCAGTCAGTGTAACAATGACCACACAAAATGAAAAAAGAATGAATAAGATTTTTTGATTTTTTTGACAAAAGGTAAAATAAGCTTTGACGCGGAGCATGGATAACGGGAATTTTAGTATATAACAACAAGAAAATTTTATTTTTCAAACTAATACAAAGGAATAATATTTTAATCAGACATTTTAAGACTTCAATTTGGACTAACAAATGTAGTTTATAGTCTGTTGGAAATATTAATCTCTCCTCAAATCGCAGTTTGGTTTGGTCTGAAAGCAAAATAAACAGCTTGAAATTCTAACTTAGAACTCAGTAGTTCATAGACTTGGTGAACTACTATCTGATCAAATTTGACCCGTACTGGAAGAAACTTACATTTTTATGTATTTTAACAAAAATATTTATTATAACTACTTTCAAAATAATATCCCACGCCAATTTTAAAATTTTCCATATCCATCTGATCAAATTTGACCCGGACTGGAAGAAACTTACATTTTTATGTATTTTAATAAAAATATTTATTATAACTACTTTCAAAATAATATCCCACGCCAATTTCAAAATTTTCCATATCCATCTGATCAAATTTGACCCAGACTGGAAGAAACTTACATTTTTACGTATTTTTACAAAAATATTTATTATAACTACTTTCAAAATAATATCCCACGCCAATTTCAAAATTTTCCATATCCATCTGATCAAATTTGACCCGTACTGGAAGAAACTTACATTTTTATTTATTATAAAAAAAAAATTTATTATAACCTTAAAATTACATCTTCATTTTTATTTTTCTGATCAAATTTGAGCACATCATCATTTATTTTTCAAACATTTTCGTTATCATCTTCAAAATAATATCCCGAGCCAATTTTCATATTTTCCATAGCCATCTGATCAAATTTGACTCGGACTGGAGAGAAATTACATTTCCAAGTATTTTCACAAAAGTCTTTATTATCAACTTCAAAATATTATTCCGAGACAATTTTCCGTATCTATCTGATCAATTTTGACCCGGACTGGAATAAATTACATTTTCGCGTATTTTTTCAAACACTTTCATTATCATCTTCAAAATAATATTCCGCGCCAATTTTCAAACCATTGATCAAATTTGACCCGGATTGGAAATATATTACATTTTCATGTATTTTAATAAAAATCTTTATTATCACCTTCAAAATAATATTCTGAGCCAATTTTCATATTTTCCGGATCCGTCTGATCAAATTTGACCCGGACTGGAAAAAATTTACATTTGCATGCATTTAGATAAAAATCGTTACTATCACCTTCAAAATAATAACTTGAGCCAATTTTAAAATTTTTCATACATTTTTTATAAGTCTCGGTTGACCTTCAGTACATCCAACATTTTTTTGTTGTGGGTTTCGGCTCAGTTGATGAATGTAATGTCGTTTGAAAACACAACATTTTAAGTAAATTTGTTGTTCAATATTTTAACGTTCCAACTTCAATTAAATTCCAAATTTTTTTCGAAAATTAAAAGCATACCTTTAGGCGCCGTCGTGCTATAAATTAGGGAATTATATGGTTTGAAAACCTCTGATAGTAACGTAGATCAATAATTTTATTTATCGTGTGTAAGTTAGAAGTTTTCGTTATTCCAGAACTAGCACCTTTCAATATGTCAAAGAGTTTTCGAAATAGGCCGCCTTCGTAGCATACTTTTAGCAGCTTACGAAGGCGAGTTACGGTACTTCCAACAACTCCTTTTAATTTTTTCATTCACATTTCACTTCTCACAGCTGATTGACTGCGTTTCCTGTATATAATTATATACATATGTACAAACATACATATACGTATACTATATACGTGTAACTGTATAAAACAACGCAACCCCTTGTTAGTCGCTAATATGCTTGCCTGATTATTTGCTGCTTAAGTCACTTGAACGCACTTGATTGATTTGCAAAAACAAAAAACACCAGAAAACAAAAACTAAAGTATGCAGAAACCCATTGTAATGAAGAGTCAACATTTGCCAGACGCGCCCAAAATCGCCCGCTGTGCAATGCGATGCCAGCAATTTTCATCGGAAATACTTTCGCTTAACATTTTTTCAAGCAGAGCGGCCGCTTTCTTTTGTGCTGCTCGCCACTGGAAAATTTCCTTTCGGCTTCACATTTCAACGCCTCTTAAACGTATTTCATTTAAAGTTCAGCGACAGCAATTTGTGTGTGTTTTTTGCTCGCCTTTGTCCACTTGAGTAACGCTGCGCTCACTACCGCTTGCACAATATATCATTTCCTCCTCTATATGAGCGTTGGACTCGGCACTATCAGCCTACATCAAGTATCTACATAGCTGTGTAGTTGATATGCTTGAGTGCCTAAACTGGCGGGATTGAGAGGATGTACCGTTGGGCGAGCTCAGCTAGTGAGCGTGGTAATTTGCGCTGCGCTCACACTTGAGTTCAAAGATACGTCTATTATATATTTAGTCGCCACGATTTGGTTAGGTCTTTCGACGCATTGCGGCTTCAAGTGCCTGTGGCGGCGTCTGGCGGCTCTTGACAATCTGTGGTCTACTGGTGCCGTCGTCGCTGCTGCTGCTAACGCTGTTAATTGACTAATGATGCTCATTGTTTGGTGATGCGTTAAATATTTCGTCACGTTAAACGTTACGCTATGATCTGAGCTCATCTATTAATATTCGTAATTATGTAGATATGTAAGTATATATTTGATTGCATTTATTGAAAATTTAAGAAAAAAATGCAGATTTATGACCATACCCACATTTACGTGGCTTGAGCTCAGCTTCAATTTTAGAACTAGGAGCAATTCACACACCAAAACTTGAGAGACACTTATTCACGCAAATTTCGAAATGTGTTTCTACATTTAGATTACGTCTCCCATAAAAAAGTTCGATTCATTCAAGAACCTTAGTATATGGAAGTTTGTCTGGATCGCAGACCGATGTCGTGTATTGGATTTTTAAGTCTAGAATGGCACTCTGAATATAATAATTGAAATATTTTACTTATTTAGGATATAGACGGAAAAAAATGTTAAAAAATTGCAATTAGACCTTTAGAAGAGTGATATTTCAAATATTTACGAAAATAACGCCCTGTGGGAACTTCAGATGATTCAAACGAAGGTATTTTTCAGTGCGATTTAGCTCTAAAAATGAACTTTCTGGGACAGGAAGGTATAACAATTTTTCGAGATTTGTGTTTGGAGACGTCTTAGAACTTATAGAACGCCTCAATTGTGAATTAATAGAAATGGGGTGTGAATATAGGCCAAGCATTTGTCGAATTTAAAAGTTCTCCCAATAATATGAAAGCTGAAAGATCATGAAGAGACCACGCATTTAACTATATATAGATATATATGTATGTATATAAAAACTTTCAACTTTGACAAACGCTTGGCCTATATTCACACTCCATTATTCGAAGTTAACCTCTAAAATCGAAATATGATATATAAATGCGTATCAAGCACTGTTTTAAGATTAAACTCATATGGCAGGATGAAAACAGATCTTCGAAAAACAATTTATATTTTAAACATACTCACACGAATTTGGAACTTCGAATGAAAATATTTCGATTTTGGAAGCTTCCAATTGTTTTTAAAAATGGAGAATAGTACAGCTTTAAGATCAAACTCGCAAGACAATATGAAATCGTTTTTAAAATTAACATTTTTTGTTTCAAATACATTGAACCGGATTTCGAAAATTTCGAACTTCGAAGGCAAATTTCGAAATTTTCGAACATGACTTTGATAAATGGAGAAAGTAGTGCTTTAAAGTCATATAGCAGTATGTAGTCGGAACTTCGAAAAAAGTAAATACTTTCCTTTTCAAAAATACTGGTCTGAATTTCGAATTTCGCAGGCAAATATTTTAATTTTAAAAAAAAATAAATTCGAAAAATTGAAAAGTACTGTTTTCAGATCCAAATCATATGACAGTATGAAGTCGGAATTTCGCAGAAAAACTTAAACTTCAAGTATATTTGAATATACTGACTGGAATTGTGAAAATTTCGGAAAATTCGATGCTGAATTTGAAAAATTGCGAAAGTTCTTTTCAAGGTCAAACTCATACTATAACAGATTTGTATTTCTAAAATACTGATCCATGAACTTGGCTTTGAATAGTGGAGAAAGTAGTTTTTTAAGATTATGTAACAGTACGAATACAGATCTTCGAAAAAGTTCGGAATTTCGAATTTTTTTTGTTTTTAATATTGCCGGGTATTTTTAAAGTTTCGATTTCGATGGCAAATTTTTCGATTTTGGAGGATTCGAACTTAGCTTTGAAAAATGAAGAAAGTTCTGTTTCAAGATCGAAAACATATGTCACACACAAAAAAGATTTATAATATTTATCCGATTGCGATAAATTGCTTCGACGGCAAATATTTCGATTTTGGAAGCAACTTACTTTCGAACTTCGAAGTGAAATATTTCAAATTTGGAAGCTTACTTCGAAAAGTGCAGAAACTACATACTTATGTATATACATATGTATAAATTTGTGATTCAATCTCTCGAAAAAATGTTTTTGATCTCATATCCAGTACAGTGTTACTATAACTGTTATGTTTATCAATATTTATGCCTCCATTATGTTGCCACATGGCCGTGTTAGAATGGCTAAACTTAGAGCTATCTTAAGTATTAGTAACACTGTCGTCATAACAACAAGAATAGCATTCATATTTGCAAATAAAGCAGCTATATAACTGTATACTACTGTATACGAGCACACACACACACACATGCACTTATTATTTGATATACATAATATTGTGTGCATTTATTAACACCCATTAAGGCATTGGAGAATGTTGCATTAGGCCATTTCCTCTCTGCTAATAGAAACCTGCAACATTTGCCAACAACAACAACAATAACAAAGCGCGCTGCATTCGCATATGGCTTTGTTAAATTTAGATATGCATTTATAAATATGCATGCGAGCAAGTACAAATGCAATTGTATATGTATGCGTATCTGCATGTATTAATATGTGCCACAGAGCGTGTGTGTTTGGCATATAATTAACTAGTGCGAACATTGGTTTGTGTGTTGCAAGTAAGAAGCAATATTGCCACAAAGGCAAAGTGGGCAGCAAATGAGTCAATATACAGCTAGCTAAAGAATAAGAAATACAAAAGCAACAACAACCAGTTGAATAATGAGAAAAATAAAAGCAAAGCAACAACAACTGGCTATTTAAGTCAAGCGAAGTATTGTGTTGCACTGGCACACAGAAAGCGGGAAACGCTATGAACTTCATAGACGATTTCATTTCCGGCTGCTGGCCGCGTCGAGCGAGACTCGGACGCACGGAATGCTTGAGTGGCATAAGCAAACATTGAAACTCATATATATGCATGCGCGTGTATGACTGTGTGGTAGAAGAAATGCATAAATATACGCAATATATCGAATGCCAACATAGGCGTAGACCAGCATATTTACACATACACGTACTTCTTCGAAGTCATCGAGACAGTTCCCCTCTTGTTTGTTCGTCACCGCCGTGGGCCTGCCCATTTTTCCCTTCAAACATTTGCTTTGACTACATATGCTTTATTGTTGTTGTTATTTTTATTATAATTATTACTTGTCTGTTTTGTATATGTGTATCTGCTGCTCAGCTACATGACTTTGTGCCGCCCTAATGCAGTAAATTTTGAATTTTATTATGCAAACTTGATTTAGCTGCATAAATGTTTTATGACACAGCTGACATTGCCACGCACTGACTTACATGTGTACATGTTCACAAACGTATATATAGTATAGATAAGTATATACATATGTTTGTATACTTATGAGTATGTATGTCTTTATTGTAAAACTTAACTTTATTAATATAATTTTTTTCATTGTTGTTCCCTGCACTTTTCTTGTACGCGCCCTATCGTCTTCTCTGCTATGCTATTCTTCAACTATAACTCAATCGTGCCTTTGCTGTTTGACGTACTTTAATTAGTTGCCCGTTACGCTGATGTACAATGCTGAGGTCAAGCAGTGATTGACAATAAGCGAGTTCGAGTTGTCTGCGCAGTCTAGGCGGGCATTCAATGAAAGTAGCGCTGCACTAGCAAATGCTAAATAGGCACTGTGTATACACATTCTCAGTGCGGCACAATAAATGTGTCTAGCAGGCGTGTATGCATGTAAGTTTCAGTGTTTACGCCCCTAGAAGCAGGCCACAGCGGTCAAGCAGCATTGCGAAGCGCAAACAAAAGTTTTGCTTAAAGGCGAAACTTCACTTTATTGCCATATTTCGACGCCCTGGCTTCGACGCGACTTCAGCACGCATGACGTTTATATATATAGCAGTCCCATTAGGGTGGTGCTTGCAAAAAATGTGGGTATTTACGATGTTTAAGAAGTTTGCTTGTATGTTTAGCTTATGTTGATGGAACTATGAGGGAAAATATTTGAATTTTTTTCAAATTTAAGGTGAAGAAACCTGCTCGGTTGAGGATAATAGTCTAAATTCTCAACTATCGTAAATAATATCGATTTTAGGTATTCGAAAAAGTGTGTTTTGTTTTGTTTAAATATTTATCTGTTTCATTTTAGTCTTCATCTTCTTCTTATTCCCTTCATCTTTCTCTTTTTCTCCTTCGTCTTAAATCGTTATTTGTACTTATACAATAAATTTAACCAATAGAAAGCGGAAATCCGAAAAATGTTTATATAATTTTTAAATTTTTAACGAACCACCCTAATACTGTCGTGAATATGTCTATATAAACATGTCAGTATAAAATACAACCGATCTAAAAAATAATTTCTATAACATATTTAATTTCATTATAAACTCTTAACGGACCACCCTAGGACGTCTACACTTACATATGTTTGTTTCAAATTTTAATTTATATAATATATAACCGTTAGAAGGCTGAAATCCAAAAAAAATCATACGCATCAGATTTAAATTCCTTAAGAACCACCCTAATCTGCCACACAAATATGGCTATATACAAATGTAAATTTACAAAATGTACACACTATATAACCGTTAGAAAGTTGAATATCGAAAAATATGTTTTATTTCACTTCTAAATTAAAAATACCACCCTAATGTTGCTACACATTTGACTATATAAAAACTTCAATTTATTAAATATATGTATAAACAAACGAAAGTTTAATTTCGAAAAAAATCATTTATAACATTTCAAAATTCCTAAAAGTACCACCCTAATGTAACTACACCACGCACACTTCTATATAAATACGAACAAACGCCGTCATATGTAAATTTGTAAACATGTTTGATTGTCTGCACTTTGATTTCTACTCCATTGCCTTTTCTAGTATCTTTTGTTTGTTATTTGTTGAGAGTTTAGCTTTGGCTTCCTTCCTGCACTGCACACATTGCTGCCCGAAGTCACTGCAAACATTAACACAACTCTACAAATATGCACAGAGTTATGTACACCAATGTCGTTCGTTGGCTGTTCGGGCGCAATACTAACGTTGCCGTCCAGTTTCAATTCATGTCAATTTCCACTGCCGTCCAGCACATCCCTGTCTTGTTGATGTATTGCCTTTGATAAGCGCGCCCATCACATGATATTGTTGTTGTTCTTGTGCGTGTGAGTGTGTGTGTGTTAATGCTCTGACATATATATTAATGTGTAGTTTGCGTTGTGCAGCGAAGCGATTTTTGCTTGCTGCATTTTTACGCTACAATGGGCGTGAGAAAAATTTGCGCTCTAAGATGCATTCATAACTATTTCGCAAGATTTAAGTCATTTCAAATGGAAATTGGTTTGTAATTTTTATAGTTTAAAGATTTGCGAAATTTAAGTGCGTCATTGTGGTAGTTAACACTTTTAACTTGACCCTCTTATATGCCAAATTGAGGCAAAACTTTGCATTCGCTATTTTTCAAATAATTTTTAACTGGTTTATAAATTGAAGCTGAACTGAAGCTTTTTTTTGTAATCACTCGCTTCAATTCAATCAGCGTTTGTCAGTAGTGCTCCTCATTAATGGTTTTATTCGGTTTTGATAGTTCATGATACAGCCATAGATTTGGCTGGTAGGCCACGTTGCAGATATGATTTTTTCCTTTAAAGGCTGCCGAAATGATTCCCTTTTTCATCTTTGTCACAATTCGATGCAAAAGCGACTTCATTTTGTAGCGTTCAAGTACCATTTCTGACATGTAAAATCGCCTTTCAACGTTTATTATCTTTTTTTTTTACCGAAGGGGAAATCTTCCATAGCTACTGATACTTAGTAGTATACAGTTTGCACGATTCGTACTATTCGCTAAAGATACATCCCATTCGGGACCACGCCTAATCAGTATTATCTTATTATATCGGACTTGTGAAACAGAACGCCTTGAAAGGCGCTGCGGGACCGTACCTCGCTTCACTAGCATCACTGCTTCTTTATTGGGCTCTTCTCAGCTATTGCAGCATCAGTTCCTATCGTTCTTTCCATAGTATACCATGCTTTTGTATGCCCTTGGCTGCCTCGAACGTTTGGTAATAATCTTCGTAATGCTTCTATTTTCTCATTTTCAAAATTTTTTGATTTCTCAGCACGTTTTTAGTCTTTTAAGTTAAAATCACTAAGAATAGTTTATCATATAAACTACAAAATTTAGTGAAAAATTTCAACATTTTTGTGTTTTAGGTTGTCAAGCGCCTAGATGTATGCTTCTGGTTAAGTTATCAAGCGCCTGGAGATATGTTTTTGGTTTTGGTCAAACGCCTAAAGGCATATTTAAACTATGAAAGTATTTAATCTTCATTGAGTAATACTTCTGGTTTATCATTTTCAAACATTTTTAGTCGCTTAGAACGTTCTTCGTGTTATAAGCTGAAATCACTACGAATAGTTAAACATACATATAAGTTATAAAATTTAGTGAAAAGTTTCCACATTTTTGTGGTTTAAGTTGTCAAGCGCTTAGAGATATGTTTCTGGTTAAGTTGTCAAGCGCCTAAAGGTAAATTATTTAATCTTCATTAAGTAATGCTTTGAGTTTTTCATTTTCAAACATTTTTAGTCGCTCAGAACGTTCTTCGTCTTATAAGCTAAAATCACTACGATATAAACTATAAAATTTAGTGAAAAGTTTCAACATTTGTTGTATAAGTTTTCAAGCTCCCAGAGGTATGCTTTTGGTTTTAGTTCTCAAGCGCCTAAAGGTGTGCTTTGGTCTTGGTTGTTAAGCACCTGGAGGTATACTTAAACAATGAATATATTTAATCTTCACTGAGTGAAGCTTTTAGTTTCTTATTCAAACTTTTTTGGTCGCTCAGCATATCCTTCGTCTTTTAGTGAAAGTTTTCAACATTTTTGTGGTATAAATTGTCAAGCGCCTAAAGATATGCTTTTGGTTGAGTAGTGAAGCACCTAGAGGTATACTTTTGGTTAAGTAATTAAGCGCATAAAGGTATACTCAAACATTTAAAATATTTAAAAAATAAAAACTTAGCCTAATTTTGTTTCGGTGTGAATAAAGTACCGGCTGTAACTTATTTATGCCATTTTTTAAACATTCTTGAACAGTCTTATTAACTTACAAATAACTTGAACCTTCTCGCCGCTCCTATTTCAGCAATTTCTACATAGGTTCTTGAATACCTGTAATTAGCTCAGCAATATATTGGAACTCTTGCCGCTCCATTTCTAGCCAACTATTTGAGTGAAATCATATAAAAAATTGTCCACCGACAATTGACGTCTACAAACACTCACCTAGTGGATTAGCTGAATTTATGTGTGAATAAGAAATACAAAAATCTTTATAAATAATTTCTCTCCTCAAATCCTTCTCTTACAATCTACCACGTGGCTGTAATTAAAATACCGTAACCTTAATAAAAAGCAATTAATAACCAGCAAATGTGTCTTAACAAAAAGCATTATTCATAGTACAAATCTTATCACACTAGCAATTACTCCAATGTCTTAAATAATTGATGCAACATAAATTTTTAATAAACTAAAAAGAAATTCTCTTCTACTTTCAGGTATATCTACATATAAATGCGATTGGATTTATCAATGTTCGTGCATTTAATCATGAGCAATTTACATTTTATATAAACACACTTGAGTAAGTGGCTTTTCATAGACTATTATTTGGATGTATGTATGTGTGTATGCAGTTATGTTTGAGTGAGTGTATGTAAGTATATATGTGTGTGAATACACATGTATGCATTCACGCATGTGTGTGTGTTTATTTCATATATGTATATTCATTTCAGACTACTTTTCGGTATAATTACAATTGCGTTCGACACCCTATATAAGCAAAGCAGCAAAAGGCCTGCCATAGCGATGCGTATAGGGGGCGTAAGGGAGAGTGTGTGTGTTATAGGCGCCCAATATGCTGTATATATGAGTTCACACATTTATATGCACATAATAATCTACCATCAGCGCTTCTATCTGAGAACAATTAATTTCCTTTGTAATTCATCATGCTGAGCATTTTGTTGATAGCGTGCATATTTGAAGCAGCACTTGAATATTATAATTATTTTTTCGATGTTTATTTATGTAGTGCAAGTTGTAAATGTGTGCGTATGTAGAGTGGCTGTAGTTATTTCTACAACCACACAAAAAAAAATATATATGAGAAAAAAAGTCTGAAAAATGAAAGCGCAACATGCAAAGCTATTTTTTAAGGCAGATGTATGCACTAGGGTGAGACCTAGTGGATCGAATTTGTGGATTAAAATTGACTTATACATGGAAGATTTTTGATTAATTTTTAAAGTTGTTTTAAGCATTCAAAGTTTTCTTTATAAATAAAACGTAAAAAAAATACTATAACTCCTGAACCTCTAAAAAATCTTTGCACTACAGCTTCCATTCCGATGATTGTTGACTTGTTTGCATGTCAAACACATAAACCCATGTCTCATCGGCAGTTATAGTGCTCTCCACGAATGTGGGATCGGAATTCGCACTATCAAGCATGTCCAAAAAGCGTTCGTTTTTAAAAAAATTCAGCTTTATCGGGACGAATCGAGCAAGAACGCGTTTCATACCCAAAATATCCATCAAAGTCATTCGGACGGTTTTGCGAAAGTTATCGAGCTCTCCTGTCATCTCTCTAACACTTGCTTGACGAATTTCAAGCACCATATCCTTTATTTTTTTAATGTTTTCATTAGTTGAAGGTCGTCCAGAACCAGGTATTCAAGGATCTTTCGATCGTCTTTGAAGGCTTTGTACCACTCGAACGTTTGGAAGTTTTGCACCCATCCTTTTCTTTTCAAAACGCTGCTCATTTGTTGGAGTCGCCGATATAGGAGCATTATATCATATAGCTGCCATACTAACTGAACAATCGGCATTAACTGCTTGCAGAATTATTATGTATATGTGGAAGATATAAAAACTATGGTCCAAACCAAGTTAACGTTTTTTCTTGCTTTTGGTTGAATATGTTAGTTTTTGGTACACCCTAATTTACATAAATACAGAGATATATTTAGGCACAGTACAATACTCGTTAGTATATATTTGTATGCACAGTTAATATGTTTTTCCTATAAAGTGCCGCTTTTAATAGCATTTTTTCGAAACAAATTGGAAATATTTTTCTGTTTACACTATCTCGAAAAATTACCATAAAGCGAGGGGTTGTTGAGCGTAATAACCCATCATACGCTCACTTTTGCTCTAATCACCTACTCATCCACTCGTCTGCCAGGCAAACTTCTAACAGCAGACACTCAGACAGGCATTGTTAGACCCTACTACAAGTATAAGCCATACTACCAGGTGTTAGAAAGTGTGCTAAAGTGCTGGCGACACACTGCTTTGGGAGTGAGGGTGAAGAGCGCTCTACAAAAATGCACTACAAAAGGCCGGTTGGAGCGGAGAAAAAAGTGAGACAAATGCAAAATTTTTACAGCAAACTTTTTTGTTAGACGCTCTTTAAAATGCGCGCTGGCGTCAATTTGTTTTTGCTTCAAGTCCTTTCTATGCCATCATGTCCTCTTGCCGATGCCAACTTCCGCACTCGTTCGTCACTTTGTTGGCGCGCTTGCTTTTGCTTGTCAACTCTAACTGTCCTACATAAGTAATGAAAGGCTGATCATTTATTAAAAGCGAAAATTTTGTACAACAACAAAAATGGCGAAACAACAACAACAAAGTGGTAGGGTAAAAAAGCATAATAAAGAATGCTTGAGCAGCGTGTAGAAAATTGGTAAAAAGCGCGCAAAGCGCTTCATAATTATAATAAATTGGATTACTCTCTTCGTTTTTTCATTTTTCTCATTTTTTATTTTTTCGAAATTTTCGCTTTTACCCCATTTTGGTGGCTCTTTAGTATTACCAATTTCCATTTTAGCATATTTTCGGTTATTGAAGCACTTTAATATTATTTTTGTTAATTACATTTTTGTCACACTCTGTTAAGGGTTAAGAGCCAAAATGAATGAATAATGAGTTTTCTGCGCTAATTGGTTGACCAATGGGGGTGTCCTTTTTTCCAATTTGGCTAACACACTTTGGTAGGGATATTTTGTTCATTAAAGACAAGTACGCATTAGCGGGTTTCAGCGGTCATTACTTTGTAAGTAAGCTGTTATATTTATCGATTAAACACTTTGCTTTCTTAGATGAAAGAAAGGAAAATTTTGGTAGCAGTTACGTGAGTGAAATGAGAAAATGATTTTTTATGTATTTGAAAGAGCAGTTATAATTAAAGGTGATTTAAGTAGAGATTTTTGCTATATTTTCGAACAATATTTTAAATTTCTTCAGTACTGTTGTCTACGAAGACTTTAGTGCTCCATTTTTATCAAAACGATTGCATCAATCAATAGTTAGTACCAAAAGTAATGATTTTTACTAAAATTCTTTGGTTAAATATAATATTTTCTGAAGATCTTCCGTTTACTTAAGAAAAGCTCAAAAGTTTCTTAACCCCTGCGGCACGAAATCTATCTCCTTCCATTATCTTAACTCAGTTGAAATGCTCATCAAACTCTTTCAACTGCATACTTCAAACATTTTGGCTATGTCTTGAAAGAAAAACAAGGTTCCGTGGTAAGAACAGAGGATAAATATTTAACAGAAAATCTAACAAATACTCAACATAAAACCAGAGTTTCAACTGCATACTTCAAAAATTTCGACTATATCTTGAAAGAGAAATAAGTTTCCATAGTAAGAACTGCGTAGATGTAAATTTTTAACAACAAATCTAACAAATCCTTCACATAAAACCAAAGCAAGAGTTCTCTCCCATTTGAGAACTTATTGATCTAACATAAAGAACAATAAATGTTGATATTTTAATGGGAAAAAATACTCCGAATTCAAGTATCGGGATTATTATAGAATTTTGATTTCTTTTCAGTAAGAGTAAGAGTTGGTTCTCTTTGAAAAACATATATACATTATAAATAAACAAGAAATGTGGATATGTTCATGAGCAAGAAATATTAAAAATTCGTGTAACAGACCTCGTTTACTTGAGATTTTGAGATCACGTTTTACTACTTATTTTTGCTCCAATCTTCTTCGTTGAATAAATGTCACTGGAAAATAGCTTTTTTGTTTGTTTTATTGATATGGACCTAATAGATATGTGTATATATTAATGAGCAAGAAATATTAAAAATTCGTGTAACAGATCACGTTTAATTGAGACTTTTGGTAGTAATTTGTTCTTACTCCAATCTTCTTCGTACTAAATATCAATCAAAAATAACAAAATTTGTTCTTTTTTGTTTTCAAAGCTTGCGAAAAAAACTTGTAAATCATTTGTATCAGTATAAATTGTTTAAAGGTCCGGTTGGTTTGATAACTTTCCAAAATTTTCCTGAAGAAACTTTCCTATTTTATATTAATTTTTCTACAATTCACATTGCAGTAACATTATATCTTCTATCACTTCTAAATTTAGTCCATACGTTTTATCTGAAATACCACTAGAACTTGCAAATGAAATATGGAAGTCATTTCAGATGAACTTTAACGAAAGAACATATTTCAAATAGCTAAATAATCGCATATTACTCACAAATGTTGTACCATAAGAGATTTTGACTTCTACATACATGCTTTACATTGTTACCTACAAGTACTATGTGGGTTTGCTAAAAAAATATCGGGAATTTTCGGTTTTTGAAAAAAAAAATTGATACATTGGTCTACACTAATTTTTTCGCATTTTAAATAGTCCCATTCGATATTATACACTTATGCCAATGCCTCTTCTTGTCGTTGGAACACATCTCAAACTCGATTTTAGGGCAAATACTTACTGGTTTTTAACAATCCGTCCCGAAAACTTTCTTAACGTTAAAAACCCAAGATTAATCGAACAAAATCAAAGATTATATGAATTTTGAAGTAGTTTTCGAACGAAGTTAATTTTTCCGTAAGCTAGTCTGATGTACACAAATAATCGGGATTAAATAGTTTCGGGATCCCGAAAACCGAAACCAATTTGGAAGTAGTTTTCGAACAAAGTTTATGATTTCGTAAACCAATCGGGTGTTTTCGGTGCTTAAATAATTGGGATTAAATGATTTCGGGATCCCGAAAACCGAAAACTTTATTTAATGCCTTAATTTATTTTGAAATAGTTTTACATTAAAATTTACTTTTCCGTAAGTAATCGGAATTAAATATCTTCGAGATCCCGAAAACCAATATCGTTATCTTATACATAAATTTTTTTGATATACATATGTATGTATATTTTTGAGTTGATAAGATATCAGCACAAAATTTGGTAAGGATTATAGTCCAAAACAGCGCTACAGTTTCCGCACATATGTATGGTTCAGATCGAAGGACTACAGCCTATAGCTGTCATACAAACTGACCGAGCAAAATCATACTCTTGTATGACAATTTTTTCTTTTGAGATGATATGCTCTCAAATTTCGGCACAGATTACCATCTAAAGTAACGCAACAATTTTTGAAGAAATTGTTCAGACCGGGACGACTGTAGCATTTAGCTGCCATACAAACTGAGTGATCGAAATCGCGTTAAAAATGTGTTTATACCCTTTTGTGCTGTGAGAAATGCAACTATGAAGGGCATTAAAGCTTCGGTGTTGCTGAAATTAATATGGTTTTCGTTAAGTGCTCATACATAGATACTATGTGTAGTACATTGTGTACATATGTAGATACATACATATGTATACATTCATATAAACATAAAGAAGTCTGCGTATAATTATACATTAAGTATGCAAACAGCAACATATTTAACATAAATTCTACATAAACTTATTAAATCTCAAAAATGTTGACAGATATTATTTAATTCCTTTTCCTTTTTGTATTTTTCGTGTCTTCTACATATTTGGAAAATTTTTATGCTTGTCTTTTTTTGAGTTTCAATGGATGACCCATTGCATATAAATTAAAAGTATTGCCACAAATTTGATAAGCGCACTGTTGTTATTGCTTTTTGTTGTCGTTTTTTTATTATTTTTCTTCGGCGTCACTGCCTACATTACTCATAATGCATAATTTCCTTAATTGCTACCGGTAAATAAAAGAAATGCAATAAAATTATAATTCATAAAATAATTTTTCATGTTCCGAACTGATGCCGTGTTGTGAAACAAGCTAACAATAACAACAATTTCTTCTAAATAGACAACCGCTGAAAAAACCAATTTAAATTTCCTTTGACGCTTGAATAGCTACGAAAATGAAATGAGAAAAAAATTGTATTAAACGTGACACCTGTGGGCGTCGCTGTGTGGAATAGACAAATAGAAAGGAAACGCTATTTAATTTTTTTCGGCTACCCTCCACGCCGCACCAACTCATGCCACTTAAACCGTAATAATATGCATCCAGCAATACTTCAATTAAGCCGACACGAAATAAAAACGGCCAGCTGCTGTCATATGCGGCTTCATGCCGATCGCGCACTCTTTGGTGACATCTTGCAACACGAGCACCGCACACACACGCACAAATATGCAGTAGTGCAACGCCACGTACATTTTGTCGCGAGCCAACGATGTTATACGTTTGAATAGTCGTTCGATCCGCTTCCTTACTTTAACTGCCTTTCTAGGGTTATATATACAGTGTTGTTGTTGCTTTTTAGGCACTTCGTGTGAATGCAATAAACTTTAATCAAGCGTGTCTAATTTGTGGGTACCTACACTATTTTACTATACTAACCGACACAACAAAACAGAAAGGCAGTTGCAGGCATACGAGTTTTCGTTTATTCTTCACCGCTTTGCCGTCATATTCGTGCTCCATTGCACTCTCTGCTGCCCCAAATACCGCCACAGCGCAAGCGTATCTACTATCTATTTCGATTACAAAATATTTGTGTTGATGTTCATTTAATTTAATTGAATTAAGGGCATGTGAGATTCCTATTAATCAAGCCTATATGGTTGGTCAGTAGACATGCAGCGCGGTGTGGCAACGATGGGTGGTAAGGGTCAATTGAAATTTTCTCGAAAGTAAACAAGTGCTGATTTTGAGGTATGTAAATGTGGTCAAAGAGTCATATTTGTAGCTATTTATAACGATATTAATATTAGTCTTTAAAAAGGACAGAAGAAATTCGAAATTTTTTCGCCCTGAAAACTTCGGGATTTCTTACTACGTTTTTCGGAGCAAGTTGGTCTCTCTGTTTCCGAGATATCGTCTGATGTTTTGAGCACGTACTTATATCGGCATCGCCAATATCGGACCGGTTGTAGCACATATGTAGCTGCCATACAAACTAACCGATCATAATACAGTTCATCTATGGAGGACTCTTTTATTTTATATGATATCTTCAGGAAGTTTGACATGGATTATTATTCAAGGCAACTCTAGAATCTTCGGGTATATTCTTTCAATCGGACAACTATAGCATATAGCTGCCATATAAGCTGACCAATCAAAATCAAGTTCTTGTAT
Source organism: Bactrocera neohumeralis (assembly GCF_024586455.1). Lineage (NCBI taxonomy): Eukaryota > Metazoa > Arthropoda > Insecta > Diptera > Tephritidae > Bactrocera > Bactrocera neohumeralis. Next base: position 59,230,854 of record NC_065920.1, on the reverse strand, counting down.
GAAAAAGCTTTTTATTTGACAATATAACTTCACGAATTTGCAACAGATTGTCCAAGGCATCCCTACAGTCTCCAAATAGTATACATATATTGTTCAGGTTTTTTTATGCTATAAGAAATGCTTCCGTGAAGAAGTCGTACTAGAGCTTCAGTGCAGCGGAAATTAATGATTTTTCTTGTTTTCATTTTCTTAAATATGAAATTCATATTTGAATAAAATCGAATACTTCCTTTAGTTTGGGATCCCCAAATATCGTACATAGCTTTTGAAAATCTTGTTGAACTATTTTTCTAGGCTACAATCGATTATAAAGCTGGAAAAGAAGCTCAAATTATTTAATTTATTAGTTTAATATTATAATAATATAACTCCTTAATTTGTTAAAGTACGAAATAAACGTTATTATCGTTTTTGGTATAATAATAGTTCGGGATCTCGAAATCCCGCAAATAATTTTAGAAAATCCCGAATTCTTATAACATAAATTTTATAAAAAATAAGGTTTTCTAAAGTATAACAAATCGTTTTTTGAATACCAATAGTTCGAAATCTCCAAATCCCGAAAATAACTTCAGAAAATCCCGACTTTTTATAACATTTATTTTACAAAAATAAGGTTTTTTAGAGTATAAAAATAATCGTCGTAATAAATTGCATTTACTTTTATTGTTTGAGATGCCGAAATACCGTAAATAATGTTCAAAATCGTCGTCAAATAAATTTAAAAGCATTAATTTATTCACCTTTTTGGAAGAGCTTGTTTGAGATGCCGAAATACCGTAAAAATAATTTTCAAAATCCCGGAAAACTTTTTTGAATGTCTTAAGTCGCATGAAAGACTTCAAAAGCAGCTCAAATAAATTATTTTATTAAATACAAATGAAGCATTATTATCCTTTTTGGAATAGCTGCAATAGTTCGGGATCCCGAAATACCGAAAATGATTTTTTGAAAACCTCGATTTTTTTTAAACATTGAAAAAGTTTTTATACATCATTTAATTTTCAAAATAAGTTGAACTTTTTTCCTTTGATGTCTCGATTACTTTTATACCCTGCTGTTAAAGACTATGTGCCATCTTAAATACCTATACAATTATAAAGAATATATATTAATGTATGTTATTTTCTACAAAATATGTGCTTAATTTTTTTAATTTCCGGTGGTGATAGCGAGAAGTATCGAAAATCCTGAAAATCCCGCATTTTCTTTTGTGGTCCCGAAGTATTTTTTATTTAATCCCGAAATTTTCGTATTACCACTGTAGTTAGTATTTCATTTTCGCATGCAAGTAGTAAAAAAAATCGAAAATCCCGTAATTTATTTTACGATCCCGAAATAATTTTTTTCTATATTCCCAAAATTTTCGTAATAACACTGTACGCTTCTAAGAGCGAAACCTGAACTGATTTATGTACTTCATTTCCTGTAGAGATAGATATTTTATGGTCCCGAAATATATTTTTCTTTAATTTCGAAATTTTCGATTTACCACTGTACAAATCCCGAAAATTCCAAATCTTATTTTGAGGTACCGAAATATCTTTTCACAATCCCGAAATTTTCGATTTACCAGTGTACAAATGCCGAAAATTCCAAACCATATTTTGTGGTCCTGAAGTATGTTTTTCTTTAATTTCAATATTTTCCATTCACCTCTCTACAAAACCTGCAAATCCTAAAAAATAATCTGCGGTCCCGAAATATTGTTTTTCTAAATTTCTTAAACCAAAGTGTTGACATGTCTATTACACCTCACTCATATGTAAATATGTCCCACTCAATCGTTTACATTTTATTTCCACATGCATCGTTGTAATATATACGGTTAATATTTGTTGCAGCAACTCATCATAATTTTAAATGCAGTGGCACGTTGCGCAAAGCATTAAAATTGACAGAAATAATTTTTATATTTCATGCATTTACATTTCTATAGCGCGCCATGCGTTATTTTCTTATTTTACCTTACTTGCATTTAATATTTTCCAATTGTGCCATGTGCATGTGTATTTGTGCGCATTTAATTTCCTTAAAACTCCGCATCTTTAAGTTGCAAGTCCTAAATACCACTGCATACGCTTCCCAGCCACTTCCGTTTTTATAGCGTAAAATAGCAGAAATTATATGCGCTTTATTGACATTTTTATAACTATCATATAAAAATGCTTGCCGCACACACACACACACACACACACATTTATATGTGTATCCATAGCGCACTCGTTCGCTCATGCACGCTGACACACATATCTAAATGCCTATAAATTTTCATACCGTCACACATTACACCAGCCACATCATTGTGGCTCGCGATCGTTACTCGCTTGCGCTGTTGTGGTTGTTATTGTTGCTGCCTTTGTTATTGTTACTTACGGCCAGGAGGCATTTATGGTCATTAAAATTGCACTGTAATTCATTGCTTTAGCCTTTCAGCGTTTACTCCTTATGTGACAGCACAGCACATTTACAACATAAAACCTTTCAACATTTGTTGTTACTTACTGTTGTTGTTTTTTATTGTTAATACAACAGTATATAGGCATATACCTACACATATATTATTAAAGTGTGTTTGTAGGTAGCCATAAAAATGTCGCAAAACGCATAAATGTTTAGTTGTTAACATTTTGCTGGTATAATGGCTACAGCCGCACGCAAAACATATGATAGGGGCATACATATGTTTTTTTCTTTGCCTCTCTCCGCTTCGCATAATGAATTATTGGCAGGATATTTGTAGGTAGGGTATTACTTTTTTTATATGCGTTATACATAAAATTCTCCAATCAGATGTTGAATTTATAGCCACTTTTTCGGCGGAACTGATCTTTTAACGGTATTTTGTAATATATCACTTGACATTTTTTAGTGCGATAATGTAAGAAACATGCAATGGTTGATAGTTTGTGATATTTGCTATGACGCTTTTTAAATTAAATCTCTCAAGAGAATCTAACCTCTACACCTTTGTGAATGGAATACAAAAAAATTCATCAAAGTATGTTTTTTAACGCCAAATTTACTCCGTTAGTCTAGTCTTTTGCTTGTAGAAAAATTGCTTTCTTTTTTTATGGAACAAGATTTCATAAACAATATGTCTTTGGGAGAGATCACCGCATTTACTTACCAACTTTGTTTTTACAGCCTTCTTGCTTAGAATTAACGTTAAGAGTCTGAATACTTTGGCAACGGCTTCCGGCTCTAGGACACAAACCTCTTGCTTCGTAGTAGCCTTAAAGGTCTAAATGTCAACCATTAAAGATGAATGTTTTATGAACAGTTCATTTAACATTCATATCTCTAACACTCTATGAAAATGCCCACAGTCGTCAAATCAGTGATGCAGAAACAGGATTGTTGCAGCAAATATTTAATTTTAATATGATCTGTGCAGCGGTATCCAAACATAACCGACTTTCATTATGTTTCAGCTTTGCTTAAGTGAAATGATATGTATGTACATATGTTCCAAGAATATTACCTTATGCTGCCAACACTCGAAAACCCGAGCCAAACTATCATACTTAACGATGCATTATATACCTATATTTTCCCGTAGTTCCTAGGTGGAACTTAACGATGCATTAGCGTTTGAAACTTGCCTTTGAATAATTAATTTATATCAATATATATATTATTATATCAATGTTTCTATATCCAAGCCTACCAAAAAACAAAAAAAAATCAGCTCAAGGGTTTCAATCACTTTATAATATGTATACCCAAATGGTACATGAAATAACCGGAACTCTAATTTAAAATTTAAATCGAAATCTGAGTATTCCAAAGAACAAAATACCAGATAAAAGAATCCTTCTTATATCTTTCATAAAAATGTTGTGTCTTTTTCCATTAACTGTTTATGATCGGTTTAGGAAGCATTTCTCTCTGTATAATGTTCAGAGACAGCTCTGCTAAAGAGAGAGTTGTCTTCTGGTAACAACTAATGCTGAACTACAGCTAAGGACCTATTAGGTATCGGAAATATTTCTAGAAGAAAAAGCAAATTAAATCTAGATAAGAATTTTTCCAACTCACAAAAAAAAAAATTTTTTGTACAAAAATTAAAAAAAAAAAATGTTGAAAAACTTTTTAGAGAAACAATTTATTAGAGAAAGTTATATAAAAAAAAATTTCTTTCCAAAAGATTAGCAAACGTATTTTTAAAATCTTTCTTAAGAAAAAAATTTACAAAAAAAATATAAAAACCAACTTTTATGTAAAAAAAAAATTATTTTTTTTTATTTTAGAATATTAAGACTTTTAGTATATTTTTTAAATATCAAAAAAAAGAGAAATTAAATATTGTTTAGATGAAAAAATTATGAAAGAAGTTAAAAATTAAGTTATCGATATTTTGTATAAATTGTTTTGTCTGAATATTTATTTTAAATATATGTAAAATATGTATAATTATTTTCTAAAAAATAAATTTTTTTGTTAATGTAGTTTTTTCCCAAATAAAAAGTTTACCAAATTTTACGAAACAACTTTTGTTAAGAGAAAATACTTTGAATAAATATTTGGTTATAAATGATAATAGTTTTCGTATATTTTTTGAAATTAAAATAAATTTAGAAAATAAAAATTTTTCAGAAAGAAATTTGTTTTATTAAAATAAGTTAAAATTGTTGTTATAGTAACTTTGTGAAAACTTTTTTTTCAAAAAAATATTTTTTTGTATGCTCTATATTTTCTAAAAAAACAAAAATGTTTGGACATATATGTAAATTTAAGAAAAACAAAAAAAAATATTTTTTAAACAATATTTGTCATTTATTTTTTTTTTCAAAAAATATTTTCTCTGAAATATATTTTTAATATATTTTTGCCTATTTTTTTTAACAATTTTTTTTTAAGTAAAGTAAGTTAGAAAATAAACATTTTTCAGAAAAAAAAATTGTTTTATTAAAATAAGTTAAAAATGCTATTATAGAATTTTTGTGAAAGCTTTTTCTTAGAAAAAGAAATGTTGTATATTCTGTATTTTCTAAAAAAAATATATACATATTTATGTGTATGTATACATTCAAGGAAAAAAATTAAAAAATCGTATTTTTTATATATACATATATTTCTATAATATATCTTTTCCACATTTTTTTAAAATATTTTTCAAAGTTTTTTTGTCTAAATTTTTTTTGCCCAAAAATATACTAAATCGTATTTTTTTATATATATATTTCTATGATATATTTTTTTAAAGTATTTTTCAAAGTTTTTTTGTCTAATTTTTTTTTGCCCAAAAATATTTTTTTAAAGGTATACCAATACTCTAAAAAACATTTATTATACTGACAGAGTTTTATTTTTTGAGAAATATATTTTTTACAAAAAATCTTTTTTTTTTTTTGGTAAAAATATTATTTTCCAAAAAGCATAACATAATCAGATCCCTACATAGTATGTATACTGGTTACAAGCAAACACTCTCATTTTCAACAAAAAAGGGTTAAAATTGGGAATGCATAGCATGCGATTGAAAGGAGCAATAACAACAGTAACAATAACAGCAGCAGCGGTAACAACAGCAGGCACATCAAAAGCACAAGAATAAGGGTAATTCTATAAGGAGAATGGGCGATCGAACACAATAACACACATATGTACATGTGTAGGTACCAAAATTAGACACACACACATGAAAGACAGTAGATTGTGTGGGCGCCAAGCCATGGAAGCCCTACACTTGCATTGAATTGCTGCTATCAATGCTTGTTGCTTTTGTTGTGGCGTATACAACAATTTCTTGCTTTGTTGTTGTATTTGCTATTGCCGCCCAACGCGCTTGCTGTGCATGACAATGCCAAATATGCTTTTGATATGTTGCTGCCGTTGCAGCTGCGCATAGCGGACGTGATTGACAGTGAGGCAAGAGTAGAGCAAACACACACACATGCACGTTTATGCCTTCCAACGTTTAACTCGATTTTAGTGGCGTGTGGCGTTGCAAAAGACAGTATTGTGTGGGTGTTATTGTGCAAAGTATAATGCGTTATGTGTATGGTGTGTGTGCGTGTGTGTTAGAATTTGCTTTTTATTTTTGGTTAATTCTTCACCCACTTCCACCTTACCGCTCTGGCTCAAGGTGCTGCCTTTGAATTGAATTCCTTTCCTTCTACGCGTACGACAGCCAGCAGGTGTGCTGGAAATTGTTACGCGCTCGCATTGTGCTGCATTTGGCTTTTGTTGTGTGGCGCCACATGGTTGTATGCTGCTGTGCTTTTTCGCCATGAAACTGCTGCTTTGCTGTCGAACTTCAAAGTTGGCGTATATTCTCGCATGTGCGTTCGTGAAAGTGGCAAGAACTTGTTGGGAATTTGCGAAAAACTTGCTGTTTGCCACAGCAGATGTGAAAGATTATATATGTATATGTATGTGTATATACATACGTATGTATGTATATGTAGGCGTTTATGAGTAGATAGGCGATCAAAAAAGTTGGTGAAATTAAATTACGTAAAATTGCAAAATATAAGTGTTAAGAAAATAATATTAAATTATGAAGTTATGATCCTTCTTCGCTGGTCTTGAGTGAGCAGAGTAAAGCTTTTCAAAGCTTTGATCACGAAAAAGCTCTATCAGCGTTTGTTTACAACACCATCTGATCAAATTTGATCAGAACGGCCGTTACTGGCGTCGTTTTTGCAAATGATTCAGTTCGTTTGATACGAGCATTGACATGCTCCATACCCAAAACTATAACCAGAATGTTATCCAAAACTTTAACCAAAATCGAGGTTAATTTTTAACTCAAAATCGGTTGGCACGCGCTGCTTAAATGGACTAGTCCGTGTCAAAGATAAGTAAGATAGTAAATTTTTGTGAATATTTATTTTAAGGGTTATACTTTATACAAAATATAACAGTTTGATTAGGAGAGATAAGTTTGATAAAAATAGTTTTCTTGTTAACCGAGGTTTAAGCCGTCGAATTATAATTTATTTGCGGCGAAACTGCGAAAAATAGAGACTTTATCTACATTAGCAATAATATCGACGTAATTGTTTTTCTCGGCTATAATCGCGTAAGCGGTGTCTACGCCAATTAAGAAGAAGAAGAATTGTTTTTCGCACAAGTTCAATAGAGAAGGCTGAATTCTTCTTTAGTATTATGCTTTGTTGGCAACAAATTCATTTTATAGTGTACCTATTTGTTATCAAATGCAAAACTACTGGTTCAGTACTTAGCTATCTGAACTTTTGAAACGATTAGTTGGTGCAAGAACCAGTATGGACAGGTTATGTTGCTAAAAAGTATTTTTTCTTAATTGTGATACAAAAGTCGGATTATAAAGTATTTTACAATGAAGTTTCTAAGAAAGAGGCTAAAGTAGTTCTTCCTTAGCAATATTTTTTTTTCAATATTTCTCATACTGCATTGGTTATTCGTGATCATTTCGCCACATTTTCAACTAATAGCGTGCCGTAACCACCGCATTCGCCTGATTTTCCTTCGTGTAATTTCTGGCTATTCAAGAAATTCACACGACCACTCCGACGACCCCGTTTTGACTCAATTGAGTATATAAAAGCTGAATCGAAGAAGGCTGTGATGGCCATCACGACGGAGGTTTTTTCCAAGTGGTATGATGAGAGGAAAATTCGTTGGCATAAGTGTATTGCAGCGGGAGGCGATTACTCCGAAGGAGATGAAATGGACAAAATTCAACTTTCAGTTTGATCACAGTAGTATTTCTGACACGATTAGACGTATTTTATCAAAAGCTTTCGGATATGTGAACAACAAATATGTAGTCAAATTGACATATCGCAATGTTAACGAAATGTCTGAGGAGAACCTTTCCACTGCTGGGTTTTTCCTTTAGTCCACAAATATGGATAATTTTAATTGAATGAATTAAGAAAATGAAATTGTGCAAATTGTCTCAATTAAAAAAAAAAAAACATGCTTTGGGAGCAAATATAACGTACGACATAGCAAAAAGATGCAAGTGAAAAAATAGAGAACGAAATTTTTGTGAGAGAAAATTTGCTTGTAGAACGATCAACTACACCAAAAAAAAAAAAATAAAATAAGGCAGCCACTTTTAATTTAGCCCCAAAGGACTTTCCAGTACAGCATAACCATTGTCCAACCGCATGTACTCCGACCTAATATCTCGTCTACGACTGGCAGTCTGCGCATATTTGCTCATATTTCACAGGACAATGACGACACGGTGGGGAAATGTGCTCGCTCCAACAGACGACAGCAAGCATTTGCAACGTTATTTTTTTCTCTCGTACCCACTGCTGACGTTATTTTTACTTCAATTGCACTTGGGGGAGCCCCCGCAAATCATACTTCGCACACAGCTATGTACATGCACCCACCAATAAGTACATTTGTACATAATGCCATGTGCGCACATGCACCATCATTGCGCCCCAATCACACATTTTGGCATTTCGGCGACACGACGCCATACATCATTGCGCATCTATCGTATTTCCGCTATAAAAGTCCAACGTCGCCGGTTGCTGTGATTTCGTAGCGGCTGGCGGTCGCTGCCGTTGAGGAAGCACTTGCTAGCTAAGCAAAAAATGAGAAAATATTACGGTTGAAAAAAATTTATATCGTGATTTTTTGTGCTTTTTCTCTGCCACTTCCGGTTTCCTGTTGTTCGTCGTGCACCGTGTCGTCGTCATTGAACACTTTTCCCTGTAACTTTTTAGTTACTTACCCGTTAATGTGTGTAGTTGTAGCTAATATGCGCAATTTCGTTGTTGTTGTTCAGCGTGTTTTTAGTCGTATTTGTTGTCGCTGTTGGCTGCTGTTTGTTGTTGTTAGTACAGCTTGTTGTTGTTACTGCTACTTTAGTCTAGTTACGACTCTCACTCTTCATTTGCATATTTCATTGCATTCAAATTTGCAGCAACACACACTTATACAAAAGCAAAAACACACATACACCTACAAAACGGCAAACTAAACAGCAGCAATAATGGCAAATCGCTGCATGCAACACAGTAAATTTAGTTTCGTTGTTGCTACTATACTACAATTTGGGCATGTTGCGGTTCGTGAAGAGTGAAGTGCGCTAAAGAATTGAGTTTTGAATATCCTGTGACACAAACACTGGCAGGCATATACCGAAATTAGGTGAATTCAAGTAGGTGGCAACACTGGCGGCAATTGTGTGCGTGGTACACTGTCGAGCCGGTCTGGAAGTGGTGATGAAGAATAAAATTATAGCAATAATAAATTTTTTGTTTTCATTCTAGAGGTATAATATGTACGAAAAGCTTTCAAGAGTTAAAAAATAAAGTAATCTATAATACGAAGTCAAAACGTATAGCTTAAGATAAGGTTATGTCTTTTGTAATTGAAATAGTGTAAAAGTAATTAATGTAAATTGAATCGTAAAAGTAGCCACAAAAAGCTTTCTAAATCGAAAGCTCTTACGAGAAAAGCTTCATGGCACATAAAAGTTCTTAAGCCTTCGGAAATCAGTTGTGAGTCGTAGAAACAAAAAGCTTTTAAAAATGAAAGCTCTTACGGAAAAAGCTTTGTGGCACAAAAAAATTCTTAAGTCTTTGGAAATAATTTAGGATAATATGAATATAAAAACCAAAATGTTTATGTGAAATCTCTAGACCCCAATTTTTCGGTGAGAAAATTGCTTACAGGCGAAAAGCTTTGGTATAAAAAATTATTCGAAAGAGCTAAAGTGCACGAAAGCTCAACACAAAACTAATATATAAAATCCATAACTGTAAATAGTAACAATAATTTGAGATGGCAAACGTAATTTACAGAAAGTATTATTCTCGAACCAAATTTGAAATACTTCATAAAAGAACTCGAAAAAAATAAAATACATTGATTTCTTGAATGGAAACGAAAATTTTGCTTGTAAAATGTTTAATTTCGATGTTAAAAATTTAATTTCTCTAGAAGGAATTATTTTTATAATCGTGAAAAAAATAATTTCACAAATAGAAAGCTCTAGGAGTAAAAAACTTTACTTCCCGAATAAAAAAATTGTTTCGCTCACAAAAAAAACTAAATTTGAAAAAAAAAAAAAATTGTTTCGGAAATATAATTATTTTGCTATTAAAAAAAAATATATAAATTGCTGTTAAAAATATAAAAACTTAAAAAGCAGAAATCCTGGTAAAAAAGTATTTCTCGAAAAAACTATTAATTCGGAAAGAAAAGTTTTATAAGGAAAAAAAATTCGAAAGTAAAAAAAACAAAATACATTCGCAAATAAAAAGTTTTTTCGATCAAAAATATTAAAGTCATCAGTAAAATGACATAAATTTCCCAAAAAAAAATTATTTCGGTTGTAAAAATAATTACGTGAATAAAATTCTTCTTTTTTGATTCAAAAAACTATTTTCTAACGAAAAATTTGAAGATAAAACTTCAGGTACAACAATTATATTAGCATGTAAAAATTTATTTCGAGAAAAATAAAATTCGAATAAAAAAATTTCAAAAAAAAATCGAAAATTTTCGAACATTCAAAATTTTTTTTCGAGAAAAAAGGTTTTTTCGTGAACAAAAAATCAAATGAGTTTTTAAAAATCTCTTTTCAATAAGTAATACAAAAAATTTTTTTTTAAGAATTTTAATTTCTCCTGTTGCACACTTATCCCAAACCAATCTACTATTAAACATTTTTTTCAATATTTTATTTTTTCTTAACATTACAACGCCACTGTAACACTCCTTTTAACCCCTTTCCATTATTTGATTTCCGACATTGCTGTCTGCAAAGCAGAACCTTAACGGCGTAGAAATTCAATATCGTGCGCCCTGGTGTATGCTAATGAATACCCACTACGACTAGCAGCAGCGCAAATTGCCACACAAGCTCACACACACATGCACACTCCTGAGCAAACATCAAGCGCACAATTCAAGTGCCAAAATGAAGCGAAATTATTCAAGCACATACCCCGTACCACACCGCTCCCGCTGCTGCTAAATGGCACAGTATAATAAGGAAAAAGGCAACGATTTTCACGCAGTCAGTTGAGTAAGTAGCGCTATATACTAATGTATGTGTATGTGTGTATATGTGCGTGTGTGAATTATACTTTCAACTGTGTCTGTGCATGATTTGTGGGTGTGTTTTGTTGGTTTGCTGTTGCGGTTGTTGCGCTTAAGTAGTTTGTGATTTCCACAACCAGCCACCATATATAGTACATACATGTACAACACACAACGCGCTTTGGCGCCTAAAACTGTGCTAGCTTCGACGACAAATCCATCCTTTGCTTGACTCCTTTGGTATTTATTCATTCATTTCGCACTTTCGTTGTGCCAACACTTCCACACATTCACACGCTTAGGCACACGAACACAGCAAAATCACACACACATACATATATTTATGCAAATTTTCGCTTGTTCGCTTACTTGCCACTTGCTCTACGGTATTCGCATGTGTGTGTAAGTGTGCGTGTTTCGCATGCAATTTTCTTCTAGTCGCCGCTTTTTTCTGCTGAAATTGCAATTTTTAGCCCTCCAAGTATACAATTTACTTGTTTCCTTTTCTTTGATTTTGCTTTGCATTCTATTTTTTGTTGCCTTCTTTTTGCTTTTTGCTTTCTGCTCCATTCTCTGTTGAAATACTGGTAATAAAAGCGGAATTTAACGCTAAATTAGAGATTAAAATACGCTGTAGTGTGAATTTTAATTCTTATTGCTATATAAGCTGGGAAAAGTTTCGTGGAGTTAGGTGGTTGCTGTGAGAAAGGGAGAGAGAGAGAGAAAAAACTCTTGTAGATTGGTTTGTGTCTGCAATCGTCTTTGTGTGGAAAACGGATTTAATTGGAGAATAAGTATATATTGTAGAAAGTTCATGCTCGCTTTAATACAACAACAAAAGGAAGGGATATTTTTTCTTATAAAACTCAAAATAATAAATGAGACTAAGCATATCAAAAATAATTTAAGAAATACTTTATTCCTGTGCGAGCACATTCGATACCATTATGTATGGAACCCGATTTCTTTTGCATGACCACGGACACGCTTGCAGAAGTCCAAACGCTCAACCCAAATTCAACGGCTTTCAAACATAAATCGGCCGGTACTGTCGCAATTTCACGTTCGATATTTGCATGAAGTTCATCGCTCGTAGCTGACGTGTTGGCATAGACCATAGACTTGACGTAGTCCCCAAGAAATGCTCTAATGGCGTCAAATCGCACGACTACGGCGCCCAATTGACTAGACCATTTCGTGAGAGAACACGGTCACCAAACTTGGTTTTCAATAAATCGATTGTGGCATTCGCTGTGTGACTTGTGGCGCCGTCCAAATCCATTCGCAGTAACGTGACGGTCTTGATCATCACGGAAGAAGTATGGCCCAATGACGCCGCAGGCCCATAAGCCGAACCAAATCGTAATTTTTTCTAGATGCAATGGTGACTCATGGAGTACGTATGGATTGCTGCCTGACCAATAACGCATATTTTCCTTATTGACGAAGCCATTCAGCTAGAAATGAGCTTCATCGCTGAAGATGATTTTTCGATGAAAATCTGTATTATTTTCAAGTTGTTGCTTAGCTCAATGCACGAACATACGGCGGTTCTGGTGGTCAAGCGGCTTCAGTTCTTGCGTCAGTTTGATGTTGTGAGGATCTAGGCCAAGATATTTTCGCAAATTTCGCCACTACGACGTCACGGCGTTGCCTACGATGAGAACAACGTTTGAGAGACTGATTTGAGTCTTCCTCAATTGATGGGCTAGCGGCAGCACTTCTTTATCTCACTGGCACGGAACATTTTTTACTGTGCCTGTGGATTCAAAATTGTCCGCTAAACGCTTAATTGTTGATCTAACAGTATGATTATGACGACCATAAATTGGACGGAGCGCTCTTAAAGTTGAGACCACTAACTCTGAATTTCGGTAGTAATTCTTAATAACTTCGACTCGTTTTTGGATCGTATACCTTTTCATGATGAAATGGCAAACCTTACTAAAAAGAAATATCAAAAGAGCGAGAAAAAATATATGCGGTTCCTACCGTTCTACTTTTGTAGCTTCCTTATTGAAAAAACCTGTTATTTCTCAAAAACTGAGGCTATATATACTGAGTGATATACAGGCATGTTTATTTCGATACAGCTCATCGCACTGATCATTTGAAATTAGATTTTTCTAGGGTCTTCAACGTTTCGGTTTGGTTGTTAAAAAGATCGTGAAAAACTTAATAAAGTATACCTTGTACAGGGAATAAAAAATTCAAAATGAGCGAAATTTGGTGAATACAGTGACTGAGCGATCACTCTCGTTTCTTATTTGACCAAAAAATCGGTCAAAATAATGCTGGAATGTGACGGTGCTTTTAGGTCAGGCTGTTAATCTCTTCTTTCTTCACTCATCTTTATAAAAATAAAATCTAAATTTTGATCTTAGTTAAGTCAATGGTTGAGGGTACAAATTTATTTCCAAGCTGGTGTCTTAGTTCAATCTGAACTAGAAAAAATTGTGATATGTTCGGTTAAGACTTATGATTTTCATAAATTCTTACCTAAAAATATATATAAAAACAATTCTATAAAATTTATGTGTTAACCCAGTTGTTATTGTCCAACACTTTTCCTTCTTAGCTCGGTAACTCTACTTTCAGCCTTTCGCTATGACGCTTGCATGTTATAGAAGTACAAAATTTTTTTTTGCTTTATGTTTCAACCCCTTTCAGTAAAACTATTGAATGTGTTTATTAAATTACAAGTGAAGAGCACAAGTGTCAGTTCAGATTAGTTGGTAACAGCTCTGAGAACAGGTTAAGGCTTTAGGGTTATTTTTCGCACCCTTTCAACGCTCATCTGGACAAAACTGATTTGTAAGCTTTACTTTTCAAGTATGTCAGTATAATGTATTGTATTTATGCATGATAAATATAAATTGAATTTTTGCATAACTCTCTGCACAAATCGCACTTGAATGTCACTTTGACAGCTGTCAAAATACAATAGGAAAATTGCGACCCTTGCACACACGTCACTTATGTTGTCAAAGCTGTCAGAAATTGGCAAAACTTTTTTACAGCTAACAGTGAGAGAGCGAAAGAGAGAGAAATAGATAGAGAGCGAAAGGGGTGCGTGCGAGAAAGATGAAATGAAACAACGACGCAATTAAATATTGAAGGATATGTAGTGTAGAAAATATGAAAATGCTTAGAAAATGTGGTGCACTAGATGTAGTAAAAGTGAAAAAATAAGGGTAACATAAAAATTTAATATTTCGTATTGAAGATACACAGAAAATTTTACAAACTCCAGTAAACGCCAAGAAAATCTTATTAAAGAGTTGAATAGTGGCGGTAAAGCACCACACGCATGTCACAAATTCATTAAAATATCCTCGACTAAATGTCACTTTTGACATCTCGCATGACAAGTGAGTGTAACAAACTTATGCGTTAGCTGTCAGAGAAGAGCGGAAAATTCGTAGCACCACTTGACAAGCATTTTCATGGCTGACAAACAGCGTTGATGCACACTTTCATCATTAACGGTATTACTTAGTGTCGTCCCACGCATGACACATATCAAATGACCAACTATGTACTTTGTCAACAAATGAAAGTTTCGACTTTTATGCCTTTTGTACATACTTTTTTTATTTTTATGTTGTTGGCTTTATGGCGTTGCAACTCCGATATTTTTTGTCATATTACACATTTTACATAAGCACATATATGCTTAAATGTTTTTGTACATATTTACAAATAATTTGTTACCTTTTTCATCTCCCGTCTACCATATTTATTTACCTATTGTGTGCAACTGTCAATACAAACTAGCCTACAGCTGTCAATTGCGCGCGTTCGCCGTCCGCTGTATACTGAGAGCGGTGCGCAGACGACAAAGCGGCGCGCACCCACACTCCCGCTCCCCAACTGTCAATTGTTGGCGTGGGCGCCGAAAGTGGATCAGTCGGTATTTGTCGCCAGCCATATGATTTTTATTGTGCAAACTTTTTTCTCTCGACAAATTCGACGACGGCAACTTGAGGCTAGCTGTTGGCTGTTAAATACATACTTACATATATGTACTTGTCTACGAGCACATCAAGTGGTTAATTGATCAATTTAATTTGACACTCAGCTGTTGCTCCCATTTTATTTTACTACTGCTTTTGTAATAAACGTTAAATGTGCGCCTTTTACTACTCAACACTTGCGCTCACTCACTTGACTGCTGATTGCCGGCAGTCGGCAGTCGGCAATCGTTAGTCGGCAGTTGTCATTTGTAGGCAGTAGTAAACTCAATACATACATATATGTTTGCACACATACACTCTAACGGTATTCAGCATAATAATAATGACAGTCATGTTGATGTTTGCTGACAGCTGACAGTTATCAATTGTTGATTCAATTGGTAGTTATGCAAATTGTCATCAGTAATTCAGTCACTCCGTCAGTGAGTTAGTCAGTCAATCGCGCTTGAGCGCCCAGTTAACAGCATAAACACTCACTTATTCACTCATTCGGCGTCGCTGTGCGTCAATCGGCATAAATAATTTTCACTTCGCTTGTAAACATTTCGCCGAAAAAGCAAAGATTTATCTACAGCAAGCATTCAGCATCCAATTAAATTTTTTCTCTGTTTTGTAGCATTCTCAGAATTTTGCTTTTTTGAAATCTCTTTCTGCTCTCAGCACTTAATAAGGAAGTTAGTTCGCATTGTTGTGTTAAAATTGTTCAGTTTATGACATTTTTTTGATTATCTACTTGAGATTTATTATTATTATTATTAGGGTGACTAAGATATTTTTTCATGGTTACTTCCTTATTAAGTTTTATGACTAATAACATAAAGCCTTTAGCTTTATAATTTTGTGTGATAAAATAATGTATTAAAGTCAATTTAATAGCTATGATATTAAGTTGTAGATCTATGTTGCAATATCTCAGCAAGCTTAAAGATTATAATAATATATAGTCACATGACAATTCAATTAGTTCTTAGAAGCTTTCACTGAAAAGCTTCGAATCAATTTCGCAAAGGTTTCACTGAAATAGCTTCAAATCAACCCCACAAAGCTCTCACTGAAAAAGCTTCAAATCAACCTCGCATAGCTTTCACTAAAAAAGCACAAAACCAACAGAGCTAAGACTTCAACAAAAAAAAGCGCAAGATTAACTGGGCGAAGTTCTTATGTAAAAAGCTCAAATTGTGTGAGAGTTTTCCCTAAAAAACTCAAAATTAACAGTAGGAAGCTTTTATTTAAAACAATAATAACTCATTCAATTAATTTAAGCAGTAGAAGATAAAATTTAAAGCTTGCATTAATAAATAGCCATATATTATATGGTATAATTGTATATACGATTAGCAAACGTGCAGTTAATTTTGTTAGCTTATTAATCTTGTAAAGCTTTTACACAGAGGTTCAAAATCAACTGTATTTTCACTGAAAATGCTCAAAATCAGCTGTGCGAAGCTTTCACTGAAAAAGCTCAAAATCAAGCTGTGCGAAGCTTTCACTGAAAAAGCTCAAAATCATTTAAAATGAATGGTCTGAAACCCCAATATTAATTTCTTGTTTATATAGAGAAGTAATTTTAATTGATCATTTATTTTTTTTTTTAAATGAAACTAACAAAAACACGTGTCTTCAATGAAAATAAATTTTCATCCTGATCCTACGGTAATTAAAAGCTTCTGTGGTTTCATTGCGCAAGTTGCTGAAATTTATGCATATCTTCATACCGACTTCTCTTATATTTTAGACCTTAGATCTTAGATAGTTGAAATATCAATGCTATTTATAAAGCTTCATTGTTTTATCAGTTTGTATATGTATATATTTTATAACAGTTCTTGCCTAAAAATACAATCATTTAGTGCAAAATACATTCAAAATTTTATGCTATAGGCTGGATAAAAACTATTCCAGAAAGCTTTTATTATTTAGCACAAAAGCTTGTGAGGAATTTTTCTAGTAGTTCCAGGGGGTCAAAGTGAATTTTATTCGGCAATTGAAATTTTATTATATTGAAATTATGTTCAGAAAACATATAATTGTTTATCACAATGTGATATGAGGTATGTATATTTTCTATATATTGGAAAAAGCTTTCGGTTCACAAAAGTGAATGATATCTGTCTTAACAACATACGTTAAAATTTTAGACTTTATGTTGTTCTTAGCGGTGGAAAATAACTGAATCATCTTAAGAGTTTTAAAAAAGAGTTTTCTTGTACTTCGAAAGCTTTTCAAATTCTTTTCAATTTCTTGAAAAATTCGAAATGATTTTTATAAATGCTAGCTGGTGTTGGAGATTGAGAGGACTCTTTCACTTGACTTTTGTTGCCAAAGAGCTTTATTTGATAAGCTTAATTGTAGGTTAACTTTAACTGAACAATTAATATTTTGGATTATTTTGCAATAAAAAAACTTTCACTGAACTTAAATTGCCAAAGAGCTTTCATCCGATGAGCATAATTCTTCTTGTTTTAGCTTTTGTAATTGAAGAATAAATATTAGTTGTAAAAAGCTTTCATTTGATTTACTTGCTCGAGGACTTTCACTTTTTTCTTTTAAGCTTTCGCAACTACAAAATTAATATTTTGGATTATTTTTCAATTAACTTTAAATGCCAAAGAGCTTTCATGTTGTTTAATATTATAGTTGAAGCTTTAACAACTGATAAACTAAATTGACTTGACTTGTTAATGAGCTTTCACGTTTTTCTTTTAAACTTTGGTAACTGACGGATTTATATTTAAGATTAAAAAAGATTTCTACAAAGATTTTCGAAAGCCAAGCTTGAGAGCTTTCTGGATAATAAGGTTTTACTGAAAAATTAATATTTTTGATTATTTTTCAATTAACTAAATTGCCAAAGAGCTTTCATTGGATAAACATAATTATTGTTTAAGCCTTTCAGTAATTGAGGAATTAATACATAATGTTATAAAAGGCTTTCAATTGACTTGACTTGATAAAGAGCTTTCACTTTTTTCTTTTAAGCTTTGGTAACTGAAAAATTAATATTTAAAATTTAAACAGATTTTTATAAGGACTTTCGGGTGAAAGCCAAACTTTAGAGCTTTTTGAGTAATGAAAAAAAGGTTACACCTTTATAGGGATTTTGAAGTCGAAAACCAAACTTAGAAGTTTTTTGATAATTAAAAGAAGCTTGTTATAGCTTTAAATTGTATACCAATTCTTTATGTGATCACTATCTAACTCATTTGCCGCTATTAGCTTCGCTCATGACCTGCTTCTAACCTCGATTTTCCTGATAGGCTATAAGCTTATGCTAAGCCGAAGACCACCCATGGGGTTTCAAGCAACCATTTATTGATTAATTTAAAAAAACGGCATTTTTAATCAAGAGAATGAAGAGTGGCGTTAATAGCTAAGCGCTTAGTCGACGAGTTTCGCTGACATGCAGATAAACAGGATTTACAACCAGCTTGCAAAGCGAATGTCAGGCTTAAGCTATTAAGAGAAACATAGGAATTTATACAAATCTGTGTGCGAAAAAAATCGCAACTGGGAAATACCAACTCGAGAACAAATGCGTAAAATCGTTGACGACAGATGTACGAGCAAATAGCCAACAATGCAAGTACAACAGTGCCACAGAGCGGTCAAAAGTCCACCAGAGGCGACAGGCAGCTGGTGCCGCCAACAGGCGACAGCGAAAGAGGAACACCTGACATACAAAAATACCGGCTGAAAGTGGAGGGGTGTGGTGGAGAAAAGCGGAAAATCAACAAACGCTTCAAAAGCCGCCGGCAGCAACTACAAAGTGATGCGCTGCGTATACTGATATATGTATGCGTGTCTGTGTAGAGAAGGCCGTTGCCAATGCCGCCGATTGTTGCAAGTGTGCCGCGCGCAATGCAACGAAAAAAGCTTAAACACCACAACTAGTGACCGCAAGCGACAAAGCAACGCCGCTAAGCATGTTGCATGCTGCCACACCAACCAACAGTACCAGCGAGTGGCGATGTAGACTTGCGGCTAGTGCCGCTTATAGCAAAATGCGAGTATTTGCCACACGGTTTCGTCCGCTTGGCTATCATTAATAATTTAACCCATTTTTGTGCAAAAAAGCATAAAACAGCACTATGTGTAAATGTAGCACACGCGCAACTAGCTATGCGTTGCATGGCGGGTAATGTTGCAACATGGCCGGCCACAAGAAATAATCATCTATAAATTATAGAAAATTGAAAAGTCGCGCTCGGATAGGCGGCTCGTATGCGGCAAGTAGTATCGTGGCAACGTGCAACAAAGTGGCACACTCACGGCATGTTGCACAGTCGTGGCAGTGTAATCAATGTCTGCATGCTATCCTTTATCGTAGCAATACTTTTTAACTTAAAGCCTTTACATTCACCGCACTTTTATTTATTTACTGCCTTTAAACGTGTGGCAAGCGCGCGCGTAACAAAAACAACATAAAGTGGCTAAAGTATGCGCAGCGACGTTGCAACCTTAGCGCTGGCGCGTACTTACCACGATTGCAATATATTGTATTTATAAATGTGCGATTATAAATAGTTGCCCACCGACGCGTACTTACCGCGCGCTCACCTAAGCGTCACCCAGCAAGTGCAAACTATCTAGCCATCTGCTTTTTTACGCTAGTCACACGTTTTACGGCATCTATCTTTATGCCAATACGCCGGAGCCGACTCAACTTTCAAAGCCTAAAACGCCGACAAATAGACGCAACGCGCTGTGGCAGGTAAAAAAATATAGTCGGAAAGTAGGGACACATCAGCGCTAGCAAGCGGCCAAATGCCTACACAGCTAAGCTAAGGCAGAACTTTAACTAAAACTCCACTAAATTGTTAACCATCTCAACGGCAAAAACCGAAATCCGACGCAGTCTCCACAGAGCTGCCTCCATAGAGCTTCCTCAACCAGCTGCTGCCAAGATGTAACTGTGATACGACACGACGACCATCACTTCAGACGAGTTGCAGTGCTGCATACTTTGTCAGGTACAACAAAAAAAAAATAATGACAAAACGTTAAAAGGAAAGGAAAATCGGCACAAAATACTGATGGCACCGATTGAATGACGCTGTGCTTTTGCTGCAAGCATTGTTGACAATCCACCTCAGCGCTACGCTTGCTGCCGTTGGCCGTCTATAGCTTAAGGCCATAGTTCGTCTAAACTGCAAATGCCTAGCCGCGCTAAGGACAGTCCCAAGGCATACATATCTGTTCTTGTTGTTGCTGTTGCAGCTGCTGTTGTAGGCTCTCGGTTCCAGTTGGAAAGTTGCAATTAAACGAAGAATTATTGACAGTACTTTGTTCCATCACTTGCCACTTTTTTGCAACTTCAGCTGCTGTGGCGTGCTCAGCTCACGTTTGCTAGCAGAAAAACCAGCACCACAACAACAACAATGAAACGTGCAAACTTTTGTTGTTAATTTATTGACTGGGAATCTAGTAATTTCATAGTAGTAGTTGGTATGCACGTTTCTCTTTATTAGAAAATTGCTGCGAAAGGCAGCACATGAAATATGCTGAAGAGTTGGGGTTAAGTGAGGTTAGGTTGGAGGTTGCATTGATTTTTTTGTAAGATTAAGTATTCAACAAAGGTATTTGTAGCTTAAAATGTGAGTTTTCAGAAGGGATTTAATTAATCTGCGTTAATATTAAAGGAACTCTCGAAAGTTTCAATAATAAAATATAAGCTCATATGAAAGCTTGAGAATGAAAATGAAATTAAACGAAACAAAAACGAAGTCAGAGAGATTAGCCATGACTGTGACAATACTAGAAGGTGCAAACTGCGAAAGCCTTAACACCTATGCCTTTGCAAAGGGCGACACCAAAAATTTCTTTGGTTTACGTAACTCTCTCATCTACTTGTACCTCTTCAAACAAAAATATATACTAAAAATCTTTTTTGTTTACGTAACTTTCTCTTCAACCTGAAGTTTCATTAACTGGCTTCCACACATGCAATCGAAATCTTTTAACCAGATCTATTTTAAACCTCACAAGCTTTTGAGGGAATTATTCTACATATTTCCAGCGAGCTTTTGATCAAAGTATGATATATTACTTAAAAAAAATGCAGTGAAATTTTTCAAAAATCTAAGCTTTAAATTGGCGAAAGCTGCTAAAAAAGAACTTAAAACTTTTCAAATAAGCTTTTCACACACTTTGAAAGCTTTTGAAATTTTTTTAAACTTTTCAAGTTTAAAAATATATGCATGTTTGTGAACTTTTATGTTGCAACTGGGCATAAAGCTTACACTTGATTTTAGATGCCAAAAAACTTTTATTTCATATAAATTCTGAAATGATATTTTCCATAACTCTAAACATTAAATTTATGAGAGCTGTTAGAAAACCTTCGAACTTTTCAAATAAGCTTTTCATACACTTTGAAAGCTTTTCTTGCTTGAACTTTTAAAGTTTAAAAATATATTAGTGCCTGCGAGCTTTCATATTGCCACTGCACACTGCAAGCTTTCACTTGATTTTAGATGCCAAAGAGCTTTCATTTGAGAAATATGATTATTATTTTAGTTTTAACTGATAAGTGCATGTTAAAGATTATTTTGCTCAAAAGCTAAATTTACAACAGATTTATTCAAGGATATTTGGCCCGCCAAGCTCAACTTCTGGGGGATTTCGGATAATTTTGCAAAAAAGCTTTCATTTAACTTGACTTGCCAAAGAGCTTTCACTTTTTTAAAAGGATTAGTATTTAAGCTTTACTAAAAAATCAAAATTTAGAATTAAAAAAGATTTATTCAAGAATTTTTGTGGCGCATACTCAAATTTAGAGCTGCCATTATTTGGTGTCATACCTACTTGGAAATACTTTGCCGTTTATATATTGCTCACTTCTCAGTTTGAAATAGCATCGATTCTGCCGAGGAGGCGCGAGTGCATTCGTCACTTAAATAACGTCGCCTGTAGCGTTTTCAGTAGCGCCATCGTCTCCTACTCCACTGCGTATTCTCTTCGCACTATTATTTGATATTTATTTGATCATTGATATAAGAAATTTACTTCGAAGGGCTATTAATGGGATTGAAGTTTTGACTCCACTCTAATAAGCATATTTACGAAAATATAATATATGTATGATTTAGAGATTTTGGTTGAAAGTCTTAAAAAGCGATTTGCGCTTACGAAATCACCACATTCAAGGTTATGATGCTATTTATCAAAGACTTTCTCTCAGTGATGAGAAAATCGAAAATCGGTTCGAAAATGTCAAGCGGTTTTTCTTAAACCAAAAAGAGTTTTTGGTTCTTTCATAGAGCCTAAACTGAATGAGTTCTCCGCATTCAATACCTTATACAGAGAGCACGTATACATTTCGGTAGTAACAGCTCCAAACCAATTTGGTATTTTCTTCAAACCGCTCAACCTTAATGCACTATGCTAATTGCTAACGCCCTAAAAACGGCGCTACCCAACACTTTAGATTGTTGAGCCCACAAAATAGCATACAAACTCACGCACACATATATACACACACACGCATACAAGCGTATATTTCCTGTAACAAAGCCTGCCATTAGAAAGTTCAATTAAGCCGCCACATTGTAGGCAAGGAAACATGCTTGATGAGAAGCAGCCAGCGTAAAGCCTATAGCCAACAGCAGTTGGCGAGTTGCGCGAAGGGAGGCGTGCCTATTATGGAACGTAATGAATATGTATGAGGAAGTATATATCACTATATGCTCTTATATGTGTATGTGTGATGGTGTATGCCCGCTTATGTGGCATGTGGCAATTTCATGCAATTTTCATTCATGCTGACGTTGCGCTTTTCATTCAACTTCATTCTGCTGGTGTACTCTTCGGAGCAACACAAATACATAGCGCGGAGTATAAAAGCTTCCTAGTTTACCTAAGAGTTCAACACATTCACTGTTTTTTTTTATTTTCCCTTGCCATTTTCTTAGCTTTGGCAAATTTTTTATATTTTTTTTTCAATTTTCGTTGCGCCTTTTCCCACATCAACCTGGGCAGAGCGCCTACATTGCTTTACCGCCAGTCGCTTTTATTTAGCTGGCTTGTTCTATACAGCATACTTTTTTCTGCTTTATACTTGCAACATTTTTTCTAGCTGCTGCTACTGTTGCACTTTTTATATAAATACAGCTAAGGCAAATATGCCTATAGAAATCGGGAAGAAAAGCGGTGCAACTCGGCGCTACCGTAAGCACACATACAACCAAAGTAGACAGCTAACCTGGTTTGTTGCCATTTTCAAGTCATTTGTGTTGAGTGAATAGGTTGCGCTGACCGCTTGCTTGCCACACAACTCCAATTCAGCGCACAGCAAGTGAGGCAGTCCGCCAGCATTACACCGCGCGTCAGTCCGTCAGTTAGTTGGCATATACATACATACACACATACACATGTGAGTAGAAATATAGTAAGCGCCATCAACATCTGACCAACACTTTGCAACATTAACACACACACTCACATACATTTACAAATTGCAGTTGAAAGCAGTGCTGTGTGTTGGTGTTGCTCTGCTTTAATTTCGCTGTTGCAATTCTGCGCGTTGGCTGCAACAACAACAGCAATAAAAAAATTAACAGCTATAGTTACAACAACAATGAAAAAATAACTACTTCACTTGCAACAACAATAACAGCCGGCAACTAAAACTAGTAGCTAAGCTTGACGTTAATAAAATGCTGACGCAGAAAAGTGGATGTGGCAAATGTGGAAATATAGGCTAAGAGAAAGATTTTGTTACAAAAAAATTTAGAAACAAGCTGAAATGTTAACTTCGGTTGCACCGAAGCTACATAGAATACCTTTCACAAATAGCAAAGTTTCCATATAAGAACTTGATTTTGAACGTTCTGTTTGTATGGCAGCTATACGACATAGTAGTCCGATCTGAACAATTTGTTGGGAGATTGTACCGTTAACTAGAAAGATAGTGCATGTCAAATTTCGTGAAGATATCTTGTCAGATAAAAAAGTTTTCAATACAAGGATATGATTCTGATGGCCCAGTTGGTATGGCAGCTATGTGATATAGTAGGCCGATCTCAACAATTTGTTGGGATGTTATAGCGTTAGCTTGAATAATAATGCATATCAAATTTCGTGAAGATATCTTGTCAAATAAAAAAGTTTTTCTAACAAGGACTTGGTACTCTTCGAGCAGTTTGTATGGCAGCATATGATATAGTGGTACGATCTGAACAATTTGTTGAGAGATTGTACCGTTAGTTTGTATAGTAAGACATACCAAATTTCGTGAAGATGTCTTGCCAGACAAAAACGTTTTCAATACAAGAACTTGTTTTTGATCGATCAGTTTGTATAGCAGCTATATGACATAGTAGTCCGATATCGACAGTTTCAACAACTAATCAATTTCGTGATGTAAAAAGGTCATGTGCAAGATTTCCAACTGATATCTCAAAAACTGAGGGACTAAGTAGTTGCCGTATATATAGACAGCTAGAGAGACGAACATGGCTAAATCAACCCATGCCGTCACGCTGATCATTTATATATGCATATATTTTAAATGGTCGCCGTAATTTACTTCTGGGTGTTAAAAATTTTGTAGCAAGCTTAATACACCCTGTTTAGAGTATAAAAGCAACGAAAATGGCACAGCGTTGCAAGTAAAGAAAACAGCAATAAATGCTGTAAAAAGTAGCAAGAGGTCGGGTAAATATGGCTAAATTAAATCGCGAAAATAATATGGAAAGAAAAATAAAGGAAAATATAACAAAAAATAAATATGTCATAAAAGCAGTGTGCTTGCAACAAAAAGCGTCTGCAAAGTTTGCTAACGAGTCTGCTTGCAATTTTTAGCAAGCAAATTGGTGCAGTTTCTCGATAATTAGATACTTGACCCACGCAGTTGACGATAGCTAATACCACTAAGGGAAAAAAATTCAATACAGATTTGTCAGTCAGAACTTTCAAAGCACATAAAGCTCACTGCAGCAGCTTACGAAAGTGAAAGCGATAATTTTACATAAATATATATATTAAAAAAATTCATAAAATTTTTTTTATTTATTTATTTAAAAACACAAACCATAACAACATTCTAACAAAAATTTGTATATATCTTCTCATTTCAGAATATCTAAAACTCGACACTGCCTCTTATGAATTATGTATATCTACTAAACTTTTTGCAACGAAAATAGCGAGATATTAAATAACAAAAGGCTAAACACTGTAACCCTGTACTGTGAAACAAAAAAATATCTATGCAATTCTAAAAATATAAGCTACACTTTAAACTGAAACCCACTCGAAAAATATTACAAAAAAAAAAAAAAACAAATAAAAATGCTTACTACTACAAGCCACACAACAGCAACTACAACTCTAAGCACACTAAGTAGTAGAAATTCAAAGTCTCATCACCACCACCTCCATCAACACAGCTCACACCCGCGCAACAACACTAATACCCGCAAAATGTTCTCCCAACAGTGCCTTTCTTCCCGCAACTACAACTATCGACTACTACAAATCGCTCTACTGTGCACAGTGGCGTTACAGTTCGTGCCGTTGGCGTACAGCTTCGATGTTGGTGAGTATTAAGGACAATTATTTCTTTTATTTTATTAGAGAGTATGAATCGGTATTCGAAATTTTTTCAGGTTGGAATTTAGAACATCAAATAAAGTAAAAAAGTGTTAAATTAAAACAAAAAAAAATAATAATAAGATTATTTCTTTAAAAATCTTTTGAAATATGACCAAAAATAATTAATTTCATTAAGAATTAACTAAAAGTGTCAGGAAAAAAAATAAAAAATTTATAAAAATTTAATTTCTAATAAGGATTTAAATATTAGGTCTACAACTTTGCTTCTGGCGTTTTCCAATAGATGTCTCCAGGGTTAAGCACTGGTAGATTAAATCGATTAAATCGTTTTATGTCGATCTTGGACATTTGTGTCAACATTAACCCAACAAAATATTTGTAAAGATCTGTTTGCATCCCAAACTTAGTCTCAACTGAAAATGTCACTTTTTGAGCCGAATTCTCGACATTTGCGGGAAATTTTGCTTTGCTTCTTTAATTCCAAGAAATGTGCGGTTGAGGACTTGTTCACGCTTAACTGAGGCTAATAGCCTTGACAGACGGCAGCGTTAATCCGGATTAACTGCGCACTTAATCAGATCCAATTTGTAGGTGACAGACAACAGCTATGCGAGTTTGAAACTCTCATAAACAGCTCATTGTCCTTTTTATAATATTTTCAATGAAAATTGATAGAAGATAAACATTACGGTTGTTAGCCGACCAATTTTTACCAAACCATTTTTTATTACAAAAGCATATCAACACATTATTTTTAAAACTGCATCATAACATAGAAGTTTTATTGATATTATATGGAGAATTTGATAAACAGCTGTCAGGGTTGTTTGTATTTCATTCACAATAGATGAAAATTGGCCATTTTTAACAATGTTGCCAACGAAAATCTCACAAACTCCCTAAAATTTTGAGAGTTATTTTTGGATTCAGCAACGGAGTTAGCTGTGGTAACTCCTGAATTAATCCCGAAAAATGCAATCAATCTGGTTTAACGCTGCCGTCTGTCAATGCTATAACATATACATAGATAATACTATTACTCTACTACTACCATCTATATGATTTCTATTAGGTTTTAAACAAATATAGAATTTTTTAAAGCAACTAGTGTTAGTTTACAAAAAAATGGATCATAAAGCATTTCGTGTGTTAATTAAGCATTGCTTTTTGAGGGAATAAGGGAAAACACTTTTGGACCGTTTTTATACAATAAAGCCTTAAATTTACAAAACCACTGCGGAAGCAAAATTATATTTTAATAAAGAGCAAACAAATTATGTCTTAATTAAAAATAATGAATAAAATTTATTAGAAATTATTATTCTTATTATTTTTTTTTTTTTGCTGAGTGGGTGGGTAATGGGCCACTTCCAGGTCACTAAAACCAAATTAGGTGCACTCTGGCCATTGCCTGACGCCGGTTTTCCTTTTTAAGCAAGTTTGTCCAGATCTCAGCTCCGTATAAAAGGACACTGATTGTCGTCGGCATTAGGAGCTTTCTCTTTTTTGGCTGGGACCTCCTATGTTGGCCATTACTCTGCTCAGTTGGGAGGTAATTTTCGCTACCTTTCTTCTGGCCTAGATATGTAGTTTACTGCTTTT
Organism: Bactrocera neohumeralis; assembly: GCF_024586455.1. Lineage (NCBI taxonomy): Eukaryota > Metazoa > Arthropoda > Insecta > Diptera > Tephritidae > Bactrocera > Bactrocera neohumeralis. The sequence goes on along the minus strand of NC_065920.1, from coordinate 59,203,714 downwards.
TGTGTAATAGGAATATCCATAGTCGTTTGCATACCTTTTTCGAGGGGTATGTGGTTAATTGTTAGCAGTTTTCTGTTTTATTCCGAAGCGAAAAATTAAGCTTTCTTCACGCTTCTTCTGAAGCTCTCAAATTACTGTTGCAATGTCGACCGCGTTGCCAATTAAGTACGATTTGTCTGTCTGGCTTCGAGTTTTTTTATAGCGTTGTAGCTAATGAGGTAGTCGGGAATTTCAAAGCTTTTTTCGAAAGCTGGTGAGATATTAAAAACAAAAAGCAAACAAAAATCACAATAAAAATATTAAAGATTACTTCTTATTAAAAAAAGTATGACAAAATTAAAAAAAAATTTATTCTGAAATAACATAAAAAATTAAATCAAATGCTTAAAAAAATAATTTAAAATAAAATTGGCTTAACTTACTCAAATTAAATTTTTTTTTGTTATAGGCCATACAAAAAATTAATAGAAAAAATTTATAAACAATTAATGAAAAAATTAGAAATAATTAACATTAATTAAAAAATAGTTGAACATAAAGTAAATAAAATTTATTAAAAATAATATAACCCAACTAAGAAAACCAAACTAAAAAATTTAATAACGGAAAAAAATAAAAAAATAATTTAAAAAAAATTAAAATTTAAAAAACTGGAATTTAAAAAGTTGAGACAAATAATTTTTTATCAAATATTTAATTATCACAAATTTCTTTTTAAATTCAATTAAAAAAAATTATATTCGGGAATTGGAAATTATGTTAAAAGGAATTAATAATTTTCAAAAAATTGTTTTTTGTAAAATAAATTAATTTTTATACGTTTTTAAAGTCAGAAGTTATTTAAATCCATATTTGAAAATATTTCGTAATTATATGAATTAATTTATAATAATTTTTAGTAATTTAATTTTTCTATTTATTCTTTTATTTGCTACAAATTCTTTAATTTCTTTAAAAATTAACAAAACCCAGCGGAAAATTGCGCTCGCTACCCAACCTGAAAGTCCATTGACCGCAACAAGGTGTGCACAACAATAACAACAACAAAAATTCTGGCTAAAGCAGCTATAAAAAATTACCTCTCTAATAGAGAGCTGACTTACAGCGATGCGGGGAGTGGAGCTGTGCGGCGGCTGAAAATCAGCAACGCATGCACATTAATTTTAACTCTTTGCCGACACGTCGCCGCAGCGGTGCGCCTGCCTGCCACATGCAGGATGCAGCCAAAGAAGCTGCGATGTGCACAGTGTCTGAAAATAACACACAGCATGGCATCGCATGTTGCAGCTTCACTACACTCAAGCAGCAGCAGCAGCAGCGACAGCTTCCTGGTGCACACTCCTTTGCTGGAGATGGAGCTGGACCGGCACCCCTCTCCACACCGCACCTTTCCGCTTATATACACAATTATTATTGTGCTACGCCGCAGCGTTTGCTCTTTGCTGCCAATCCAATCAACAGGAAACCAATCATGCCACCAAATAGTTTAGCCGCACAGTGGGTGCAACAGCCAACAACAGCTGCGTCATAGCGGTGCGTCATTAATTGACATTGAAGCGTAGCCACAGAAATGAACGAAATATTAAAGAAGCGAGTGTATTTATGCGGCTCTCGTTTAATGCAAAATGCTTTACGCCAAGTTAAAGTGGCAGGCATGTACGCCTCTGTGCGGCGCGGCACTGTGGTGTGTGTGGTGGTAAAAAGTGCGTAAAATATGGTTTTTATTTAAAAGTAAATTTTAATGCATTTTTGTTGGTTTCTTAAATTTTTGGCGATCCGACCTACAACTTTTTGAAAATTTTAGATATTTTTTTATCCAAAAATTTTAATTTTTAACTATTTCTTAAGAAAAACGAAATTTTTCGAGCACAAAATCAATTTCAAATAAAATTAAGAAAAAAGTGAACTGAGGTTGCACCTAAGCTATAATTCCTCTCAAAACTACAAAAGATTCCTTAAAGTACTTGAGTTTGAGCGGTCAGTTTGTATGACAGCTATATGCTATAGTGATCCGATCACAACAATTTCCTCTGAGATTGCTCTGATACCTTGGACAATAATCGATGTCAAATGTTTTGACGATATCTCTTAAAATACAGAAGTTTTCTATACAAGAACTTAAGTCCGATCGTTCATTTTATGTGACAACTACATGCTATAGTAGTTCGATTATAACAATTAAGTTTTTATGGCAACTCATCGGTTTTTCAAGGTCTTTTATACCATATTCAGTAGTTTAAGCATCACACAGCACCACCGTTCTCAGCAAACCAAATGAAATCCTTAGCAACCTTTGGTGTGAGGATGAACACCTTAACCTAAACTAAACTTAAGATTTTAACCAGCGATGTGCTATATATATTTAATACTTTATTAAACATTTCACCGAACAGTAAGCCCAAAAATCTCATTTCCATTAACGCATTGATTTATTATCAACTATTTACCCACACTAGACCAATGTGCAACACTGGGGTTGCCTAGCATCAACTCCACACCCGGCCTATCTAGCCGACGCGACGAGGCACAGTGGCCGCCAAGAAGCTCGTGCGTAGAAAAAGCTCACCGCGGGTGGTTTATTGTTGGCAAAAATGTGGCCACAGCCAATTCCTGTGGAGCGCGCAACCAATGAGCCAACCAGGAGCCAAGAGGATGCTCCAACCCATATATATACGAGTATATACATATATATGTATATATACATAAATATATGGTAGATTATATACACTTATTTAATAGCGTTGTATTTGCCGATCGCAGTAAACGCAAACACCGCGGTGTGTGCCGCCCGTGGTTCATATCTACCTATAATTTCCGTCAGTCTTACTCCTTTGTTAAATGTTTTCCTTCATGCTACGGAGAGTGACTTGGCTTCTGCCGCTTTAATGAGCACGTTGTACAATTTTATGCTTCGATTTAATTGAAAAAGCGTTTTTAGTGCCATTTTTACATACATTAAGTTTTCGTACGCCATTCTTCGTTTGGTAATTTTCTCTTTCTTTATTATTGTGTCTGGCTTACTTAATTGTTTTCTGTCATTCACACATCATTTATGCGCTGTCCAGTCGAGTTTTCATGTCGTTTTGTTTAATAAAATCTCGGTTATGGTCAATTTGCAATTTCGTGTAAACAAAAGGAAAATTATTTACATAGTGTTGTCTTTGTAAATAGGCATCAAGGCGTAAAGTAAATATGTTGATAATTTGTTTTTTACATTATTTATTTAATAAATATTTCGATTGTTGATTATTGAGAAGTGTTGAAATTGCGGTTGATTTGCTTACAGACACTCGCAGCATGTACTGAAAGTGGTGGTCATGTTTTTGATTGGAAATTTATTTTTTAAAAAGTTGACGCAATGGTATATACTTAGTTAATACTTCGCATAATTTTTGAACGTATTTGTAAAGTATTTTTAAAACATGTTCTGGCGTTCTTCATTGAACAAGTTTGTAAGTTTTGTGAGTCTTAGGAGTACAAATTTGTTTATGTTAAACTGTTTGTCAACAGCTTCTAGTTATTTGGCTTTATCCGTCTTAAGGTTCTCATTATGACGTTCTTTCAGATTCTGAAAACCATGATAGTTGACATTTGGTATATTTCGCACTTCAAAATCGCTTGAAAGTAGCTGAAGCAGTATAAAAATCTCTCCGGTCTCGTTCTTAGATCCGCAGGAGACTTACATTTATCATAAGAGTTAAGTATATACATACATATGTATAGCAAGATTTATATAATAGATTATCGCGTATGCATTAGACAATTCTTGTGATATTATTCTCCAGAACTCAGCTGATATTATAATAGATCATCACCGAGCACTAGTTAGGCAAGAAAAGACCGCAATGAGAATGATCATAGTTATGCATTAGCTTTTATATATGGTTTGTAGTTAGATCTAATCTTTAAAGAAGACGTTCTTAATGGCTAATTATCTTTCAGACTACTTTCTTTAAATTCTTAAAACATACTTTTTCCATAGAGTACAAAGCCATAAAATTTTTACTATTAATTAAAGTTTCAACTTCGAAGTTAATTTTCTAATATCTAAATATCAACAACTTGTGGATTTTAATTTAATTTGTCAGAAACAAAAATGAAAATATTTCAATATTTATATCAAAAGGCGTTGCATTTGTTGAACTACTACTTTTTCAGGACTTTAATATCTCATCTTTCCATAAAAGTGAATTCAGGAAGCCTCTGCGTTGTTTTCTATAGCTTTAATTATTTAATATCATTTCGAGATTACGCTTGTGTTGCTCCTTAACGGAAAATTCTCTTTTGGTGCTGCTCATTGCGTATACAAGGGCGACACGAGTCTGGCAACCCTAGACAGTCAATATTCTGCATTTCCTTTCATATCAAATTCTAAATTCTTGTTTCGTCGTTACGCTCGAACCATATGGTGCACACAAATGAAGCTACTCCTCTCTTTTATGCTTTTTGTGATAGTCCGTTGGCACAAGACGGATATGTCGGGTTTGTGATAGAGTTGGGAACTCACAGAGAAAGTGTAGAACGGTAGGGAGTAACCCTTCTAGTTAGCAGCTGCGGCAAAATGTGTTATAAATTTTGTTAGCGGTAAGTCTGAGTATATTTTACTGGACCTATTTAATAAGTGTCTTGTCATCTCTAACCAAATGCAAGACAAATATGGACACAAATATTTGTCTTGCATTTGGTTAGAGATTTCCATTCGTGCTGAGCTAATTGTTCAAATGTATTGAGCTCCCTTTTGATTGATCCTCTAACGGGTATGTTATTATCTCTGCCTTCGGATGTGTTTAGGGAATCTAGATATAGTCCTTGACAATTTGTCTATTTGTTTTTCCTGTGAACGTGAACACAGATTACAGACAAGTGGAGTTCACTTAAGCTTAAATATTATAATGGGGCGTTTAGGGTGCTATTTAGTTTTGGCGTCTTTAATGAAGAAGTAATATTTTGTTAAGCCGTTAGAAAGAATATCCTAAGTCACAATAGACATTAGGTCGCGATGAAAATCTCAATCAATCAATATAAATTTTTAAATTACTACAATTCGTAAATATATTTTGATTTTAAACCATCCAATCTCCTTGAGGATTATTGTTTCAGCTTTAAATCACTACTGTGATCATTCAAGATCCATGTGTTTAGTTCAAAATACGAAAGATGAGTATTGTCTCAGTTTTTATAAATTAGTTAATGAACATACTTTCTAGTAGATAGATTACAACTTATCCGACATTGATACTAGTTAAAACAAAATCTGGAAGTTGATAAAATGAATAGCAATAAAGTTATGTGCTTCAAACGATCGCTTCCTTATTACAAGAAAATAATAGAAAATTGCATTCACCGGCAACATACTCAATAAATTTCACTTCTCCCAAGCACGTTTACAATTTTTGCACAAAAAATAATATAGTATAATGTAATACAACTAAAATTGATCATAAATCAGACGCGCCCTGACGAGTTGTCTCTCTTCCATACGTTTTTTTCCGCCGTCACAATGTAATGTACGAGTATTTAATTAGATTCGTCGCCGCATTTGCACAACTCAAATGACTTATTTCTCAACATAACTGTCATTTATAACAATTTATGCTATAAAAGGGAGTCGTCTCCAACGCATAGACAATGGTGGTGCAGTAGTCACCAAAGCCAATGCAACTAAGCAAGCATTTATTTTATTTACGCATAACTTGCAGCGCAACTAAAACAAGCTGGGGAGAGGAGCGGCAAGCAACGAAAAATCATCCATCATTTTGTCTATTTACGCTGTAAAATCACTTCATCATCTGCGCTGCAGTGGTTTGACGCATGTGATCGTCGTTAGCGGTTGCGCAGGCGCATTGTGATGCGTGCGGAAAACGGGTGGTGTAGCTAGTAGTACGCGTGTGTGTGTATGCTGCGTGCATGTGGCATTCCAAATCACTGATTGTTTCACTTTTTTTTGCATTTCATTTTCGATCAATTTCATTTTCATTTTATTGTGCACGCAAACAAAAGCGCTGCGTCGGGATTCCACTGATTTGGGTTGGTTAGTTACTCCCTGGGGGAGTTGTCAGTCGCTCTGTCTGTCTCTCCATCTGTCTGGCTGTCGCCTGGGAAGACACGTTGCTTGAATGTCGCTACTGCTTGATTGCTGGGCAAAGAAGAAGAGAAAAACCGGCGCTGGTGCGACTGCTGGCTACTTGCTTGTCGGCGTTAGGCGCGCCAAAGTCCGCGACTGCGGTTGTGAATGTGGTTTGGGAAGTTTGCGCAAATTTATTACCTTCTATTCTTATTGTTGATTTGCAACGATTTGTTGCATAAACGCATAACTACATAGGCGTTGCTTAAGTGCGTGATTTACTTCAGCTTTGTTATTGTAGATGTGTGCAAGTAGTTGTTGTTGTTGGCCGACCGCAACTCAGTATCAATTCAATTCCGACGCATCGAAATCAAGTCGGCGCAAAGTAAACGCCGTCATTTTTTATATTACTTCGTTGCCTTTGTTGTTAAGATCTTTTGCTATTGTTGTTGTTATATGATTTTGTTCTTGTTGCTATTGTTGTTTGTGCCGTCACTCAGCGGTGCATTCATTTAGAACGCAATTGCAACAACAGTAACCATAAAAATGCATTTGAGGCAAGCGCAAGCCGGTCCTCTTGCCGCACCGGACGGACTCCGCAAAAAGCCGCAATGCAACGCAAGTCATTCTGTGGTTTATAAATAAATTTTCAACTGACATCGAACAATTCTTTTACTGCGCGCCAACAACTGCTCACTCAACGCATATGTAAGCGTTTGTAGTATGTGGCTGCCACAACTTCCCACAAGCTTGACGGTAGCGGTGGCAAGTTTAAAGTATGCAAAGCGGCAACTTGCAACATAACAAGCATAAAGCACACGCACGCAAATAATTTGCATACATGCTTGCGTACTGGCCTATGAAAATGTTGTTGTTGTTGTTGTAACATAACTGCCTTATAGCTTGTTGTTTTTAAAGCACTTTTTGCCTTGCCATTCTCACATATGCTTGAATAATATTCTCGCTGATATGTGGCATTTGAATTTGAAGTGGCAGCCGTCAGTGGCACAGCGCATTTGTAGCATTGTGTGTGTGTGTAGCGTGTAGCGCCGTGCATTGTCTACAACAATAACAACAGCAAAAATACTGATAGCGACAGCAGAAATCGCCAACAGTGGCAGTGATGCATTCATTCGGAAAATTTGTGTTACATTGCTTGTCTAGGCGTCAACGGCGTGGTCTTCATTGGCAACGTGCTTTATATTTATACACATATATACACACACAGGCACACGCATGCTTAAGTATATGACTACTTACCTGTACTCGTATTAACATGTGCTTGCCGGCGCGTGTTCCAGTATACCCATGAATAATTTGTTATTTGTCACAATGTGATATGGCGCGCAGCGGCGTGCGTCTCAATGTGGCGACAACAACAAGTTATGCGAGAAAATTAACAATAAATTGCAAATGACTTTTATTGAGTTGAGTTGAGTTAAAAGCCGGTTAAATCGTTAATTTAGGGGCACATAATTTGTGGGAGTTTAGTGTTATAGTCTTAGGAGTATACTTTCTTATTAAAGAATTTTATTTTTGTCAAAATTAATTTTTTTTAATTTAATATCGTAATAAATTTGACATGATATCGCTGCGAGTAAAATGTATATTTAATACAGACTATTTAGATATAGTTTAGGTTAGGTTAATCTGGTAGGCCAATAAGCACAGACCAGTTTTGGTCTTTTGCGATGCCAGATGGAGTTCAATTGCTAAGTCCATGAGGAGTAGTCATCCTTCCGATCTGCCGTTTAGCACATGACTTCTGCAGTTTTGCATCCAGGTAGTCGTTTCATCGAGTTTTGATTTTCTTTACCATGCTCGAGATCGTCGTATAGCCAATGCATAGGTTTCCCAATGTTGAACACTTTTTCGGGTGTTCGCCGCATACCATTCTTGGCAATATCGTACACTACTTCATTGGCCTCGATTCCTTTGTGACATGGCACCCAGCAGAAGTGAAGTTGCTTGCTTCTGGCAACAATTTGCACTGCTGACCTGCTTCCCAAGACACTTCTGATCGATATGCGAAAGGAGGTTACTTTCTTGATTGCTTCTTGGCTGTCTACGTCGATGTTGACTTTGGAATTTCCTGCAAGTACATTAAGGGCTTGCTCCGCGGCTTTCGCAATAGTAAAGACCTCAGTTTAAAATATACTATTATTGTACTATATTATGCCTAACTCTGGACAGTATATTCCCATACCAACTTCATCGTTCATTTTCGAGCCATTTATATGATGTAGATGTTTAGAGTGTTACACGTAGCTAACATACCTTTACGCCAGCCATCTTCCTATATGTTTACTTTCAATCTTCCTTCCCAGTTGAAAAGTGGGATCATGTAGTCGGTGTTTGCCAAACCGCCATTACCCACCCGAGCTATGCCCGAAGGTTCTATATGTAAATTCTCCTGCAGCCAGTAGTCGTTCCGCCGATTTTACTGCGCGGTTTTCAGCGAAGATGTCTATAGATGGCAGGTTTAGTACTAGTTCAAGAGCCGCCGTTGGAGTTGTTTTGAAAGCTCATGTTATGCACAGCGCAGCGAGCCTCAAAACCCAGTTAGTCATATGAGAGAATATATTGCAGGTGATATAGATGAAAAGATCAGACGATGGTATAGTTCTAAATATATGAAGTCTAGTAAAAAGACATACAATATTTTCGCAACAAAATGCGGGTTGAAGTAGCAGCTGGTCAAATTGGACTCAAAACCAATGAAGATAAATCGAAATATTCATCGGTACATATAAAACAAACTAGCAACAAGAATGGAAATTGACTAATCGTGATTGAAATTGTGAAAGCCTTTACTTACTTGTGCTCCGAACTCAGTAACGATAACTCAAAAAGCCTGAGTTTCGAAGATAGAATACAAGCCGCCAATAGCTCATACGCATCACTAATGAAACTATTCAAATCAAAACTACTCAAAAAGCAATGCCAGAGCAGAGTCATGGACGCTACTCGAAAAGGACAAAACCAAACTGCAAATCTTTGAAAAGAAGGTTATAAAAAAATCTTTGGTGCAATAAAAGATAATGATGAGTGGCGTATAAGGTAGAACTAGACCAGCTAATAAAAAATATCAAAACGCAGCAACTAACATGACTCACCCATGTAACAAGAATAAAATACAAGAGTTCACAGAAGAAAATATTCTCCACTAAAGCAAGGAGAATACCGCGATCAAGGTGAATTGACGAACTCGAGGTCGACATTAAGAAGATTTGCATGCAAAATTGGAAAGAAAACACAAATGCCCCAGATGCCTACAGGGCACACATACAGCAGGCCAAATCTCTCAAGGAGCTGTAGCGCCAAATGATAACCTATATCTATGTTTGCGCTGCAGTGAGAGTCACATCTTGTCACTAGGGTGGTTGAGCTCGAACCTTTTGCCTCCGAAATATATAATTTTCGTAAAATATTTATGATTATGTTGTTGAAAATATGGTGAACTAGCAGTCATCAAGTTCATTCTTTTAGATTCAAATCGTAAAAAAGTGAAAGTAAAATTTTTTCAAATGAACAATCATCAAAAATATCGATAATAAACCATAAATCGATAATCATAGGTATCGACAATTAGAGGAATATCGTTAACATCGATAATTTTAACCAATTTTGAACAATGTGTCATAAATTACTCTTCAGCATTAGGTTATCTTTAATACAGAAACTTACATCGTGGCACAACTCAATCTTCAGAAAAGTTTAGCTATTTTACAGATAATTCTGAGACTGCTAATACTATTTTGAACCTGGATTATAGTACACAATTTCCCAAAATTGTAATCGATAGTTCACTAACTAAATATCAATATTTGTGCTTAATTTTTAAAACATGCTATCGATAATTTTATCGATTATTTGTGAACTCATTTATGCAAATGTTATCGATAATTTCCTAAATAAATATCGATAAATGTGCTAAATTTTTAAAACGTGTCATCGTTAATTTACTAACTTATTTGGGCCAACATAGTAACGCGAGTGTTCCTAAATTATCGATAATATTTTCGCAAACTTATACAATAATGCCGATATTTAAATATGGATTTATATATAGTACTAACAAAAATTCTGCTGTGGGAAATTCTATATGTAGCATAAACATATTTACGCAATTTCTAATCAAAGTCTGTACTTTTGAGGTAATTTTTATAATAAATATATATATCGATAAATCAAACAGTTCAGTTTTTCTCTTGTAGATATTATAGTTTGGTAAAACTTACTATTTTTTTCCTATTAATCATTATGTATCAGCGCTGCTTCGCAAAAAAATTCTCAAACTTTTACAACGGCTGCGACAGCCCCAGATTTATGAGCACCTGAATGTTTAAAAATAATAAAATTTCATATTTTGAGTAATTTTTCCCTCCAACTCAAGTACTTAATTATACAAAAAACAATCCTTTCTTAAGCACATGCATATAAAAGCCCTTAATAATATTATAGCAACGCCGACGAGCAGCAGTTGCCGTTCATTAATTGAAAAATTGCATGGCAAAGCACCGCTTTTTGGGGAAGTGGGTGACAAATGTGAAAGCACAACTCATTAAAAATTTGACACGAAAATTTATTAAAGCCCCAAAAACAAAAAAAAAAAAACACTGTAGAAATGATGAACGCCAAGCGAACAAACAAAGATACGAAGCAAGTACAAGGAAAAACTAAAATAGCGAACGACACAAGCGCCTTGCTTGCAGCGCTAAGTTGGTCACACGAAGATGCAGCCAACATGCATTGCAAGAAAATAGAGATGCATGGGAATGTCTGTCGCGTGCAAAGCAGAGCGCTCATTTACATGCACCAAAGTTGTGTAAAGAGCACAAAAACAAAAAGGAAAATCCAATGACATGAATAAAAACGGAGCACACATAAAGATAATTTTTTTATTTTATTTCTTTATAAGTAAGCAAGTGAGTGCAACACCATGTCGCAACTGGCAAGATGGGCCAAAAATGCAAGCGCGTTAATTATAAAAAATCTGCACCTACACAAGTGAAGTGCAGCGAAAAAAAAAAATGCCGTGTTTTTAAGCGCATGAAATAAATAATTGAAATTTTGCTGTAAATTGGCAGCAACAAGAGCGAAAAGTGGCTGTCGGCGAAAAATAATATGTGGACTCTACATGTGCCACTACTTGTGTATTTTATAGCTTATATGGGGTTTTGTATTGCCTTAATGCTGACATTAACCCTGCAGTCAGAGGGCCTACTATAAAATGCTTTCCTGTTTGCAACATGCAACACTTCCCCACACCCTCACACCCTCAAAAAAACAAAGCAAGAAAAAATGTTAACTTCCTCTGCATCGGAGCTATAATACCCTTTACAGGAGCATTTTTTACAGCATAAAAAAGTTTTAAAAGATTTTTATACTGATTTTGATCGGTCAGTTGATATGGCAGCTGCATACTAAAGAAGTCCGTTCTAAACCATTTCTTCGAATTTGGTTGCAGTTGCTTTAGTTAATAATCTGTACCAACATCGTGTCAAACAAAAAAGCTTTCTATACAAGGACTTGATTCCGAATGTGCAACTTGTATGGTAGCTGTTTGCTATAGTGGTCCGATTAAAACAATTTCTTCGGAGATGGTAGAGATATTTTCAATACTAAACTGAAGAAAATTTTGTGAAGATAACTTGTCAAACAAAAAAGTTTTCCATACAACAACTTGATTCCGATCGTGCAACTTGTATAGCAGCTGTATGTCACAACAGTCCGATTTTAACCATTTCTTTGGAGATGCTAGAGATATCTTCAATATTAAACTACACAAAATTTTCTGAAGATATCTTGTCAAACAAAAAAGTTTTCTATACAAGGACTTGATTTTTAACGCATAGTTCTATGACAGCTATATGTTATGGTTATCAGATATCAGCGGTTCCGACAAGTAAGTAGGTTCTTGGTGGGAGAAAGACCTGAGCTGGATTTCAGACCAATATCTCAACAGCATACATGACTAAATCGACACAGCGCGTCATGCTGATCATTTATATGCCATATACATACATACATATGTATACTTTAGAAGGTCTCCGACGTTCCCTTTTGGTTGTTACAAACTTCGTGGCAAGCTTAATATACACTGTTCAGGGTATTAAAAAAGCGACAAAATACCACAAGTGGTGTATTCAGCTTCCCTGCTTTTTTGTCTATTGACGACCTTCCCTGTCTTGCAGCCTGTGGCAGACGCTTAGTTGCCACTTCTTTATATTTACTGCCATTTTATTTCCTTTTGCTACAGAGTCATGCGAAAAAATCACGCAAACGCCGCCGTTAAACAGTGGCAGACGACGAGTGCGCTCCAGCATGCCACCTCCCACCAGTTTGGTCTCATCAATGCGACCAGCTGCCTTCCATTGAACTATGCGGTTGCATTGTCTGTCCCCACAATATCGAAAAAGCGGAAAAATTAACTTCGCTCTGCCGTCGTCTTTGTGCGCCACTGATAAATTTCGTGCAACTCCCGTCTTGGCGCGTCTGTGCAACACTGTTTAGCGCGCTTCAGTTGTTTTGATGTATGCATTTGACAGACTGTGCGCTTTTTTATGATTGAAGTGACACAAATGCGTTTTTGTTTGTTGTAGTTTTGTTGTATTCCTCTGTGTGTACTTTTTAATTTTTTTTGACTCAAATATTTTTGTTTTTTAGTATAAGCACTTGGTGTATTTGTTTGTTTATTAATAATTACATAGCTTTTTTGTAAGTGACAGCTACTAATGAGCTTTCAAAAATACGGACAAATAGAGTTGAGTGCTGTCAAGCTTTGTGGTTTCAATACATTGTTTTGTTTGTAAATGTTTCTGTTTTTTGTTTTGAAGTTTAATTTATTTTTTCTTGGAAAACCATTTTTTACTGTGAACTAAAGGAAAAACTAGCTTCTGAAAGAAAAAAACCAAAAACCAAAAAAAAAATATTTTTTTTATACCTGAGCACACTTTTTGCCTATCTCTACAGCCGTTAATCATATTTAACTAAAAATTAATTTTATAATTATAATTTTTTTCTTTGCAGCTACATGTCATCAACCGCTGGGCATGGAGTCCGGTGCAATTACAGATGCTCAAATCACTGCCAGTTCGGCGCATGACACAGGCTTTGTTGGGCCGCAACATGCAAGGTAAGAAATATATTTGAAATAAATTTAAGTTAGTATACTTTACTTGCTAGTTTTTGACCTTAAAATTATATTTTGTGCCAAGTTTTCAGACTAGAAGGAAGTATTGAAGTAATGAGGAATATATTTTTGATAATTTTTCAATAAAATTGGTACAGAAAACCAATTGTAGAGATTGTGGTGCTGAAGAAATATAGTTTGATTATCAAATATAAGTCCAAATAAATGTTATACTTTTCTCCTTCAACTACACCGGCTGTCTTCGTTTTAGAAGAAATCATAAAGCAACTGTCATTACCTTCTTACCAATGTCATCTGATCATCATGACTAAAAAATATATCCAAGACACAAACCCTTTCTAATAGATTGTAACAATATTTGATCATCTAAGACACATACCCATAATATCTGCTATTAATGAGCTTATGATGTAGATCAAAAGAACTTACTACAGGATCCTTAGATATACCTTTATATATAAAAATTAGGTGTCACGTTGGTTGTCCGCAATGGACTCCTATTGAAAGGATTTTAGTCAAATTTAGCACACTGTGTACAGTTCTAACCAACTTAGAAGATAGGATAGTAAAAACCATTCATAAATAAAAAATACATTGAAATCTGTATTAAATGGACGATCTATTAAGCGGACAACTCTATTAACTGACAGAAAATCTGTCATTGAGAAAGCAGCCTTAAATTCTTTATTTTTTTCCAATGAAATTTATTTGTATGGATTCTTATACCGAGATATACGTTTTCGCCTTTATTCGTAAATAACATTTTTCAATGTATTGAATAGTTTATCATATAAATAATAGCATAAAATGTATACCAGAGCAACGCGTGGTCGGATCCAATAGTATTTTATATATTTTGGATTTTGCTAAGTTGGTAGGACTGTCCTTAATTAATATGCCAAATACTTGATCTGTCAAACAAGTTTATTTACAGCAGCTGCTAAGCCGGTACACCTCAGTAGTGCATTGCGATTTTTACAATGAATAAAAAACAGAAGAAAGAATTTGTCTCAAATTTTGTATTCTAACCAAATTTTGAGTGAGAAATCGTTACGAAGTTTTATCAAAACTGCAAGCCTATGAGTGGTATAAAGCCGCCAAAGACGATTGGAGAGACTTGCCTTGTTCTTTGTTCGACCTTCGATTTCTTCAACTGATGAAAATATTAAAAAAGTGAAGGTTATGGTGCTTGAAAATCGTCAGGCAAGAGATAAATCTCTCGCGAGTTTGTTCGAATAATTTTTGTAGATATTTTGGGTATAAAACACGTTCTTGTTCGACTCGTCTCGAATATTTCCAAAAAGAGTACCGTAAACAGGTCTCTTTGGACATGCTTTGGCGTGCGAATTCTGAGCTAAAATAAGGAATTCTACCAAAATAAAACTGAAAACACTCTCAACGCTTTTTGTGAAGTTTGGAAGATCTTGATAACTAATTTCGATATTTCATCTAGTCCCTTGAACTGCGAAGCGCCTAGATATCTAAGACGAGTTCTAGATAATACTGCACAGAAGCAGAGGAGGTCTTTCGGCTTCTCTCACTCATGCCTACTTCCTTACATTTTCTGCATATAGCGCTGTTATTAATGCTCATCCGTCATGTCAGTAGGTTGAGACTTGTCATTAGGGTAACAACCGTCGTGCATTCCTTTCGAGACTATGTGAGTAAAAAGCATGTGTGTTTTCATTTGGTGCCCGCGTGCGTGATCTTTTCGATCCCGCGTGTTCTTCAGACATTCCATCCCACTCTAATTCATCTGTTAGCTTCCGAAATTTCATTATAAAACTTGAAAAAGAAATCTAAAACACTCATTTCAGTTTAATCTAGTGAAACAGAATGGGGTAAAACCCAGAAATATCTATTAATCAGTAACGATGGTATCAAAATACAACTTTGGAGCACCATAGATATTCTCCATTCCCACAAGATCTGAAAGCATCCAAACCGATATCGAGCTCAGCTGCATTCTACGAAATTTGATTTCATTAAGGTCTCTGTCGCTACAACAACATAAACACCGTCTACAACAATATATGCCTTGAACCCCTTAAAACTTTTAGCCTTATTTATTGATGTTTTTTTTTGCAAATTATTTCAACAACGCCTGAAACATTACACAAACTTCTAGAAAGCGCTCTTTGAACTCATCTCAAATTGCAAAAAGGAGATAATTGGAAAAAATAGCTGTAAACACACTTCAATATTCGCCGCTTGCCGCGCTTAGTAATTAAGCAGCTGCTTTGTATAATTTACCATAGCAGCTTTTACAAAGTTATACTAGACTAATTAAAATCATTAAAAGACCTGGGAAATGTAGTTAAAAAGCAAGGAAAATGTAAATAAACCCATTTAAGAGCAGCTCTCTTACACAAAAGGAAGCGCAAAAGGAGCGCAAAGAACACAAAAAAAGTGAAAGAAGCCAAACGATATTGGCTACAAAAAGACAGCAGAAACTCTTTAATATTGTAAAGTATTAACACCTGACAGCGAAACAGGAAGAACAAGATAAAGGGCAGGTAATAGGGTTGTAGACGCTACGTGCCACACTCACACACATAGACACATAAAATAACCACAGCAAAGGTGAGTTTGCGGTAAAACTAAAAAAAAAAAACAAAAAACCGGAAGTGTCAATGAATAAGGCACGCGGCAACAATATGCGCAGACAACACTAAGAAAATTAAATGAGAAGAGGAGAAAAAAAATTAATGAAATTGAAATTAAAAAGTAAGTAAGAAGCAGCCAAGTACATACTTAAAGAAAAAGGGTAGTGGAAAGTGGCGGCAAAGAAGAAAAGTGGAAAAGTAATTTAATTGCTAATTTCAGTTGAAGTGCCCGACTGTGGCAACCACCCAAGTTCATTACGGTATACATTGCGGTCGGCAAGTTACAATATTCCCATTGTTGTTGTTGTTTCGATGGGTGTAAATTTACACAACATTAAGAAAAGCAACACTTTTGTGGAGCGCAAAACGAAAATGTAACAAAAACAAAAAGTGAAATAAAAAAAAGAAGAGAAAAAAATGCTGATTCAAAACAAATGTTGACGGCAAATTAAATATAATATTTAATTTTTATTTGGACCGATAGGCAGCTAATTTAAAGGAAAGTAGCATTAGGGTGCAGTAGACGGGTTAGTGAGTCGTTTAATGAAATTGAATTTAAAAGTAGTGGGTTTCGAAAGTGTATGATAGGACACCTAAAATGCAAAATAACATACAGGGTTTGTCCGGAAAGTAATAGAACTGAGTCGATTTAAAAAAGTTTATTGAACCAATCGTTAAAATTCTTTGAAAATTTTTAAAATAGGCTCCTTTTGCGTCGATGCGGCGCTGCCAGCGCGATTTCCGAACATAGAAGGCGTCACGCAAGGCATTCTTCGGAATAGCCTTGAGAGCCGAGGTGCATGCTCTGCTTGGATGCCCTTTGTTATCCCAAAATACTTGCCATTCTGACATTGACACAAAAAAGTCCGGGGGCCAGAGCTGGGCTGTACGGCGGCTGCGGAAGCGTTGGGATGCCGGCATTGGTTAGATAAGTTAGGTAACTAATCACGAGAAAAGCGGTATGAGCCGGGGCGTTGCCGTGGTGCAACTTCCTATCGGCTGCGATGTCTTGCCGGACCTAATTGAGCCTTCGTTTGAGTCTCTTGAGGAGTTCCACGTAAAACTTGGCGTTGACGGTTTGTCCAGGAGAAACAAACTCATGGTGAACGATGTCCAAAAAGACAATGAGCATCGTTTTCACTTTGGATTTGCTCATTCTTCCCTTTTTTGGGCGAGGAGACGCCAGCGTGTGCCACTCGAAAGATTGCCTTATTGTCTCGGGATCATACCCAAAGATCCATGATTACGTTATTCAATAATTAGCGGCCACTTTCACACATGTTCATATTTTCTTGGCACACTTCCACTCGCCGTAATTTCTGGTCCTCAATGAGCACTTTTTTGGCTTGCACCACTTACAGAAAAATGTCGCGCGAAAAGGTTTGTCCTGATTCTCCAGGTGCTCGGAGACAACTGACCAGCCGTTATAGCCAAGACACACACCACTTTTACTCAAGCAGTGACAAAATGTGGTTTTCACAATTATTCGTTTTGGCGAAAATTTAGCAGGAATTAAGCGGTTACATAGATTTCCCCCGGGAAAAAAAGAGCCTTTTTCCAACAATTTTCTTCTTACACTATTTGCAAAGAAATTCTGAAATGTTTGGGAAAATACATTTTAAACTCGCCCATTTGACAACTCCTTATAGGATCATCTAAAGTAAAAAAATACGTGTTATAGATAAAACCTTAACTTACAACTTGGACAAAGGAAACAAAAAATTTAAAATTGTATTTTTGGCAAGCATTTTTACGAAAAATTAAAATTTCGCGATATTTTCTTTTCAAATAGTTGCAATCGAAAAAAAATCTTCGTCCTGGTCTTTAAGAAATATATCTCAAATACCTATGTAAAATTTCATGAAGATCGGTTGAGTAGTTCTCGAGAATTTTGCCAATCGACTACAAAAACATTGTTTCGAGAAAAACGCGTTTAAAGATGGCGCACTTAGCCTAGCTGGCCTCGAGCACACAAGTTCTCAAGGCTGTATCTCCGAAACTATTACTCGGACAACTTAATAATATAGGACAATATTCCAAAGGTGTTGTAGAATCTAATAAGACAATAACATATTGTGCAATTTTTTACTTTTTATAAAGTACTTTTTGTCTAAAATAATTCTTTTTAGTTTATATACTATATACTATAAGTTTTTGAATAAAAAATTAACATTTTTCAGCAATTCTATTTATCACAAATATAAACTATATTTATCAAAACCATGAACTGTGTAAAAGAAACAACAAAACGTATGTTTATTCAAACAAACCGAGAGTGGTTACAACTCAAAACAACTTCAAAAAATCTTTGTAAGAATTTTTTTTAAATTTATATTATTTTTCAAGAATAAAAATATAATATAACAATCCAAAACCGTAAAAATGAAAAAAAAATTAAATTCTCTCTATCATAATTTTAATTAATTACATTAAAAAAAAAAGAATAAATAAAATTGTATAACAATTCTAAAAAATTAAAAGAAAGCAACAATTTTCTATAAGAATTTTCTTATTTTTATATACAAGATACGATTAGTTAAAATATATATTAAATAACCTAGAGAGCATAAAAAACATAGTTTTTACTGTAAAAACTCTTAATATTATTTCTTAATTTTTGGTAAATACCAAATGTGAAAATCGTGAATACATATTTTTTAAATTATATGTATAGAATTTGCTGTCTAAAATAATTTAAGAAAACATGTTTTTTTAATTCAATGACAACCACTTATTTATATTAGAAGTTGTTACTAGGAAATAGTATTTTGTACTTAAAGCTAAAAATATATTGTTATAAAATTAAATGACAACAAAAAAACTCTAAAATAAATCTGAGAACTCGAAAAAATTCCTATAAAAAATTAAAAAAAATTTCTGCCGAAAATTATAATTGATATCAAATACATATTACAACTTGTTCTAAACAACCTTCAACCATATACTTTAAAATAAAAAATGCTATTACTTGAAACAATTATATTAAAAACCCATTGCAAACCAAAGTATTATCTACATTTCAGAAGCTTTTTTCATATCTTTAAAACAAAATAATATAATATTCAAAAACAAGATTCGAAAGTATTAAATATTTTCTCTCTAAAATTGTATTTAATTTCAAATACCTGAGACGTTTTTCTAAGGAAACATTTATTATATGAATCGAGGTAAAACCAAACACATATATTTCTATTATTTTTGTATGCATTCCCCTTACTTATTTCTCCACAGCTCTGCTATGTATACGAGTATCGTGTGTATTTTTTCTCCCTAACTAAATACCAAAAACATATTCAAATTTATTGAGGTATAAAATTTCCATATTTTTTCGAACTAATGCAATACATATTATACAAAATAGTCAATTTGAAAGCAAAACTCATTTAACTACTGAAATTTATGGGCTTGTTGAAATTTTTATAAAAAGTTTTATACATATTTGTACACTAATTTATCAATAAATTTGCGCTTAATAAAAATGTTCATATATGTATAACAAAAAAAAAAATAAATAAAAGTAAAAAAGCGAGATTACAACAGAAAAGAAATTAATAAACATAATAATGGTTTTCGAAAATAGGAAACTGAAAGCGGCAGTGGAGATAAGCTACTATTATACCACGTTGAAAGCGGACTTACGGTTGTAATATTAGACAAATAGTTAAAAGCTAACAAGTTGAGTTAATGTATTGGCGTTATATAAAGCAAAGTTTTAACTTTAAGTGTAAGTGACTATGATATATTCGTCTTATTGAAGAGAATTCAGTGTAACGGAATTAAAGTAACAAGGTTTGACTTAGGAATACTATAGTTGTCATATCTTCTGTTCTGCTTAATATCTCATAAGTTTGAATATTTTAGTGGTCCAAATGTTGCTGTTTGGAATAAAAGCAGTATATTCAAGGTTTTTATTTATAACGTGGGAATAAGCCATTGGCCAGATAGAATAAGGGTTAATCTCCTAACGACAAAATCTAGAAAGTGTACTTTGTTGATCCGATTTCTTGTCTTACTCGAAATATTCCCGGTATCACTAAGCGCTTTGTTGATCCGATCTCTTGTCTTACTCCAAATATTTCTAGAATCTTTAAGAGTACTTTGTTGATCCCATTTATTCTCTTACTCCAAATATTCCCAGAATCTCTAAGCGCTTTGTTGATCCGATCTCTTATCTTACTCAAAATTTTAGCAAAATCTCTAAGAGTCTTTGTTGATCCGATTTCTTGCCCCACTCCAAATATTTCCAGAATTTCTAAGAGTGCTTTGTTGATCCGATTTCTTGTCTTACTCCAAATATTCCCAGAATCTCTAAGAGTACTTTGCTGATCCGATTTCTTGCCTTGCTCCAAATATTACCAGTATCTCTAAGAGTGCTTTGTTGAACCGACCTCTTGCTTTACTCCAAATATTCCCAGAATCTCTAAGAGTACTTTGTTGATCCGATCTCTTGCCTTGCTCCATTGAACTGAAAATTAAGACCAAGTTAATGCTCTGTCGAGTGTTTAGTTTCCATCTCTAAACTCTAGAGTCTGACAATCGGAGCACAAATATGCGAGTATATCAAAAACTCGGCGGAAGAAGTTCTATTGTCTTTGTATTATCCATATTTATAATATATCTACTAAGTTTAAATGCTCGAAGAAAAATATTTTAGCTTCTCAAAAGTGGTTGAAAAAATCTTTCTGAATTTGAAAATTGCTGCAAATGGATGT
This sequence comes from Bactrocera neohumeralis, assembly GCF_024586455.1. NCBI lineage: Eukaryota > Metazoa > Arthropoda > Insecta > Diptera > Tephritidae > Bactrocera > Bactrocera neohumeralis. The sequence continues at coordinate 59,183,176 of NC_065920.1, read as the reverse complement.
TATTGCTTTTTTTTTTGGTTTCAAGGTCAGAAGAGGGTCCATGTAAAAAAATACACTCTTTCAAGACATTGACCTGCCAATAGGCGAATAAAAATTTAGGTTCCGAAAATCGAAAAATTTTAGTAACCCGGATGAAGGCGTGTCGAAAACAGAAGGAAAACGGGCTGGTCCCTTTTATCTTCTTGGTATGGCAGTGTAATCGTGATTTGGATTGTAAGATGTGGTGTATGCGGTGTGAAAGTGTTGTACGGTTAGGGGGTCTGAGACTCATTTAGCCTCCCAGAAGATATGGAATTTTTGTATTTTCATCAAATTTGGTGTGCGAAATCAGTGCGAATGTTGGAAAAGGCTTACGAAGACGATGCAAAGCCTTCAAAGACGGTCGAGATATCGCTGAAGACATGCCACGTTCTGGACGACATTCGACCTCTTCAACTAATGAAAATATTAAAATATAATATATAATATAAGTGAAGGATATGGTCATCATCAATCATCAGGCAAATGTTACAGAGATGGCAAGAGAGCTCAACATCTCTCGCGAGTCGGCTTGAATGATTTTGATGGATACTTTAGGTATGAAATGCGTATTCACCAGATTAGGCTCTGTGTGATTTTGTCTTGTTCCCCAAACTGAAATAACCGCTCCTGTCATTACTTTACTTATGTGGAAAAGGCCAGAAAGACCAATGAGGCAGTCATTATATAAAACACAACCCTGAAATTAAAAAAAAAAAAACTGAAGCAATCTCCCGAAAAAATTTGTCGCAGTGTGAATCAATTTCTACAGCAATTAATCGTGAATTCATTCACTGTCAGCAGAAATTTCTTAAACAAAAAATTTTTTAAAACTTTTTTAAACCATTTAATTTCCAAAAATATCCATAAATAACCATTAAAACTCCTCGAAGTCAAAATAGAGTAAGTTGCGCTATTAAAAATTACTTAAAGCTGCGCTGCATATTAAAATCAGCGCCAACAGCACGCAACGCTGCTTGAGCGCCATAAAAAAAAATCGAGACAAAAATGCAAATACTCATCACCGAAATTGCTCGACAGGAAGCGATAGCATAGCAAATCAAAAATTGTGATAAACACAAGCACTACACACAAATAGCCATAACCATACTTGTCTGCTTACTTAAATACTTGCACGTTATTTATCGGCATGCACCACTATAAAGCGTACGCCGTGAATGTGGATTGTGGGCTAGCCAGTTTGCTGTCTGGCTGGTTAGTATCATCTGCCAGACATGCGGGCATAGAGACGCACACTCATATTTACATACAATATATCACATGCAAACGTGATCCACACCCAGCTTGAATATTGTTTACTAGATGTAAGTATGTAGGCATGTTTATATGTATGTATACTTTTATTAGCTACATTTCAAACGTGATTTTTCGTTGACAAAAATTATGTTGGCAATTAAATATTTTGTGGTGCACCACTACAGGCATAATTGTGCATGTTTGCAGACAATGCTGTGCGTGTGTGAGGAAAAAATGCACTACTCTACGCTAATTGCATGTATGAATAGACGCCTTAATGAACCCAAAACAAGAAAAAACGTTAACTTCGACTGCAGCGCAGCTATAATACCCTTCACAGGTGTTTTTCTTATAGCATAGAATGGTGTACAAATATTTTTATTTTGATAGTAGTCGTCCAGTTTGTATGGCAGCTATATGCTATAGTTATCCGATCTAGACAATAATAGCAGAGATTGTAGTGTTGCCATGGATAATTGTCTGTGCTAAATTTTGAGAAGATATCTCTATTAATGAAAAAGTTTGCCATACAAGAACTTGACTTTGACCGGCCACTTTGTATGACAGCTATATGCTACAGTGGTCCGATTTTGGTAATATTTTCGGACATTAAGACATTGCTTTAAACAATAATTCGTGCCAAATTTCGTGAAGATATCTTGTCAAATGAAAAAGTTTTCAATACAAGGAGTAGATTTTGAGCGAGCGATTTGTATGCCAGCTATATGCTATAGTGATTCGATCGGCAAAATTTCTTTGTATAGTATAGCACTGTTGTCGAAAATCGTCTGAGCCAAATTTCGTGAACATATCTTGCGAAATATAAAATATTTCTATACGATCACTTAAATTTAATCGTTGAGTTTGTATGGCAGCTACATATATTTTACAGTAATGAGATTTTGTTAGTTCCGACGGCTGAGCAGCTTCTGTGAGAATAAAGAATGTGTGGAAAGTTTCAGTTCAATCATATTTAGAGTCCCCAACGTTTCCTTCTGTGTTCATAACAAGCTTAATATACCGTGGTCAGGGTATAAAAATACAAAATATAGCACACCAAAAAACAACAATATGCATTGATTGTCTATGGTATTATACTAGTAGCTTCCAAAAAAAAAAACTCAAAAAAATTAAACTGCTTTTCAGTAATTTATGCATGCCTGCGTGCTTGTGGCATTTCGGTGGCGAAAAATCACTTCAACAATTCGTCGGCTGCAATTTTTATGCCACTTTATTATTACTAACTACCTTTTGTATTGCTTCATACACTCTTGCTTTTGTTGTTTTTGTTTTTGCTTACTTTGCCAGTAAACGCATTTTCAATTTTCGTTCACAATCTCGCGGTCGCTGTCACCACTCGGCTGTTGACTGTTGGCTGTCGGCTGTCTATGTGCGCGTAATAAAAATGTTCTTAGTTTTTATGACTTCGGTTTTTGAGATTTGCAATTAAATTTTATGCTTAAACTGCAATTACCACGAATTTGGGAATAAGTTCTTTTATGACCTTCGTGGCGTCGCGCAAACGTTGGGGATAATCGTTAGTACTTGAATAGTTTGAAATTTTTGAATTTTCGGAATTTATGTGGAGCATAAAATAACTTGAAGTATTGCGTAGTTAAAAAACGAGTTTGTTTTTTATCAGTTATTGGTTTCGTTTGGTATTGACGATGTTGAGACATCCGGACTACAGTGTTTTGTACCTACACTTTTGCATTACATTACGATTACTACATGTAATCGGAAGTTGTTTGAGTGGTAATTATTTTAGATTAGAGAAAAACATGTTCTCGTTATGAGTCGTATAGCAATGCCGTCCAATTGTAAAAAAGGAGAAGCAGAAAAACTATTTTCCAAGCTCAGTCAAACTGGAAGACTTTTAAAAACGTTTACTGTAATATTTGTTTCATACTATTCCTTACATCTGTAAATCCAGCAGTTTCCTCTAATCTGCTCACTTCAACTCATATCAATCTATTATATTTTGGAGAGTTGGTCGTTTGTTTCTCCACTCTGTAAACCTAAATTCTTTAATATCGGCTTATCAAGCGTAAAGCCATCACTGCCATTTCGGCTGTCTGATTAATTATGGTAGTTCTCAGTATGGTAGTTGTGGTACATTTACTTTATATTTAAAAACAGCCGAATAGAGCTTTGAGCTTTAAGCTTCACGGAAAATGTACCTTAAAAACTATAGCAGCAATAAAAGTTGTCGCATATGAAATAAAGAAACTGGCAGATCTATCGTTTGTCGAATAGAATAAATCAATGCTGTAGTGTTTATATTCCGCTTCTATCGGACTTATGTACTCAGTGTCTAAACAGTTTCAGTTTGATATAGTCAGTAATTTCCATTTAAGAATTTCAGTGTATCATACTCTCGTTAATTATGTGTTATTTCTTTACTAAACTTAACTTTATATTTAGTTGGATCGAGCTTTGAGCTTTAAGCTACAAAGATAATACAACTAGTAATAAATGGCTGCTTTCTGGACACTGGTTTGGCTTACAGAATCCCTTCATATATACTTACCTACCTGCTCGGGAAGCATATTGTTAAAGTCATTCATAAAATTTTTGAGAATTTTATTTGAATACTAAAACTATCAAGGATTAAGCTTAAAGCTACTAAGCATTAAAGTTACTAGTTCACACTACTAAATACGCAATTATGCTAAATTGCTATTGGAGGTAGTTAAGCTTGAACAGGCTTTAAAAGCTCAACATTTTTTAAAAGCTTTTATTTTCGAAAATACGCTACTAAATACGCTGTCGTACTTAATTTAAAGGTTTTTAAACTTAAACAAGAAAGGCTTTAAAAGCTCAGCATCTTTAAAAGCTTTTATCCTAGAAAAATTAATCGAAAACGACTGCACTCGTATAGCTTTAAACTTACATATCCCACCGAATTTGTAAAAGCTTCTTGGGTGATATTGCAAAAGTGATAAAAATGTAATTTATAGTATATGTTTTTTCCTCTTTACTGGCTCCAGCGCGTTTACTAAATCTTTAGTTTACAATCCTTGATTATCTGCTCGAGAAGGAGGTTGCTCAAATGCTACAAGAATAAATATTAAGCTTAAAACCAATAGGCCACGTTACTAAATAATCTACCGTGCTGCATTTGAAAGTAGATGAAGATTGAAGTAATAAAAATTTTAGTTAAACTTAAATTAGGAAAAGCTCTAAGGCTACAAAAGCTCCGAATTTTCAAAACGTTGATGAAAAATAATTACACTCATAGATAAAGATTGAAGCATTAAAAAATTAAATTAATCTTAAATTAGGAAAAGGCTTAAGATCATAAAAGCTCCGAATTTTCAAAAGCTTGGTACAAAATAATTACACTCGTAGATGAAGATTGAAGCATTAACAATTTAAGTTTAACTTAAGAAAAGCTTTAAAAGCTCAGAGTTTTCAAAATAATTACATTCGTATTAGCTTTAGCATTTTTTTCGGCTTATTACTAAAAACTTCTTAAGAAATATTTCATAAGTGAGAAATTTATATGTTCTTTCATTCTGTTCGCGCACTCCACTTTTTACACGAATTTCATTTTTAATTTGTGATTTGTGTAAAGAAAGCACAGAAAATACCGCATGCATTTTATCACAGAAAAAGCTTCCAGATTAACGCTAAGAAATGAAAAGGTCATGAAATGAGACAAAAGACAGCAGAACTAGGCCAAGGAGCTGCTATAAAATACATGTATTTATTAACATTCAAAACGTCATTTACAAAACATCTTAAGTAACAGCATACAATTGCTAACTCAGGCAGCATTCATTAGAACAATTGTTGGGGGATTTGAAGAAATGAAAAGAAAGCTTCTTTCTTTGATTTTTTTCGTTTAATTTCCCTTGCTTCAGTACAAGAAAACCATAGTAATTAGTAGTGCTCTATAATTATGTACTGCAAGCAACAGAGAAAAGCCAAAGACAGAGCAAGAATGTGAGTAAAGAGAATGCAATGCAAAGGGTTACTGGATTGTGAGGCGAAAGGTATACATATTTGTTTTGACCAAGCTTGACCAGATTGCAACAAGAAACAATAAGCAATGTGGATGAGAAAACAATTTTAATATTAGAAAATAACATCCTTCTACTTATAATATATTAACTCGTACTATAAACATACATACATACATCCTTTCATTATAGTTAGCGGCCTGCTGTTTCATAGCTGTCTTCACCCTGTAAAAAAGATAAACGCTCCCTTTGAAATACCTGCAAATAAATAATAAAAAATCTAAATCTCCTTGCAGCATAGGCAATATTTTAATGTGCAGAAATGCTACAGTTATTTACAAAAGCAAATCGCCGCAAGGTATCTAGAAGTGCCCATAAATGCGCAGATCGCTTCGGATCGGCGCCACAGCAGCATTGTTTCTTCACTGGCAATTGCGGTCCAGGTATGAAAATGCGCCGAGACTGCATTTAGCGCTGTTGCAACAGGCTATGAGTGTAAGCAACAGATGCCCAGGGCCCTTGTGCCGCTCCATGTTTATTTCGCTGCGCTGTCTTTGGCTTTCTTCAACTTCAATTTTTATTCTGCTGTATTTCATAAACAGTTATTTATGTTATGTGTTGTGTCTGCTGCTTGCCGCCTTAGGCGGTTGCCTTTGTAGTCGCCAGCAATTACACGTGGTTTTCTTTGCTGCTGTTTGTGCACCACACGCGTATTTCTTCATTATTTCCAAAGCGTTTTGAGAGCTTTCAGATTCGATTTTGCTTTATACTTCCGCAGCGTAAGCTATGCAAGTGCATCTGGTCAAGTTGTTGTTGACATTTGAATTGCTGGGTGCTAATGAGGCATGAATGTGTAATTTGGCGGTAAATGCCTTTCTAAAGGGTGTTACATTAAGTGTAATTTGTACGAAAATTTCTTATCAATCTTAAAATTCTGAAATAAGTTGGTATCTTTCTTGTGCGGTAAAGGTATAAACTTATATTAGGGTGGAGTTGAATTCAAAATATTTTGTATTTATAAACTTGTAATCAAATTTCGTGATATACGATTTCGATTTTTTCAAAAATACATTTTTGAATGACAGAAGTTTGTCTTAAAATACTTATACCACTTAAAAAGTTAATTACTTTTTTTTTAACTGCGAATATTTCAAAAAATTTAATTTATCGATTATTAGTAAATTATAAATTTTTTTTTACGTAAATTTAATTGTTTTAAAACATCTTTTTTTTTTTTAAATTTAGAACTTTTCATATCATAACAAAAAAATTATCTAAACTTTTTTTTATTTTTAAAATATTTTTTTGGAAAATGCATTCCGTTATTAGTAATTAACGGATCTTTAAAAGCATATTTCCAAAATAATTCGTAAGGGCAATGGGCGAAAAAAAATTGAATTTTCGAAGTTATAAAAACTATTTTTTTTTAATAAAAAAAATTTAATTTTTGAAGTTATAAAAACTATTTTTTTAACAAAAAAAATTTAATTTATCAAATTATAATAAAAAAAATTTATTTAAACTTTTTTTTATTTTATTTTTCAATTTTTATCATAACTTTTTTTAATTATGTGAATTTTTTAAATTATAAAAAATATTTTTTTTTCTATTTTTTTTTTTGATTTTTACAAATAGTTTTTGTATAAAAACAAAACAAAAATATTCAAGAAAAAAAAATTAATTGATAAATTTTTTTTGATAAATTTATTTTTTACAACATTTTTTTTTAATTTGAATCTTTGAAATTATAAAAACCATTTTTTTCTTTTATTTTAAAATATTTACTAATAAATTTTTTCATAAATTTAGATTTTTCAAACCCTTTTTTCAAAAATGTTTTTTTTAAATTTCCAAAATTATTTTTTTCTACATTTTGTTTTTAATTTTTAAAACATTTTTCCATTTTTCTTTTAAATTTAAAAATTTTTTTAAAGTGTATTTATTCCGTTATTACTAAAATAACTGGTTATCTCAAAATAATTGCCAATACCTTTTTTAATATTAAATTTTCAGAAAAAAATTGAAATATTTATTTGTAGCGAGAGCGGCAAATTATTTCTGGGGAAGACATACATATGCATAATTTAAATTTATTTAATAACATCTAATTTTGAGAAAAGTTGTTATGGCTTAGCAAAACCCTTGAGCACCAAAATTTTTTTCTCATACTATCCAGCTTAATAAAGCAATTATAAATGAATTAGGTAAGTCTGACATACAACTTTCAAAAACTAATTCCCGTCTTCATCTTCTTCATTTACTTGTAAATGGCCTGAAAAGCGAAATTTTAATCTTTCTGCGCTTGTGTGTAAATAAAACGCATAATTATGTATTGATATATGCAAACAAATAAATTGATTAAATAATAATTATGTATGGTTGATGTAATTACATGGAGAAAATGGAAAAACAATATTTTTGTTGGCTTCTTCAAAGCTACTTCCACTGGCTTTGCAACTTTCGGCTCAACCAAGACTGCCAACAAATATAATAAACAATAATTGAGCACAAAAAGTCACACGTATATACATACTATACATAAATATAAATGTAGTTATATTCATAAAGCCAAATTATATTTAAAATTCACATAATTTTGTTATTACGTATGCACAATAGCACTTCTGTCTATAATTAAATGCTGATGAGCCGCTAAGCTGGCTGGTGTTAAAGAATAATAGTTTTTTAATTTGCGCCTCAAGACTTAAGTCTTGTGTTTATTATAATATATTTATTATTACTATGCTGTGTATGTTTTGTTTTTATTTTCTTTTTTTTTATTGTGATTTTCAATACATAGTTTGGCACAAAGTGTGTGCAGGGGTTCAACAATGCGGCTGATTGCTGTTGGCAGAATACTTAGATAATTGACTTGTATTGTATTTGGTAGGCTTTGTCGTTAGATATTGTCATCGCCGGAGTTAAGAGAATGATTAAATATAAAAAAATTGAATGAAATTTTTCATAAAGCGCAAGAAATTATATGAGTTGCCGTATACATGGTCACTTTAATGTGCCCTTTTGAATACCGCATGAAAATTTCGTACCTTAAAGGTTGTATAAATTTTTACAATTTTTAAATAAAAAGATTTTTCAATATTATGTAAATGAAAAAATAAGTTTTAAAAACTTATTAAGTTCTTTATTATACTCAATTTGGTTTTAAACTTCAAAAGCTTATAAAAAACCCAAGAGTGAATTAAAACAAAAATATTTTTTTAATATTTTAAATACATATATAAATAATAAATATTTTTTATTAATATAAAAATAAAGAAAAAAATAGTGTTATGAAAAATAAAAATATTTTTAATAAAAAAAATTTAATAGAAGAAAATATTTTTATGTTTTCATTTTTCATAGCACTTTTTTTCTTTATTTTTTTTCAATAAAAACATTTTTTTTAATTTTATTATTATTTCAGAAGAATAATACAATCTAATTTTTAATTCTTTCGAACCCAATTTTTGATTTCCCCAACAAAAAAACGTATAAAAATTTGAGGTAAAACTCAAAAGGAAGAAAAATATCCTACTTTTTTCTTCAAAACTTCCCAATGTAAATACTCATTAAAACTTTTCAAACAATTTATAACGCCATTGATATATAATTGCCGAAAATCGGTTGTTTTCCGGCTGTCACGCTAGCTATGCCCTCAATTTATTTTAAATTAAGTATACCAAATTTCCCTTAAAAATTCCTTGGTAAGGGCTCTCACCAGCCATGGCAATACATCGTGTAAAGCAGTGTCGGTCGACCTACCTTTGATGTAGGCATGGGTTCTTAACAGTTTACGCCTTGGCATGCTGCTCCTAATATCGTACAGATCCATGAGTCTCTCCAACGAGTTTGGCAGAAACGAGGATAGGCTAATGAGCCTATCGGCATAAACGCCACCTTAACTAGAATTCAGGCTTTCGGAACATTGACTAATCTAACTCAGTTCGCATAGATGGGGACCACTCAGCTGCATGACACCTTTACTGTCCGTTGCAGTTGCGCAGGTATGATGCCATTAGGGTCTTTGAAGGTTTGAACGAGTTCAGCACCCATGTGAGGTGACGTTCATCCAAAAGGTCTTTGAAGGCTGTACAGCCTTCCGTCCTCAAGACAGTCAGGTCTACGTAACTGGAACGGACCCGGACTTTTTATACGGTTATGCGCTATCAATTCGGCAGAATTCTGCTGGTGCAACAACATCATCTGTACAGCCACCTTAAAGTTCTCCTGGTGATTGGGCACAATAGACCTAAGGTCGCGGTGCATTCCTCATCTATAAATCTAGTGACACTTTTTAAGCGAAATGGATGAACGAAAAGTGAATATACTGGAGTACCTGTAGTTTCAACAATCTCACGCTGCTTACGATCCACGCACCATCAGAATTTCTTACATACCCCAGGGAAATAGAATATTTCACTAAAACGGATGACAGCCCTCTACACTTTCGCAGAAGTCTCTCCTCGAGGCTGTCCTATCTTTCTTTAACTCGGACTTGTATATAGCCAGTCCTACTTTATATAGCGCCCAATCGTCATCAGAGTCTTCTGCTTGAAGATCTGATCTCCGTTAGCTCCGATATCCTCGAAGGGGGTTTCCCTTTTCCTTTGAAAGTTTTCAGAGAACACGAACTTTCAAGATATTTCTTACACACAAAGCAGAAGACTCATCAATCGCACCCGCGGATAGTATGGAATTCTTACAGGTCTTACAGGTTTTAATTATAACAATTAAGAGTTAAAAATAAAAATTTTATTGTTGCTCAATGTTTTAAATCAGAATATGATCATGAAAACAGAAACTCAAGAAAATATTATTTTGTTGACCGATGTAATTTGCTAATATGCGATGAAATAGTCTAAATTCCGCCTACTTAATAAAAAATTCTAGTTTTCTTACTCCAACATAAGCACAAGAATAAATGAAAGGAAATTATTTCTTGAAAACGTTATATAAATATGTATATTATTCAAACTCCAACTTTCTTTCTAAGTCACAAATCTTTAAAGTTTCTCCTCCTCGTACTAAACTCTTTTTATTATTTAATTTTTAATCACTTTTATTTTAAATATAAACATTTTTATAACCAAAGGGTATATAAAAAACTTTTTCAATTAAGTTAAGCTATAAAAATCTGACTTTTTTACAACTCTGCAACATAATCTGCATAAAATTGGCAACCAGTAGTCGGGCAACATTTGCTGTTTTCTGCTTTTCTTTTGCGAAACTCGAAATCAATAAAAGTTTAGGAAACAACATAGACAGCGACAAAATGTTGTTTTGTTGTTTCTGCTGCGCCTGAGTGGCAGCGTATTTATTTGGCTTTTTTTTATAATTTTATAGCCATTCATTATTATGCTGCTTTACTAGCGACCACTTTGCGTTATTGCAAATGCCTGCAACTGAATTTGATGATGTGCTGTGGCATGCAACCGCAGACTGCTGGATATTTTATAGCAGTATATATAAATATATATATTTATTCATGCCTATATCAGTCACAGCAACTATTGGCAGCTGCTTGGCATTGTTTTTATTGTTTATAGTCTACTCACCAACAGTAATTGCTGACTTTTGGTCCATTACTGGGCGAAAACAATCTTTAGTTAGTCATTTCGTGCGCTGCCCATGCATGAAGATGCGCTTTTTAAGGACTCCACTCACATAAAGATCACTAGAAATGCTTATAAATTGTGCTTGCGCCCCTCCTCGCGTTGGATGTTTTGCTACTTCATTTTAATTATTATTATTGCTCAAGTCAACAAACCGGAAAAATTCAGCTACTGTTTGTAGTTTCTTTTGTTTTTGACTGCTTCGTACCAACGAATGCTGCCCTTTACCACTGCAACTTCAACTTCAACTGTCAGCAACTCCACAGCGAACAAATAATGTCACGAGTTAATGTGGCCGCAACATTGACAATGACACAATTGATGTTGCTGCAACATGCAGAAACCACAACAAAATCAAGCATCAACTAGTTGAATAAATGTCTGCATATATTTTTTGGTTGCAAGTATCTTTTGTTGTATGTCTTTTTGTTGCTTTTAAATTCATTTTTTGTGTGTTTTTGATTTTATTTTAATTTTTATACCCTGAACAGGGCATGTTAGGTTTGCTACGAAGTTTGTAATGTCAAGGATGAAACTAGACACTTTAAAATATATATGTATGAATATATATAAATGATCAGGGTGACGAGCTGAGTCGATGTAGCCGGGTCCGTCTGTTTATATATACGCGAAATAGTCCCTCAGTTTTTGCTTGACTGATCGATCAATCGAGTCCTGGTAAAGAAAACTTTTTTATTTGACGAGTTATCGTCAAGAAATTTGGCATGACCTATTATCTAAAGCAACGCAATAATCTTCATACAAATTGTTCATATCGGACCATTATAGCATATACTTAGCTGTCATATAAACTGAACGATCAAAATCAAGTGCTTGTAGGGAAAACTTTTTCATTTAATGAGATATCTTCACGAAATTCGGCTGGAATTATTTTAATAAGCAGGACTACAATCTGCGAATAAATTGTCCAGATTGAATCATTATGGCGTATAGCTGCCATATAAACTGAACGATCAAAATCAAGTCTTTGTATGGAAAAATTTTTCATTTGATGAGATATCTTCATGAAATTTGGCGTGGATTATTTTCAAAAGCAATGCTAAAATCTCCGAAGAAATTATTCAGATTGGGTTGCTGTGGCATATAGCTGCCATACAAACTGAACGATTAAGATCAAGTGCTTATAAGGAAAACTTTTTCATTTGATGAGATATCTTCCCGAAATTCGGCTGGAATTTTTTTATTAAGCAGGGCTACAATCTCCAAAGAAATTGTTTAGATCGGCTCACTATAGCATATAGCTGCCATACAAATGGACGGTTCAAAACCAATCTAAATATTATTTTATATCCTTATTGGTTATAATAATATGTATAATTATATATAAATAACAATAAAAAGCTATAATAAATGCAGCTGTGAAGGGTATTCCAGCTTCGGTGCAACCAAAGTTAACGCTTTTTCCTGTATTTCATTTTATTTTTCATTTTTTATTTATTTACTTTTCTTTCTGTAGTCACTTCTTTATGCACGCGCTGCAAGCGCTACCGTGTATCCTTTGCGTGCATGCCCTTGCTCGCTTCGTCTGCCATCTCAACCAATTTCCAACTACTTGCATGCCACATCCGTCGTAATGCTGCTACTTGCCTCACTGATTTTACTCCATTTTTACGAGTATACGCCATGCCATTTGGCAGTGGCGCAAAATTTAATGTACTGTCAATGTGCAGCGCTCAAACTACCGCTGTGTTGTTGTTGTCGTTGTTGCTTTTAAATATTTTAAGTATGCAGTAATTTGAAGTAGCCTCCGAGTACTATCTCGTGAAGCACTCAACTTGACTACTACTTTGCTCACATCGTCTATGCGTTGCATCTGCACAACAAACCAGCAACTAGTCAGTTAATATAAAATACCACCAACAACAACAGCAGCAACATCAACTGTCATTAAGCTAATCTCGGGTAATTCGATAACAGCAGTCGGTATTCGTTTTCCGACATTCATTTACGGGATACCTGCGGTGAAATGCAAGTTCCTTCTGCTCTCTTCTCTAACTCTTCGTTTCTGTTCATGTATTCTGTTTTGTCTCTGTCTTCGCATTTTTTGCATTTTAATTTTTATGGCAGTAATATTATAATGAACTTGCTAGTCTGCTTAGCTGGCAGACGTCGTCAATATGTATGTATGGAAATACATATGTTTTCGCTGACAGCCACGGAAGTTCGGCTTTAGTGTCGTTTAACTCCGTCCAACCGCTAACGATTAGCCAAACTCCGACCACAGTCCACTCCACTTCCATTTATATTCTATTTACATATGTCTGTATGTACAGTGTGTTTACATTTCCTTTGCTGTTTGTAATAAACGCTATTTGCACTCGCTGCTAATTTCTTGGTTTGGCATTGAACATCTTGGCTTGACAGTTGAGAAGCCTTATAAGGCTTGCGACGATAAGGTGGAGGATTTTTAAGTATTGCAAATGAGGCTTTTAAGGCAGCACATCTATTAGCTAAGTGTGCGGTAGACTCATCCTGTGAAAATGTTAATGGATTCGAAAAACAAAGTAACAATTAGCTATGAAAATTACTTGAGAAAAGCTCATAAGTCGATATACCTATAAAATTATGAAAGTTAATGCAGAATATCTTTGTGTGCATAAATTTTATGAATGTAGTGAGTAAATGTATTCATTGTTATGCATGCCGTAGCATTTTCTGCTCAATTCGTTCGTGAGGTTGCGCTTAAGCCACCAATTCTCATAATGTTTATGTTATATCAAATTAATGTATTGTAAAACACAAGTAATCTATATTATTATTCGAACATTTTAGCAAATTTTTATGCTATCGTTTTCCTAAGACTTTAATTGCTGCAAATATATGCAACCAAATCTTTGAAATAAAAGTTTTGTTCTAGAGATTTGTAACCACGATTTTTCTGAATGACTTTGATCTAATTTCTTCCAACTTTGTTGGCATTTACGAAGTGGCATTATGGTTAACAAATAAAAACAAGTTAATTTACAATACTTTAACAAACGGTGATACATTTTGAAAAAATTTTGATTCCCTTACCTCCGCAGCTGATCTCCAGGCAGAATCACGAAAAAAGGTGTCTTACAATCAGAAAGATTTGTCTGCTTAAAATCCAAAAACCAAAGGATTTGTGTTTGCTATATATGGATATAGGTAATGATCGAAAGATTAGCTAAAACTTTTATTTTCGCCAAAATGGCGGGTTCCCAAAAAAGTATAGTTTTTCTGAAAATATTTAGACATCGGAATGGTTAAAATAATTATTTCTTCGTGTGAATTCAAACAGATACTTAGCTCTAACCATTTCGAAGAAATTTTATTCATTGATTCTGCAAACAGAATGTCCTGAAAACACGTTTAAGGGGTTTCCCCGGGTAAAAAACAGCCTATTGTCAGCATTGTTTTGGTTACAAACTTACACTATTAACAAAGAAATTCTGAATTTATGGGAAAAAATATTTTAAGCTCAGCCATTGCGACGCCATTTCTGGTGACCTCTCGAAAAAAGGTGCCCCCGCGTTGGCAGGATAACTCCTTACAGGATCATCTAAAGTGAAAAAATACGTATTTTAGGTAAAAACCTTAACTTAGATCTTAGAGAAAGGAAAAATAACCTGAAAATTGGATTTCTGGCAGATGTTTTTACTAACAAAATTATAATTTCAGTGAAAAATTTTTTCTTTTCAAGTAGCTGCAATCGAAAAAAAATGCTTCGTCCAAGTCTTTAAGAATTGTATCTCAAAGACCTGTGTAAATTTTCATGATGATCGGTTAAGTAGTTCGGAAGAAATCTTGCCAACCGACTTCAAAAACACTGTTTCGAGAAAAACGCGTTCAAAGACGGCGCACTTAGCCTAGTTTGCCTCGAGCGCACAAATTCTCAAGGCTGTATCCCCGAAACTATTACTCGAATCAACTTGAAAATTTTGGACAATGTTCTAGAAGTGTTGTATAGTTTAATAAGGCAATAAAAAAATTCGATTTTTTGAAACTCGTAAACCTTTGAACATTACACCAAGCTAAAAAATGTTAGACACAAATTAGAGAACAAAATTTTCCAAGCTCAAAACATGAACTCAACCCAAAAATTGTGTTCGAAAAGTGAAGCAAATAATCTTGCTAATCATAAAGCGAAACAAGAAAAGAAGAATACGTAGTATTAGACGCAAAAAGAACCTCTATCTATATGTAATAAGTTGTACTCATATATTTTAGGAAACTAATTACCAAAAGGAAACTTTTAAAAAATTCAGTATACGGCAAATGTTTCAACTTTGTTTCGATAAACGCTATAGATTAGAAAATTAAATATCACCAGCTTCTAAGCGTCGTTTTGTGATATCATTTGTATTGAGTTAAGAAAAGCTTCCAATTAGCGACAGCTGAAGGAGTGTGATTAAGAAAGGCTAGAAAATTGATTGATTAGGTTTATTAGTTGGAAAACTAATAGTGTAGGTTTTAAGTAACAAATTTTCAAGTGCGATTCGAAGCTAGAAAGAATAAGTTTTAACTTTGATGTATTGTGAAGACTGGCAGAGTGGCTTTATTGGTAAGCAATTTGAAGATTGATAGTGTATATTTATCAAGAGTGTAAAATATTTAATTTGACTTTGGCCAAAATGGGATTATGAGTTTAAAAGTCATGCTCAAAATGTCAATAGGCACTTCAACTGTCATAAATTACTTCCAAATAATTTTTATTACTTTTTAACATAAAGAAAACCTCTTATTTCGAAGGTTAATCTAACACACTTCCGGCTAGTCGCAGAACAGGGAATGTTTTGTGGTATATTTTTATACCCACGAACGTATTGGTATTTATCGTCACCAAATATTTGTGAACTTAAAAAGTAATTAGCAAATATTGCGCTCCCCTAGTTCAATTTACGTAACTTATTCACAATGCTGGAAAAATAATGATAAATAAAAAGATAAGTTGTCAATCAGTACATATCAAAGCGGCAGGAAGTCACTGTGAGACTCATTGATGGAATGTTGTATACGAAAGTGTTAATAAATTGATAAATTATTTTATGTAATAAAATATATGTCTGGTATACTATATATACAATACATACTATATACAAGCATTAGTAAATATTGATTTGCTTGTAGATAATGATAAAAAATGAGCGATATACTAATTGAGATAAGAGTATTAATCGAAAAATTGGGGTGAATAAGCAATGATATCTACCGAATCAGCTGTAGTGAATTAGGTATTATTTTACTTAAAATAATTCTAGGATTTTCGAAGCTGATTAGCGAGCTTAAGTCGATTTTGAAACTACTACGAATTTATAATTAATTTATCGCTTCAACTTATTTATTTATACTTAAATTATAATACCCGTTGAAATATTCACAGTAATATTAGTATAAATTTAACCATTCGAACACCCACCACTACGGTTAATGATTAAACTGTTGTAGGCAACAAATATATACCATATTAAGCTACTCCTTGCCACAGGCGAAAGTACAACAAATTACCGTGGTAAGCTGTTACACATAGCAACAACTGCACGAATGAAAATGGAAATTTATAACATCAATAAAAGGCACACAGGTTAGCAACGAAAGAATGGCGGACAGTGTGCTGTGCTGTTAGTTCGAAATGAGCATAAAAACCGCCAATCGACTTATAGGCAAACGCGTTGTAGCCACAAATGTTTGCAATTAAGCGAACACGCACAGGGAGCTGCCGGGTTTGTAAAGCCACTGTGTTTAAATACGAGAAGGCACTATGTTAGTTATAGCTTAACTTTTGAAGTTATCGGATACACAAAAAATATTTAATAAAATTTGATTACATTACTGATATATTGAAAATTTTTACACGTAATGTTTTTGTAATTGTATATCTAATCATAGTGGTAATGGTATTTGTAATCGATGAGGTAATGTTAATGGTAGTCCCAGTGGTGATGTTATTGGAAATCGTTGTGGTAATGGTATTGGTAATAATATTAGTAATAGTATTTGTAATCGATGTGGTAATGTTATTGGTAATCACATTGGTAATGTTATTGGTAATCATAGTGGTAATGGTATTGGTAATCATGGTACTAATAGTATTTGTAATCGCAGTGGTAATGTCATGGTTAATAGTAGATGTAATGGTATTGGTAATCACAGTAGTAATGGTATTGAGACTGATTGTAAATGGTGAAAGTTTGCTCACAGCTACTACTATATGCGATATTAAAGCTAACCATTACACTAATAATGAAATTTTATTTGTATTGATAATCGTGTTCGTAATGGTTGAAAATAATGAAAATATAGATACTAGCACTGACAATGGCAATGTTAATAGCATGATAATGGAAATATGATTCGTGATTTTATTATAATATAGAATATAGTCTTCAAAGTGATTGAGCTTGGTGGAATCGAAGACATAACTAAAGTAATTCCAATAATAATGGTAGTGGTATTTGTATAAGGTATTTGTGATATATGTAGATAATGATATTGGTTAAGGTTGAAATGGTAAAAGTATAGACACTAGTAATAACAATACTAGTGCGAATAGCATAGCATAAGTGACGGTAATTCCAATAATAATGGTAATGGTATTTGCATTCATTGTTGCAAATAGTAGTGATATATACAATTAGAGGACATGCTAATTATGTGTAATGTTTTAAGACGTTGCTGTAAGTCCGTAGTTTTGCTAATATTGTAGCAATAGTATTGATAATTATTAGTGATACTTGTAATGGTAATGGTAATCATTACAATGTAATCATATATAAATTAGTGGATCAATTAAGTATTGGTGAATTAGTTGGCAGTTTTCGCAAATGTGAAGATATTTGTAATTGAAAAGATCCTTATACTACTAATAGTATTGATATTTTCTAAATATTTGTGGAATAATAATGATAAAAATATTGCTGATTTTATTTTTACTTGTAAATACCGGTAGTATATTGTACTGATACTGAAATCGTCAATAACAGTGGTAATTTTATTTGTAATCATAACTTATGACAATTGGTATTGATTGCAAAGTATGACTCTCGGTCAATATGCATTACTTGTAACATTGCTAACAAGATTACAAAAAAAAAATTTCTTTGCTGAATCCGGTCATCAATGGGCCTTAATGATAATCAGCTATACGCTTACACTAGTTCAACTACTTTTCATTTAACGCTTATCCCTTGAATCACGCTGCCGTTTTTCTAGAATATCAATAACGCCGTGCTGGAGCCAAAGAGCCATGGCAGCAGCACATAATTTAAATTAATCCTTAATTACGTAGACAACATCCTGCTGCTACTTGCTGGTCGCTTGTCTCAGTGCCGATGTTGGCTTAACGAACTTATCAAAAAGGTGTAGCGACGGCATAGGCCGGCAGAAGAGGCGGCTACATGCACACACATATGCACATATTGTCAGAAGCGCAATTTGCTGCGAGAACCGCGTTAACCGCATTTAGTTAAGCCATGCCACTTGAAATTGAAACATTCGCGAGTTCACAATCCTCTTGTTGTTGCTGTTGTTATTGTTATTGTTGTTGTCGCATGCGTTTTACGCCCGAAAGCGGCAAATGCCAAACTCTGTGTGGTGCCGTCATTTAAAGTCAATTATATATATGCACGCATACATACATACAAGCACATACATACACACATGAAGATATTCTTTATTATCGCCGCGTTTCGTTTACAGTAAGCAATCAACTGCAACTACATAACTATTGCTGTCGCTGTCGCTGTCGGCGTTGTAGCATGTTGCACGTTGCGCGCGTATTAAAATGTCAGAACAATGTGCTGCATGCCACAAATTTTACGACGACAACAGCACATTGCATGCGCAACCATTGGCGTTCTTAAGACTTCGATTATGATATTTTGCAACATTTAGCTACTTGCTGGTGTTGTTGTTGCAGCTGTTATAGCGTAGCTGTTCATTACAGCCTAACTACTGGCGCGGCTACTATTGCTGCCGCTACTTGCAACCAAAGCTATAAGCAGCCTCCGCCGAAGCAATCAACAATAAAAAATAGTAGGGGCGGGCGAGCCGGCGGCGGTAGCTGCTGCGGTAGCTAGTCGCTCGGCAATTGCTACTGTGCGCATATTTTATAGCAGCGGCAACGGTAGCCAGCCACAGCGGATGCTTATCAACGGCCAACAATCAGCCGACAGCCAAACCGTTGCCGCTGCTTACCTTGCAACCACAAACACAGCAGCTTTGGTGGAGAAACACACAGGTATTGGCGCATATACTCGCTGACATTGGTGGAGATATCCACACTTTGGTGCGGCTTGCGCGAATTTTAATTAACGCACAGATTTTATTTCAACAACTTTTTCCGCCTTTTTTGGCTGCCTTTTGCAACATTTTTTTTGCTTGCTACACCTTTTTTACTCAATCCATTTCAAGCGCTTAATTTATAAATACATTTTTTTTGCTTTACTCTTTTCAGACTGAAAACCGATAATAATGGCGGCGCTTGGTGCCCCAAACATATGGTCTCGAATGCGTTGAAAGATTACCTGCAGGTCGACTTGCTACAAACGCATGTCATTACGGCGATACGTACGCAGGGTCGCTATGGCAAGGGTCAAGGTCAAGAGTATACGGAAGCCTATGTGCTGGAGTATTGGCGACCGGGTTTCACCAAATGGCAACGCTGGAAGAATACGCAAGGAAAGGAGGTGAGTGGTGATTATGAGATATGGTAGATTGTAGAAGTATTTAATTTTATGGGAAAAGTAGTGATATGATATTTGTAGATAAAGTTATATTGACTGCGATTTAAGCAACTAAAAGCAAATTTGAAAATGCAAGTGAAATATTCTGTTTGGGAAATATTTAAATACACTACTACTAGAGATATTTTGAACTATAGAGCAAATAGTACCAACAAATAGTTTACTCTAAAGCTAGAAAGATTTGAAAGATACAACTCATTGCTCCCTAAACCTTTTGGCTCGTTTACAGTTTAAAAAGAGTGATCTTATTGAGAAAAGGTTCATTTTCCTTAAGTGTTCGGGAAGAATACCACCAACGTAATTAAAACTTTCTGCTTTAGCTTTACAAAATAGTATCTTTGAACCGAAAGTCCAAATTATATAAAAAAAAATCCGAAAAAATCTAAAGTCACATTTAATATTCTCGAGAAGACTGCAAGAAATATCTAGAGCATGGCACCAGGAAAACAATGGACCAACTCTTGCGTATGTTATGATATACTGGAGGATGTGTCGATAGTGAGGCTGTAGAGCCTTTTACAATTTGTGCCAAGCGCAGGTATTCTAAAGGATGAGTACTTCTTTTGGACCTAACAACTGAACTCCATTTCGTATCGCAAAGGACCGAAACTGGTCTGCGCGTCGCTTATTGGCTTACCTTATTAACCTAACCTAACGTAATATTCCTTAAAGCCATAAGATTAGAAACATCAGATATTACACCCCAAATACATCTATATAGTAGAATCAGAAAAGTCTACGATGGCCGAAATAAGATAGTATGACTATCTTAAATACTTCCTCACATTTGTCCAACATTTAATATTCCATAATACTTGTAGACACGTAAATAAAGGTTACTGGAATTTATTTAGTATGAACCGACCAACACCATGGTAATATATTTTTCGAACACCTTGTATACTATGTAAGTCAAGGTTGATTTTTATTCTTGACGAAAAAGTCTTTTCCTTATTGTAACGTTTCTGTGCCTGCTACAGCTCTAGTAATTCAGTTTTAAAAAGCTCATTAAAAGTGATCCAGATATTGCGAAAAGCTTTCTTACAGGACCTAGGTCAGGTTAGTTTATGTTAATTGGTCGATCTGTACAGGGAGCACACTCATCTGTATAATTTCATTTCATAAAAAAATAATCGAACATTATCGAAAAGCTTCGTTTCTTGAACCCCATCTATAGAACCTAGTTTAGGTTAGTTTATGTTAACTGGTCGGTCCTAACCAGAAACTTACTTGAACAGCTTATAACTCCGTTCCTTTGTGGTTCCCAGAGCTTCTATAAAATTGATCGTAAATACCCTTATAAATCGAAAAAGCGCTTTGAGCTGACTAGAAATTTGTTGAGGCAGCCAATATAACCTATAGAATATCCATTTTCTCTAATCTTGGCATAATAATAATTTCGATTTTATTAAATATATTTTATTTTCTCTTTATAATTTCACACCCAGATCCTATCCGGCAACATCAACACATACAGTGAGGTGGAGAACTTATTGCAACCGATAATTTTTGCGTCGAAAATTCGTATTTATCCTTATGGACAATACGATCGAACTGTGTGTCTACGTGCAGAAATTGTCGGTTGTCCGTGGGAAGGTGAGTCAACTTTGAAGACTTTGTATAAATATTAACTTATTTAATTAGTAATACGTAAATTCTTAATCGATTTCATGTTGCATAGTATAACTTTCATAGTTTCCTCACCTAATTTTTAAACTATGATTGGTTATAAGAGTTTTAGTATAACTAAGGAATTCTTACTGAAGTTTAGTGTCATAAGTCGACGACTCAATGGATGATTTCTTGAGCTTGATTAATTTTTTTTGGAATTGATCTAACATAACACAGAGATATTGTGATATTAATTTGTATGTAGAAATTTTTCATTGTATTATATTTTGGTTATCTTAAGTTAAGCATTGTGTATAGCATACAGGATGAGATTTTTAAATATTTGTCAAAACCTTTTGATCATTCTTATTTCTTTTTGCAATGTCTTTCACAATTTTATCACTTCATGTTAGATTATGACGGCACAAATGGCCTTAAGGCTTTTTAAAAACGGTTGGATAGAAAAAGGTGTCAAACACTGATAAGCTTCAACACAGGTTTGCGTCTTGGGTTGTGACGGTTTTTTGATAATAAGAAGAATATTCAAAACTTGTTTGGAATAATTCCAGAAGTTGTTTCTCAGTTGTATAGTATTTTTGCTCAGTTTTTTTTCCTGGATATATACTTGCATATTTCCTAGAAGACCTCTTCCCTCATTTCTGTCGCAGAAACTTCCCTTAAAGAGTCTCAGTGAACTCTTTACTATATTTTCATGACTTTATTTCGGTTTTACCTTGACTATCTTCCATACACTGTATTATTTAAACCCCTCACTGTCAGCAATGCGCCCAAATGGCGCCAATAATGCGAATTCGAGACATTAAACGCTATCAGAGCGCCTTTCGTGTGCTTAATAAAATTGTAATTTAAGTCGTTAAGGGGGCAGTAAAAGCAAACAGCGAATAAAAAACAAAAGCAACCAAAGTACTTGAGCCAACAAAGGCAAAGGTTAGGCTGATTGCCTTCTGCAGCAGCGGTGAGGGTGTCGGGCAACAGGGCATATTTGTTGTGTTCCACGTGTACGGGGCAGACACTCGTAGACGTGCAACGCACTCGCAAATCGCGTGCAGACAGTTAACGACGACGCCCAAACGTGAATTTTTCTTTTTTTTTTGCCAGCATATGTCAATTTCTATATTTATTTGTTTATTGTTGTTGTGGTTGGAGACCTCTTTGCTGTTGCTGCTAACTGCCAGCAGACTAACGACGCCATCATGTGATTGTTGCATGCAATTTTTGGGAAAAAAGGTATTGCCAATAAAAAAAATATAATAATAAGTTAATCTCAATGGCGAAAGTCAAGCAATGCCAAGCCAAAATGCTTCAAAACACAACTGCAACGCAAATTGCCGACAAACAATAGGCAGCTGTGCACTTGCTACCGAAAAGTGCATACTTGCGTGCTTGTCGCTGTCAGGCGTGCGCAAATTTGCTAATGTCTAGCATGCTTTAGGGCGTAGTGGCTTATTCATACTGTGTTTCTGTGTATATTTATGCTTAATTTGAAAAATCATTGCAATATAATGATTACACAGCGAAAAGTGAGCAAAGTGTGCAAGTTGCGCCAAAAACATCAACAGCAAAGGGTTGAAATAATATTAGCGGAGTTTATGTAAAGACAAAATATCATCAAGTTGGGACTTGATAAGTGCTCGGCGCTGGTGTAAAAGTAGGCGTAACTTGTTTCCGTAGTGATGACACGGAAAAAGCATTTAACAAGCGGCGTAAAATGTCTTTACATTCATGGGGTTGGGCCGTAAGGTGCTCCGTTTTATGCATTAGCGCATAAAAGTATGCAACAAAGCGGAGCATATGTCAGCATTCAGCAGTAATGCGCGTGAAGGGTAAATATTTTTTCTTTTTCGCATTATTAGCGCGCTGTGTGTCGGCATTTATTGTACTTTGCTTTGATATTTTTGTAATTTTTTGAAATTTTTTATGGGCACTCCAGTTTTTGGTGCGGTTACTACCCTTACTTGTGCTTTACCATCATCACTGATTATACGCACATGATTATGTGAGATATATACATATATATTTATAGGAATTTACACATCTACCCATTTTATGACAGTCAAAAATATCCGTCATTTGTATGGATGTATGTTACTCTCTAAGCCACCATTAAATATTTTCCCTTTTATTCACATTGGAGTGGGTCAACTTATGTTGAGTCCGGAAATTATATTTGGGTGTGCAACATTTCATATGCAAATTAATCAACATAAAATGATTTGGCGCTTTTTCATAACATACTCATCTGCGCATAGGCAGTTCTACTTACTCTTTAGCTGGACTTTCATACAAGAGTATTGCATATACTTTCTGTAGGTATGTGGAGACCTTCATTTGTATTAAATATGTATGAATTTCATATATGAAAAATCATTATTTTGAGTTTTGTTTTCATTACAAACAAATGTTAGCACAGGAAATGACGAGTTATCTTTAACTACCGACACGAACAAGCGCATAAAGAGACCTGCTAGGAAAGCAACCACGATACAGGCGAATGATGAGCTTCTAAAACTATAAATAATGGATTTTATATCGTTTTCAAATATTTTTTATTTACTCAAATACAACTATTTTAGAATCTTTTTTCTAGTACCTATGGCATTTGCCTATTCCGCTTAGATATTTTTATAGGAAAATTTGGTTTGCTTAAGGATTTATGCAAGTAAAGAAGTGAGGTGTTTTTTCATTTCATTGTTTTTGAAGTCATACATAGTTCCACAGTGATTCTGAAGTTCAAAACAGAAGAAAAAATATCGCTGCGCTGACCTCAAATATTGTTCGCAGTATTGATATATACTTTGTTGCTGGATAAAATATGGATTGCCCTATTTAAAAGCTCTTTCTATATCTAATACATATATCTTAGTCCAGCACTCTATAGACGTACAGGCATTTACTATAAGTACATTGAAAGCTTCATTGACATTTCTACTCCCTCCAGGGATGGTAGGCACAATATTACTTTATAAAATTTAAAAAGCTGTCTAAGAACTCTTCGGTAGACCTTAGATCTTTCGGAATTTAAAGATTTCATAAACACACATTTATTCCTATAGGTTTAATATGCATTTTGACACTGAACACAATTAGAATTCCTTTACTTAAAAATACTTTTTTTAACGAGAGAATAGACCTTAGATTTCCAGTAATTTTTAGATTTCATACACACAAAATTTTTCGTTATAGGATGGTTATGCACTTATCATTACAATTTGGATTCCTTCACACTGCTACTGTTAAAGATTAGGATATTCTACAGGGCACTTTGTTACTGACTACAATTAGGTTTCCTCTACTCTTAAAGATTTTTTTAATAAATAATATGCCAGCGAATACTTCCAGTCACAAATTTCTCACATAATCTTCTCTTAACCCATCCGCACCTCAGCAAGGATTATTATACACTCCACAACCAAACCCATTCGAATTTAATAATCACATTTTAGCCACCTTAAAGCGTGCTGCATAACCCTAGCATATATTTGATGTAAATAACAACAAAATATTCGTCCCCATTTAAGCTTATTTCCACTTCAGTCTTAGTGGCTTTTCTTATGAATTTTTCATTAAGTCACTCAAAAATTTACGAGTTTTATAGACGGATGTATGTAAGTGTGTAGCTTGAAGGGTTAAAATTGAGTGTATGCATATTTTAGTGTTCATTTGTCATAAAGTTAATTAAAGCGTGGAAAAATTCATTTCAGCATTTCATATTAAATGCGATTTTTTCACCATAATGGGAGTGGAAAAAGCGTTTGCTGAGGAATAAGTCATAATAAAACGTTAGCGGAACTGGAAAATTTGAATTGGATTTTTTTTTAATTAGAGGGACGATAGCTAAAGAAAAACTTTGCATGTTATTATGTGAAAAATATACTAATAATGTCCAAATATTTTTTATGTTAATTAAAATTAGTCGGTTTATTTCTCCATGCCTGTTCCTGTTTTAAATAGTCAAATAGGAAATTTAAAAATAATTTCCCATTTTAGGGATATTTTTTTACAGGCTGTAGAAATGAAATGTATGTATCTACATAAACATTTTATCGATACTAACAATAAATTAAAGTAAAGATTAAATTTCCATATCCGGGGATATTTTTTATGAAACGGACATTTGTCAAATAGTGACTGTTTTGAATAAAATACACTTATTTTTATCAAGACAAAAATGAAACAAAAAAAAAAAAAACAAATTATAAAATTACCATTTACATATGTATGTATGTATGTATGTACATACATATGTTACAGTTTAAATTTTTTTTAACAAAAAGTTTTTAATTTAAATATTAAAAATATGTACATACATACAACATATGTATGATTTTGTGAAAAAGAAACTATCATTGTCCAAAAATCCTTCACATGAACTAAGATTACTAGTTTCACCTGTTTGTTTATTAAAGAATTAAATAAAAATTAAAAAAAAATTTCCCTTTTAAGGGATATTTTTTTGCAGGCCGTGGGAATTAAATATATATGTCTCAAAACATTTTTAAACAAAGTAAACAATAAATTAAAGTGAATAATAAATTTCCCTGATTAGGGTATTTTTTATAAAATGTATATTTGTAAAATAATGACATTTTTGCACAAAGCGTACTGTTTTCTATTAAGACAAAACAAAAAGCTATTTATAAAATTACTATTTACATTACAGTTTTAACTATTTTTACTAAAATTTTTGAACTTAATTATAAATTATTTTGTTTGAAAATTTTCTAGTGGTATCATTTTTGAAAAATTTTTATCATTTTATTTTCGAAAAATATATAATGTTGTGATATTACAAATTGTTTGCATTATTTTGTTATATTATATTGACGTTAAGGCAAAAAATTCCTAATTCGAAGCTATTTTTTCAATCCTTTAAATATGACATGTAAACATATCAGCTGTGCAACTTTAGCAATAACTCTTTACCCATTTAAATTAAGAAAAAATTTCATTCAATCTTTCACACTTAATGTCGCAATTTAACTTGAAAATACTTCAATCAATCACGAAAAGAAAAACAAAGAATTCAGTATTTGGCAATACAGTCAATTGTACATTCATTTTAAAGTTCAGCCAAAACGAAAAATGTTTATTTTTACTTAATTTGCCATGAAATAGACACAATAAAGTGCACTCGATTATCATTTGCGCAATCAATTAACCTCTCATAGCTAAATGTCAGACAGCTAAAATGCTTAACCGAACTAATGGATAAGCGAAGGTGGGAAATATGCAAATTTAATTTGAGAATTATTTTAATTTATTTTATTGTGGAACTCTAAATGCTAGATAAATTTAAGTTGATTCATAGATATGTATAGTATATACAAACAAACAAATCTACTATATAGCTTTTTGTACCCTTATATGAAATATTAACGATTTTTGACTTCAGGGTAACCAAATATTTCCAATGAAAAATAGTAAAAAAAATATTAAAAAAGTTAGGAAAAAAATTCAAAAATAAAATTAATAAATAAATTGAAAAAGTAAATTAGTAAATAAAAATTAAAAATAAAGAAGTTTGGAAACTGATTTTTAGATATAATTAAGTATATGTATAATACCAATTGAATGGGAAATTTTCATACACTTCATATAACATATTTCCTATAAACCACCTTTAACGCAACATTTGCATAACAGCTTTGTCTAGGAAGCAGTAAATCGAAAAACAATCGAAAAAATGTACAAGCGCAAAAAAAATTAAAATCTTTCAAAATGCAATCATCAATCACAGCCACTATCAGTTCACATTTTAAGCCACGTTTATGTAACTTGACTACACAAACAATAATAAAGACAGAGCAATGCAAGTGTTGCATGACAAATGCAATAACAACAATAACAACTTGCTACATTAACAACAGTTGTAAACAACATTAAAGCGACATAAAGTGCAGCTTAGCTGAACGCCACTAAGCAATGCGAAGATGTGTTCAGAGATACATGCAGTTGCCCATAAATACACATGTACATGTGATTATGCGTGAAACTACAGTTGTGAGCAGTAAAATAGCATATACGAAAATAAATGTTTAGCAAATTGTGATGTTTAGCTTAAAATCGTTTCCTGCATATGACAGTGGAGGTGATAAAAACGATAAAGTGAAGGAATACCGGTTTGCAGATACTAATTTCGATAACATTTTCCAACAAAACATTTTTTTTTACAAATATTACATAATCTACTCTGCGAAGGGCAAAGCCAAGTAGTTATTTTTTGATATTTTTGGAATTTATTTATATGGAATGGAATTAAAAAAAATTTCCCTTTCTGGGATATTTTTTAGCAGGCTGTAGAAAAGAAATATGTGTGCTTTAGTAAACTTTTTTATCGATATTAACAATAAATTAAAGTGAATAATAAATTTCCATATATGGGGATATTTTTTATAAAAGATATATTTGTAAAATACTGTTCTTTTTCCACCTAATGCACTTCATTCTATCAAAAAAAAAAAAAACATTAACACTTTTTGAGAGGGCCTTCAGATAAGCACCATTTCCTTGGCCGAAGTTGGCCCAGAACGAGGCATGTCTTCAACGATTTCTCAACCATAATTTTTCACGTAAAAGTATAGAATTTAGTTACTTTTTAAAAAATGTATTAAAATGGTATGTCTTTTCACCACTCTACAAATATTCCACACACGTCTGTAGCCTGTGGCTCCCTCTGTCATGCACACACATTTCTTGTGGCGCTTGCATTATTGTTGAGTGCTGGCCACATTTAACGTTTGGCTTATCGCCACCAATGCGTCTTATGCGCTCCAGACGACTGTGATTATGATGATGTTTTACTATTTCAGCTCGTCGTTATTATATTTGCTTATTTGTTTATTGACCATTGCTTGCCAACAACAATGGAGCGGCATAAAGTCGAAGCGTGAAAAGGCTTTTAATATGTTAAAAAAGTTGAAAAAAAATAAAAATAGAGAAAAATGCTTATCGCGGCATATAAAAATGTAAAAAAGTGACAACAACAAAAACTACGCAAGCTAGGCAAGAATAATGTGTCCATTTGAGCTTGCCTGTACGCTTGGGTGCGCCATGCAAAGCATCGCAGACAGCGCCAGATGGAGCCACTTACCTACAATTTTCTTATTTTTTTTTTAGCATTGTCCGCTTTTTCCCTTTGCGCGCCGCCCACTTTGCATAGCTTACTCAATTCTCACATTAATATTTTTTGCCGTGTTGTTTTGCTTTTGGCGCACTTTTGCCCTCCACTCAAGCGAAATATTTTCCTTGTCTTTTTGCGCTGCAATTGCATGCCGCAAGGCGCTCAAGTGGCTTTGCATGTTGACCTTAGCGTTATTTATTGTAACCCTCAAAACATATTAGCTATTGCTTTTCGGTGCTTGATTGCATATATATATATTTTTTTTTGTGGCGTTAATGTTTTCATAAACTTTTATGCAGCGTTTGCGGTGTGAGGTGTGGCAGCGAGATTTCTTAAGAATTTTTGCGTGCGTGTTTGGTTGATGGTTTCTTAAAATTTTCTATGTCTCATTATTTTTCACGTGCAGGCTTGTATATAGATAAGTTCTGTAATTTTTCTGTTTCCTCCTCCAAATATGTCTTCCAAACACTAAGTGCAACCGCCTGCGCCCACAACCCACATTAATTACGAACTCACCCTCGTCGCTGGCACTCAAGTCACACGTTTCTCACACTTTCCCTTTAGTGTTGAATTGTTTTATACAACAACAAAAAATAATTATAATAATACAAGAATGCGCCTCAAAGTCTCCGCTCATCCAAAACATGCGTGGGTTTCCATTTCACTTTTTCCAATAATTTATGATTACAATTTGTTAACGATTAGTAATGCCTCACCGTGGTTGCATGTAATTACGCTAGTTGTTATTTCTCTTAATGCACTTTTCCATAAAACCCCTGCCTATTTAAATGTACTTAGCCACGCACACATATAAATACATGTACACCACCACTCACGTCCGAAATGGGTTTGCCTGAACCGCGCGCTGACATTTGAACATAGATTTATGAGCCGTAATTAAATTCGTTTGATTTAATACAACACTTTTCCATTCAATTGATGCAGTGATGAATGCGCACACATGAATACGCACACGCCCACAAAAATACCTGCTCAGAAAATCCGCCACGTATGTACTTTAATGCATTTGCGCTTGTTAGCCATCGTAAGGTAGTATTTTTTATTAAATGTTTACAAAATATTTACCGTTAATTTTTGCAATTAGTCCGCAGCATGTTTTTGTAGGAATTAACTACCAGATATTATGTAGTCTACTAAAAACTTAATCATCTACTCGTTGTTTGAAATTATATCATTACTAGATGAACTAAACTCATATGTTTTCATTTATTCGCAACTTTTTTTTAGCTGAAAACTTAAAAATAAAGCAGAACAAAATTTCCCTTTTGAGGGATATTTTTTAATTTGGCTTGCAAAAGAAAGTTATGTATTTCAACAAATTTTCTATTAAGGAAAGCAGCAAATGCAAACAAATATTAAATTTCCTTAACTAGGAATATTTTGTATCGCTGGGAAATTTGTAAAAAAAAATGTGCGTAATATGTATTTTTTCTACTAAAATGGTCAAACTTGCTATAAATGGTGTTCATTCTTATAAGGAAATTTTTTTGTGCACTTAGAACAAAGATACATACATATACATACATACATATACATATACATACATATATGTACATACATACATATGTATGTATGTTTTGCAAATTTAGTGCGCTTCGTTGAAGATTTGTAAATTGTTAATACCTTCTTTTTTAAGAAATGTGCACTTCAAAAGGATATAAGTTTGGTTTTTGCGCAATATGTACTTCTTTCTGCTAAAACAGTATTTTCAATTACAATTACAAGAATTTTATTAACACTACTTGCATAAGAAATATATGTACATATGGTTAATGTGTATGTAAAAATTTGTATAATATATACATATGTACATAGTATGTACATATGTATGTATTTCCAACCATTTTTTGAATTTTGGTCTATGACTATAACCATTTAATAAGTTTCTAGATACGAACTCCTTTTTGAATTATTTTGCATGATAATTATGTACATTTCACACAATTTATTAGCAGTCATTAATCACATTGTAAAATAAAAATGCCTTAGGAATTCGCAAATATTACGTAATATTACGATAAAAAACTAATATACATAAAATAAATATACGTATTAATGCTACTTTAGTATTTTTTAAACTAAATTAAAATTTCCCTTTCTGGGGTAATTTTTAATAGGCACGAAAATTTCCTAAATTACAACTTGCTGTTATTATATTGCATTGTTTTAATATTATTTTAAATAAAATCTTAATTTCCTTTGTTGGGTAATTTGTATTTTATGTATAATAAAGGTAGCTTAACAGAAAATAAAATCAATCACTATATAAATTAAAGAAAATGCCGCTAAAAAGTCTTATATTTGATTTTTATTATGTGATACAATATATATGTATGTACATATGTACATGCATACATATGTATGTATGTATTTTTGCTGAAATTACTTGAATTAAACTTTATTTAATTTCTAATGATTGAAGCTATCATTAATATAAGTTTTATCATGCCACAAAAATTCCCCCACGTTTTTATTACAACGAAAAATAATCCTTCGCTTTTAGAATCTACGGTTGCTAGGTGTTAAAATTGCTCATGTCACACATATTATCTTCCAAAACATTAATCCACTATAATAACTGCGAATACGCTCGCATACAAGCAATTAAACAAAAATTCATACATATTTTAGTCACCTGTGTGTTAATTAAAAACGTAAATAATAGATATAGTCAATGTGGTGGCTTAATGACATTATGACCTAATACATGTGCCATATTAACCGTACTCAATGTGAAATTATTGAAAATGCAGCAAATATTTTCACGTTACACAAAAGCGAAAAACCTGTACAATTACAACAATGCATCATATAATTTGGAACTGCGTAATTATCCTAACGCACAAATATGCTAGCGCACCTAATGAGCGCCATTTATAATATCCTTTGCCGTAGGGGATAACATATGAGCGCATACTATTACAAATTTATACACATTACATACTTATGTTTGCATATGCGAGCAGGAGAAAATTTCACTCAATTTCAATGAACGCAGGAAATTTACGAAAATCCCAATACGTCGAAATATAATCGCACACGTGTCCACGCGCCTAAAACATATCTACATTTTTAATCATGCACAAGCATGTATGCGTGTGCGAGCGGCCAAAGCACACTAAAATTACTAATCGCGCCAGCGCAAATGGGCATTATTATCCCTGAAGCTTCATCAAAATGCATACTTTGTTGTTGTTCTTATTGCACATTTGTACTTTTTATCATTAGCTCTATTGGCACTGTACATTGTACTTGCTGGTCGTTGATATGAAATTTCGTGTAATTACCAAAAATCACATAATTACACTTAATGATACTCGGTAAGTGTGCGTGTTTTGACACAAACAGTTGGGATGTGGACATGTACATATGTATGTATGTACATTAAAGTTCAAGTAAGTAAGTCTATAGAGGGAGTATGTCAGACTGACATTACTGAACTCAGGTCACGGTAGCTGACAGCAAGGATTCAAATGTTTCACCTTCGCTTGTGAACTTGTAGTTGAAGCCAGGATACTTTAATTAATGAAAAATTTAGACAAATATTGTAGGTTTTTCAAAATTACCTCACTTGGTTGTATTGTATTTTATTATTAGTAATGCCTTTGAAATGCATTAATTTTCTCCGGAAATATCACATATTAATGGCAAATTTTTGAACAGATAATATGAATGAAATATACATGTGTAACTTTAACTTTCATATCTTTCTTGTAAACAGAAAACATCATATATATAGTAAAAAAAAATCCTCATGCGGGATATTTTTGAACAGAGTATATGAATGAAATTTATAGTATGTATGACTACTCATATTTTATTGCAAAAAACTACAATTGCAAACGAATATTCAACTTCCTATATAAGTTAAAAAGGGAAATCTGTGTTAAACTGATTTTTAAGTGTTTCAGGTAGCCAGTGTTAAAATGTTCAATCTTTTAGCCACAGAATTATTCGTTTTTTACTTGCAAATATAATTTTTTAACAGAAAATTTCAAATATAGAGTAAAAAGATAATCCCAACTTAGGGATATTTTTCAGCAGACCATATATATGAAATATATTTATCTCCAAACATTTTTTGTTAAAGAAAATAAACAATTCAAACGCATACAAAATGTCCTATATTTATTAATGAAGGAAATTTTATAATAAAATGGTTCCAAAGTGTTCAATGAAAAGTATTAAGACTTCAACTATTGGGTTCTAAAAATCAATCGTTTCCACTTCTCCACATCTTTGATTTTATTAAAAAATTTCAAATATAAATAAAAAAACAATCCCCGTTAGGGATATTTTCAAACAGACCATATGTCTCATATGTATGTATGTACATACCTCAACACATTTTTTATTCAAGGAAACAACAAATACAAAATTGTATTAAATTTCCTATGTTAGGTATGGAAGGGAAATTTATATTAAAATGGTTCTTAAGTAGCCTCAAAGTTCTTCGTTTTTACTTGCATTCATTTTTTTTACCGAAAACTTCTAATTTACAGTAACAAAAAATTCCTTCTTAGGGATATTTTTAAGCACACCATATTTATATTAAATTGGCTCCATAGTGTTTAGTGGAAAGTTAAGATTTCAACTCATGACGTCTAAAACTTAGTCGTTTCCACTTCTCCACATCTTTGATTTTAACAGAAAACCTCAAATAAAAATAAAAATAACTCCCCGTTGGGAATATTTTTAAACATACCGCTATGAATCAAATATATTCCAAACAAATACTAAATTACTTCTATTGTTATAGAAAGAAATTTGGTAATAAAATGCTTACAAAGTGTTTAGTGGAAATAATTAAGTTTAAATAACTTTAAATATAAATTTAAAAAAATCCATCTGGGGATATTTTTGAATGGACCACTATAAATGAAATATATGAACCCTTAGACATTTTTGCTGAGTAAACAAAAAGAAACAGCAGAATATAAAATTTCCTCAATTTGGTTTATAAGGGAAATTTGTAATAAAATGCTTCCAAAGTATTTAGTGGAAAATATGTATTAAGGTTTTCAGCTCTAGAGGCCTCAGCACAACTACTTCATGAAGAGTGTTGCACTAACATTTTGAATAATTTATTAGATTTAGAATTTATTGTACTAAGGAAGGAATTTGTAAGTTGGTTGCTAAGTGTTTCGGCTATTGCAGCAGCTAAAAGTTAAGTTATGTGAGATGAGTTCCACGCTGACAGTGATGATCCACATTTAATAAGATGTTGAGGAAGGATATTAACGCAAATTGCTCTCAACAATTTCTGTAACAGGGTATTTTCTTGAGCTCTCACCCAAGACAATTTTTCTGAAATTAATCATAGTGACAGCCCTTTAAAAATGTATCCAGTATACGAGTTCCAAAAACAGGTGTATCAAATCAGGTTTTAAACTAGATTTCTATCTGGAGATTCCATTTTTGTTAAAGGGATGAATTTTGAAGACCATCAAGAGTTCGACCTTGACTATATAGAACAAAAGACGATTCTAGCCTATTTCGTTGAATAGATGATGTCATAGTAATTGACCTACCTGCCTCTTAGCTCAGCAACTATTTTTATTAGCATCCACAAAGAATATACGAAAAATAAGTTCGTTTATTGTTTTTGAGATACTAAAGTTGAGCAGAACTATAAGTTTTCTTTTGAGAAAATAAAGTCGAGCTGAACTTCCCTTGGCGAGTTGTCCACAAGTGAGGAAGTAAACGAATTGCTTGACATCGTGAATTCATCCAAAGACACTCAGAGATTGCTAGATGTAACTAAGAAGCCTTAAAGATCGTTCAAATGCCCTCAGATGCCCATACATGTAATTAATAAGCTTGGGAGTTTACTCTTACCTGCAGAGATTTCTTTCAAATAGATTTTTTTTCAGCAGATAAAGGACTCCTTAATGTAAATTATAGTAATAGTTTGGTTTGCTATAAAATGCTTGTAAAACTTGTTGTTGTTATTGTTGTGACAGCAAGAATTTTTGTCTTAAAATTATTGGATGTTAAGGCGATAGTAGTCGCTCGGATATAAATCCTCGTTCGTTCCTCTTATTTTTTTTTTTTGACTCGGCGTCTATGAGTACAGTGGCTTTTGAGGTTTTCCAGAAAACTTTTTCATTTTCTATTTTTTTTTTGCTGCACTGTTTCAAAAGTCTACTTTAGTAGTAATTACAGCCGTAAACTTTTATTACCCTGCTGATAAATATATTTTCAACCGCGAATAACATTTTAATTCATAAAATTTTCATAAGTATTTCACAAATTTTAAAATTTTATTGCACATGCAATAAAATAAATTTAACCAAAAAATCATATATTTATGTGCATATTATACATACATATGCTCGCGTATTAATTCCACAAATATTATTGCAAGCATTGTCATAAAATCAGCAGCAAATGTGTGGAATAAATAAATTATAATCAGCAATAACTTCACGGACAATTGTGTGTGTTGCAAGCTGCCGCAATTACTTATAAATTTATGTAGCACTTATGTACATACATATGTTTGTACTTATGTACATATATAACTTATTTATATATAGTATACAATATTTGTACTTATGTATGTGTATGCAACCATAAATATGCACATTGGGCATTCATGCTAAATGAACGGAAGTCAGAATTATTTATGTGATTTTCCTGTGGAAATTATTTATGAAAATTGCAAACATACTGTACTTGACCGCGAGAATTAAAAGCATACATAGTACTACATACAAACATGCGGAAGTATGTACATATGTGTTTATATAAATGTGCGAATGTATGCATGAAAGCCCACATGCAGCAACATTAACCAGCTAAAACGTATGGAGGATTAAAATGTTGTGAAATATTAAATGCTTTATGTTGCATTGATAATATATTCATACAGAAATAAACATATGCACCCACCCATATATGTAAAATACATACATATGTATGTACTTATAAATTAAACTGCATGCGTCGGCATTACGCATAACTTCCTACAATCCGGCCTCAGTGCTGATGAGCATTGACGCTGGCAGCTTGTAAACATATCCTGTGCTATTGAGAGCACAGGATATTCAAGGATATAATATATTTTATATATTATTTATTTAAATTGCGCTGCAAGCCAGCAAATGCGCATGAGGGATATTTTGAATGTAGCAGAAAGCGAAAGCTTTACGCGTGTTGGTCTTAAATTAAAGTGACTGGGTTTTAAGTACAACGAATAAAATAATTAAATTAATATAAGAGGCGCTATTGATTACTTCAATAATATGCAACATTCGCATTTTATGTAGACAAGTATGTTTACATGTACAAAAAAAATTAAGTAAATCCACTATCTCAAGTCTTGTTTAGTTTTTATTCTATGAATTAAACTTTAAACAACACCAAATGCACAACGAAGCTAACTGCTATGATTTTTAAGCAGAAAATAAAATTTCCCTTCGGGGGATATTTTGTGTTTGTTGCTCTTGGTGAATTTCTGAGACCCTTATAAACAATTGTGCTATACCAAAGCATAAAACATCAATTTCCCTAAAAGGGAAATTTTGAGTTTGTTGCTATTTCGTAAATTTTTGTCATCTTTTTAAATAATTGTGCTACATTAAAGCATAAAAAATAAAATTTCTCGGAGGGTAATTTTTGTAATCATATTTTTTTAGCTATCGAAACTGAATAAAATTTTTAATTCAGAAAATGTTTGGAAAACAGGTTTTTTTTTATTATTTTAAGAACTTCTGCAACAAAATATTGTATTCATGTAGGTATAATAAAATATTTTCATATTTTTCCTTCAATAGAAACTTTCATATTTATTCAATACAACTTCAATCAGTTTAAGCATTTAGCCTCACGATTAATACATACAAATGTATGTACATGTGTATGTATGTGTGTGTATATAATACATGCACATATTTAATCAAACAGTAGTCACTACATTCGTTATACTAGTAGTTAGCAAAAATTCACTCTCCATATTATATTGTCAGCACAGCTGTATTTGCTCTGGTAGACATACATACATACATACAATGTACCACATATACATATGTATATCCTTATGCATAGTTGGCAACACGCGTTCGACTTTGCGCTTACAGCATGTCTACTGTCTTTACAAATACACATTTGTTGTTGTAGCTGCATTGTAGTTATTATTACTGGTTGTCATTGTTGCCGTGAGCGCACTGCCATGGTCATTGCTGTTGTTTTAGCGCGCGCTCTGTCATTTTCATGTTAGCATGCGATTTTATTGCGTGTCAACATGCTGAATGGCAGCATTATTTTTCCTACTCCCTTTAAAACCAAGGATTTTTTCAACTTTTTGTTGATTTCTTTTAATATTCGCAGGTTGCTTGTTGTTGTTGGCGACTCAACTAGCGCCACTATCAGCTGATGTAGTTGTTGTTTTTTTGTAATTGTTATAGTTGTTGTTTTTGGTGTGGTGGCGCACTGTCATGTCTGTCCTGCCACGAATCTTTGCTGTCGCTGTTGGCGGACGCGCTGCAGCGAAACAAATGAGCGGCTTTTGTTGTTCCTGTCGGCGATGCCATCGTCGTCATCAACAATGTTATGGTTGTTGGGTGTTTAAATGTACATATATTCATACACATACATATGTGTGGAGTATGCATGTTATATACATACGAACATATCTAAGAAATTGTTATTGTCTTTTGACTGTTAACACTGTTGGTGGCATTTCATTGCTGGTTGTTGTAGTTGTTGCCGCTTCTTCATACTTTAACGCCATTTAACCCCTTGTAACTTGCGTGAATGCTATATTTTTCGGTTATGCAACAAAAGACTGTCAACCGACAAAAAGTGAAAAACGGCAGCGTTAAGAATTCGCACAAAAGTATAACTGTAAATATATAAATACAGCTTCGTGTGTGTGTAAGTGCCCACATTTCACTGCTGTTTGTGGGTGTAACATGACATGCCACATTGCCTTATTGTGGCGTGTGTGCTTTCCGCCAGCGCACACAAAGGAAATGAACAAAATGGAAATTCATGTTGCTGTTGACGGTTCAGAAACAAAAAGTTGCAAAATTTTCACTATGTTAAATAAATACGTTTTATTTTGCTCACATATTATAGGATTTTCAGATATAAAATTATGATTAAATGATAAGGAAACAAATATAAATTTTTATAGAAATAGCATAAAGTTGTTAAGTTAGCATAATTACTTGAAATAACATCAAAATAAAATTTTTTACTCACATGGGAAATTTTTAATTTAGCATCTTTGCATTTTTTTTTGCGTCTACGTCATCTCTTTAATATCTTAATTATGATAATTAGGTCGATTGATTTCCCTAAGGAGTATTTTTTGATATCGCAATTTTTTACGTCTTCAATATCTTCTGAATATTCAATGATAGAAAAATTTCCCTAGGGGTAATTTTTAACTTGAACATTAATTTAATATGCCGGCTGTACGTAATAATATTTACTTAAAATAATATCAAAATAAAAAATTTCCCTCATCTGGGAGGGAAAATAGGGAAATTTTTTGATTTCGTAATTTTTTACGCCTACAATATCTTCTGAATAGCCTAAATATGGTAACTTGAACATTAATTTGATATGCTGGCTGAACAAAATAATGATACCAGATATTCTCAAAATATACAAAGTATATTGTACGATATTGCTGAAATATATTTGTTTTTAAAATCGTTTACTCTACATTAAAGCAAACAATGGTATTTCATCTTTCATCTTCCATAACAATATTCTTAAATTTCTCTTTAACTCATGCCCTTCATAACTTTCTCCAAACAACTAAAGCATACCACTTCACTGTATGTCTGCCGCAACCATAGTAGTGTTTCCACGAAAATAGCCGCTAAACTATCAATTTTAAATACGCAGAAGTTTTTGTAATTTAATATGGTTTATGTAAAGAGATCCCCAGTTGTGTGCATACAAAGAGGCACATCGGCAAGTTCGTGTAAAT
This sequence comes from Bactrocera neohumeralis, assembly GCF_024586455.1. NCBI lineage: Eukaryota > Metazoa > Arthropoda > Insecta > Diptera > Tephritidae > Bactrocera > Bactrocera neohumeralis. The sequence goes on along the minus strand of NC_065920.1, from coordinate 59,144,879 downwards.
ATACACACATTATTTGTGAGGAAAGCTGTATCCTCTAGCAGGGGAAGCAATATCTCATCAGTCGTTTGTCTTCGTCAGCAACGCGTCGCACACACAAACATGCGTGTGTGTGTGGGTGCTAAAAACATGTCTCAATGTCTACTATTACGCGCTTGTCTCATGCCTCAGTGTTATAACCAAAAACAGCAACATAAACTAGTATGACCGAAAATGTGGTAACACGACTGGTTTGCTTGCTTGACTTGCACGTGTGCCTCATTTCTTACTTTATTTACCACACTATATATTAAAGTATTTGCCTCTCTTAAAGCTAAATACCCACACGTTCTTCATTTAAATTTAAATTTATGTCTACGCTTGTGCTAAAATTTTGTTTCTATATATTTTGCAGAGGGTATCGTATCGTATAGCATACCGAAAGGCGTACAACGTGGCATGGAAGTCGATCTGTCAGACAAGACTTATGATGGTTATGAGCAAGGTGATCGCTTTGTTGATGGATTGGGCCAACTGGTGGATGGTCAAAAGGGCAAGGATAATTTTCGCACTGATATACATGGATTTGGCAAAGGTGAGTTGGTATATTAGGAAATTAAAGTTTTAAGTAAGAAATTAGAAATGAGCATTTGGTTGAGTTTTTGAAGTTTTAAAACTATTTGCATGTAATGTGTTTAAAACTTGCTTAACAGTAATACTTAAAAAAAATACCCTTCTGGGATATTTTTTTTTACATGTCTGGTAATTTTTTTTAAGTCGATTGCTTTTTTCAAATTTTTTACCCTATGAATTGCAATTAAAGAGTACCTTTAGAAAATTTCCCTTTTTGTGGAAATTGTGTTTGCCATTAAATATTGGCTATTGTTTTTTTAGATTTTATAGTATATTAATTGCCTAAAAAGCGTACCATTAGAAAATATCCTTTTTTGGGGAAATTTTATTTTTCATTAAATATTGGCTAGAGTGGCTAATCTACATTGATTATATTGAAAATTCTGCAACATTTACTAGATGTGGTCTCAAAACGCCCATTAATTTGTAAATAGTGAGCAACTTTGATATAAGCTTTGAGGAGATCTTTTGTATGTGTATAATATAATTTTGGCAGTTTCTGCATATCTTACCTTGACATTTTCTATCGTTCTACATTTAATAATATGTTGTTTGTAAAAAATATGTTTTGGGCAAACTTTGTAGTTAAAAAATTTCCCTCATTAGGAAATTTTGATTTTGATATTATAGGGAATATTACAACTGTATACAACTTAAAATTTTATATGTTACACCATTTACACAAATTTCCCTTAAGGAGATTTTTACAGTTTTAGTATTTTTGAAAGATTTTTAATCTTACTTGTATGGCTACAGTTCTAATATTTAAAATTTCCTTAAGCGGGAAGTTAAATGCAAATTTCTTTTTTAAGGAAATTTTGATTTTGATATTCCATAGGATGTCACTATTGCATACAATTTAAAACTTTCTATATTATATAATTTACAAAAGTTTACCTTAAGAATTGTTTTACAGTTTTAGTATTTTTGAAAGATTTTTAATCTTACTTGTATAGCTACAATTTCAATATGTGAAATATTGAAACTTTTTACGTAGCTGTTTACATATGTATGTATGTATATATACACCAAACTTTTATTAAAGGAATTGCCTTTCTACAAGACCAAGCAATCTCACTTTCTCAGTTTAATCTGTAAATTTCCCCGCACTTCGCCGCAAAGTTGGCACACAAAACTCAAATTAACTTAATTCAAGTGCATAAAAGCTGAAATACTTGAATAAATGAAATTGAACAAAGTTTGATGGAAACTGCTTACCTTAACCCAAATGTAATAATAAAGCAACACCAGCAAACTAAAGCGCACAAATGCTAAATAAGCAACTACTATGCGTCTTACATTAAATAAATGGGTGATATACATATACATATAATATTTGTATGTGTGTGCGCGCAAGTAAGACGATAAACTGCTGATGCATTGCATATTTCTTCGTAGCTTTCTTCATGGCTTTCGAAAATGTTGCCGGCGTTTTGCGTACATTTCACTTTTAGCGCACAAATTCATCAATTTGGTTGCTGGTAGTTATGGTATGTGTGTGCTTAGGTATCTAAGTCTGTATTTGTGTGTCTGCATATAGGTGTAGGTATGTACATATATGTATGTTTGTGTAAGCAACTCTGAAGGTTGAAGAAAATTGAAAGGATATCCATTGTAGCCAAAAGCAGTTAAATGCAGATGGTTTTAGGGAGCGCAGACGTTTAAGAGTTATGAAAAGCTTGCATACAGACACACTTATACAAACATATAGCAATACTTCATTAAAACTGATTAGTATCAAATAATTACAAAAGTTTAGCATAAGTTTAATGGAACTTTTTCGTGTCCATTTGCAATTCTTCTGCCTGCCCTTTGACAAACTCACTTACGTAGCAGTGTGAGTGTAGTAGTATTCAGCGCCAAGCAAGGACTAAATTGCTAACGATAATAATGTATATACAAGCACTCACACTATCGTTCAATCGCTTGCTGTAATGGCATTTGCGCCGGATATGATATAAATGTATATACATATATATGTATATATGTCTATACAAAATATTTTATATGTATTTTGCGACATTTAACCCGCCACTGACTGCCATTTGTTTTGCTAAAGCACACTTAGAATGCATTACTACCAAACTTATGGACAATGCAAGTGAGTTAGCAGCAGCTTGGCGTCCATACTTCATCCTTTGGCATTTCGGAGTAGGCGCGCGCACCCAGCGGAGACAATGAATTGCTGGCTAAATTAAAAACTTTCGGCAAACAAATAAATAATTTCCTCATCAATGAACAAAATAAATATTTTTTTTAGCAATGCGAAGCATAACAAACGCGTGCCAAGAGAAATATATGAACACCCATGCAAAAATACATATACATTAGGGTGGATTTGAAAGCTTTTTGTAAATTTGGTTAATTTTTTTAAATTCTTTTTTATAGTTTTGCTTAAATACCGTGAAAAAATGTTTAAAAATGATGCTGGTAAAGTTCAAGCTTTTAATTATTAAGTCAATTGAAAATTTCCCTAAAGGGTATTTTTTGATTCCGTATATTTTTCGTCGACAATATGTTCCGAATGTCCAAATTATGATAATTATGTCGATAGAAAAATTTCCCAAGGCGTTATTTTTAAGTTGAACGTTAATTTCATATGCCTTCTGTTCATTATAATGATTACTTGATATAACATCAAAATAAAAAATTTCCCTCATCAAGGAAATTTTTCATTTAACATCTTTGTAATTTTTATGCGTCTACGTTATCTCTTTTGTATTTAAATAAGGATAATTAAGTCGATTGAAAATTTCCTTAAGGGGTATTTTTTTATTTCTTATTTCTTACGCCTAAAATATCTTCCGAATGTCCGCATGTGATAACTGCGTCAATAGAAAAATTTCCCTAGGGGTTATTTGTTGGTTGAACATTAATTTGATATTATGGAAACTGAAACATTAGACGGCTTCAATACCAAAAATTCCCATATTGGACAATATATTGTTCATAGGAAAGAAACATGATTTTAGCACCGTATAAACTAACAATAAAGAGCTCAATTGTGCTGTATGTTTTTTAGCGCAAAAGCTGAAACTTCACCAGAAAAAATTGAAATTACGGACACCCTAATCCATACACTTATCTACATTTGGTACAATATTTGTGTGAAAAGATAGTTCGAAAGGAGTCAATAGTAGTTAAGCGGCAGTAAAAGAAGTAAAAACAGCGCTGTAAAATGTACATAACACGCATATTTGATAATTTATGGCAACACTGGCATTCAATGCCACATACACAAACAAGCATAAGAACGAATACCACTTTCTCCACAACGTCACATTTAAAGCGCTTTCTACTTACTTTGTGCCGCCAAATGTACGTCGCTTCCGTCAATGCGTGTACCCAGGCGCCTTCAACCGACGTAGAGTCAACCAATGGTAGGTTGTTTACATGTCGTTTGTCCACAAACAGACACACGCAAACACAATCGTCGCCGAAATCATTTGGAAAGCAGCAGAAATAAGCAAACTATTTGAAAATAAACTTAGCTTATATATGTACATTCATTTATATGTATATATACATACATATATATTTATCGCTATGTTCACATCCGCATGCAAATAAATAAATTCCCTTGGCCAGTCGCCAATAATCGAAATTATTGAAAACTTTACATTTTAAGTAGAAAAGTTTCTCATTACTGCAGGATCCGGCAGCAGTTGCGGACAGCCATTTTGCCATGCCACACACACACACAAATAAATACAACCATAAGCATTTATAGAATGCGTTGTCGCTTCGTGGTCGTTGGCTTCAACGCAACTCTACTACTTATTGCCAATAATAATGTAGAGAGCTCTGAGCCACCGACTGTTAGTTTACCGTGCAGACTGTCTGACAAACACACACACACATACAAAGCCACAACAGCAGACAGACAATAATACTAACTTACAGCTGTCTGTACAAATTGAGACGACGGCTGGAAGACCAAATACAGCTAGGTACTACTTCGTCGTGCCAAAAAGGAACTCATAAACTCTGCTCATTTGATTGCTAAGGCGATTTGCGCGCGCTGCCGTGAGCGGTGAGAGTGAGTGAGTAAAAGCTTAAATAAACTTCCTTGTTTCCTTCGCTAACTTTAATGCAAATAAAGTTGTTTAAAGTTTACGAAAATTTAACGGAAAGTTGCAACGAAAGATTTTTGGTGGATTTTGTGTGTAGGTATGTGTTCCAGAGCCGAAGCTGCAGACATATTTTATCTATTTTGGCGCCGGTGATAATATCAGTTGCAAAATATTGGACTGACTTGCTGATGCTATGAAGATTCCAATACTATTATATTTTCCAGAAATTTTATGGTTAAGAACCAAATAAAGATTTCTATTAGCTTGAAGAAGTCTAAAATCGGTCTCTTTACTAAGGATACCTCAATCCAGCATTTCAGTGGAGCGATTTCGCCAAACCTATGACTGCACAAAACAAAACTCGAGTAAAGAAGACTTTATGGAAATTTGAATCTAAAGAACAACACCCAATCTACTAGAAAAGAATACAAAAAAGGACAGGCTCTTTTGTGAATATTCAACATGCCGCTGCTCAGGATTATAGAAAGCAGGCGTTAGATTCCTTAAAATTACAGGTTCTTATAAGAGCATTCTTCTTCGGTTCATAATATCTGCAAGTCTTGATTTCCACCAGAGTTTATGGGAAATACTCTGAACTAAAGGAAAGAAAACTCATTGGTAATTGGAATCTAAAGACGTAGCATCTCTGGAAATACTAAAAAAGAATACCAAAAAGAAGCGCTCTTTTGAGAACATCCATCTCCGGTTTCTAACTAAATGTCCGCAGCTCAGGATCTTATAGTCGTGTTCCTAAAAATTACATATTTTTATGAAAATATGCATCTCCGGTTGCCAACTAACTCCGGATTCCTATTAGCGTTTATGAAAATAAACCGCTGAAGTTTCGGTTTACAAGGAAAATCTACAAGTTCTTTAGTAAACTACTTATTGGTAATAAGGTATATACACTAAATCCAAATGGATCAAAAGGAAGAGTTCGACTGCACTAAGAACTTTGGACATATTCTCTATTGAAGACCTCTCACGGCCGTTAAGTATAGCTTAAGGTACGCTAGGAAGAATATCAGGTCACGATCATGAGTTAGTAGAACTAGCTATTTCCGAAGAATGATATAGTAGGGAGACCTCTCTACGAAGGTCGCTTATAATCATCAAATGCAGCTTAAGCTACAGTGGGAAGGATATCAGATCACGATATTTATGAGTTGGTAGAAATGGTCATCTCCTAAGGCTTGATAGAGTAGAGCTGCCGATCCTGTCTGGTGTTGTGGTGGAATATTTTCTAAATCTTCTCTTACTAAAAAGTTAGTCCCAAAACATACCACAGCTGCTTCATTTTCAGCAAAAATTAAATCTAATCGATTCCAACTTTAAGTTTAAGAGCATAGCCGGTACATACCCACAACTGGTATGCAGCACTGACAGCAGTGTTGGCTTCAATGAACACAATGAAGTTAAGAATTTTTGGCGAACAAGCATTCTTGCGGCAATACAGCACCACAATGGCAGATAGAGTGGGGGACTGAAGACGTGGCTGTATGCGCGCATAATTTGTCCATTTTATGCGACAACAATCAATGAGAGACGGCTGCACCACGACCACCGCTACCGGAAAGCTAAATGCCAATTCAGCTATGTACCCCAAACGCCGCAAGCCGCACAGGCACAGTCAGTCCAATATGAATTGAACAAAAGACGCTTAAGCGCAAAAGCTGTGGCTATAGGAAGCCGCATGGCATGCATTCTGTGGCTGAATATTGAATTCTCAGCTATTGATTTTCAATGAGACGCCGAGTCGTTGTTATTATTATTATTGTTTTCTTTACGATTTGTGTTTCTGCTTTATTTGTCGCGCCGAGCTGTAAGCCAAAACGCGTTTATCAATAATTCGAAGGCGACTATTTTTACTGTTATATGGGATGTAGTGGATGTGTAGTAGACGGAGAAGCTTACGGCTTTACTGCTGTTGTGACGTGATTGTTTGTTTTCTCTTTTTTTTTGCTCCCCTTTTTATTAGCAAATGCGCGGCATTTCCCCAATGAGGTTCCTCGAACAAATTTATTTCGTCTTTCTGACTTTGCGACGCGCTGGTGAGACTCTCTGTAAGTATTTTGGTGTGCGCACACTTTTGGGGGCTTCACAAACAATATTTCCTAGTTATGCCAAGATTCTTACGCGCGAAGTTGTGCAGCGGCTCGAAAGTTATTATTGTTTCATGCAAGCAGACGAATAGTTTATTTATTTATACTTTGCAAGGGGTTTGAGGATGTGCTGATTTCGAGGCGCGTGCTCTGTGAAGCTTGCTACAGCTGAGACTCCAGTGCTGAGCATTTTCGAGCAAACATATCCATCAGCGCCCCTTCGTCGTCTCGTTTACTTTATGGCGAATGCAACGCTGTGCGCTCGTTTTGTTTATGCCTTGGCGTGTAGAAGTATGCAACGTTTTTATTACGCTGCCACAGTTTTCGAAAATTTTTTCCAGGCCCCCACCCAACTATTTCGATATACAGCCTGCTTGCTTTGTGCGTGGCTCGAGTCTTCAGTGATTTCTCTACTGTTGACTCTTAAGGCAAGCCCTAACAGTAGCACCGGTAAGGTCTGCACACTGCAACAACACACTTTTGTCGTCCAAAATTTAAGTTGCTGCCTCCGCCTAGTTAAATAAAGCTCGTCGTTACACCACCCCTGTGTGTAAACAAGCCAGCAAGAAAGGTTTAAATGTCGTGACGCACTCGTCGTTTACTGGCAGGCGTGTGCTAGCTATTTTCGTGTGAAACCGCCCAAGGTACCCCTGCCAACCAGTTGGGCTAACAAAAACTTCATTTATTTTCGTTTGACAGTTTGTTGCCATAGCCTTTGTTTGCTCCAGTTATTTAAGGTTCCCCTGCTGCCGGCGTTAACTTGGCGGAAGGCAAATTATTTTCAGCTGCTGCTTAGCCCCTTACTAACGCTCCACTTTGCTTTTACCTATGCATATTTGTTTTTGTTTTGAATTTTACGATGCGTCTAATGAGCGGGTAAGCAACGGTGCGTAACACAGGTGAGCTAACTGACAGCGTTCACCGTGTTTTGGGGCGGTGCTGAAGAGCAGGGGTGGGCGCTGCAATGGCATTTAACCCATAATATTTAACATGTGCTGGAATTTATGATTTCATTGAAAGTCATTGCCGCCAGCGGGTGGTTGCTACATTGCGCCGTTTGTTGTAAAAATATTTAACCTCCTTTCTTGTTCTATGAAAACACGAAGCAGCAAAGCAATAATAAGTTTCTTGTGTAATAATTGTTGGAGCAGATTTCATGCACGAAATCCTTTGTGAGGAAGGAAAGTTGAGTATTAAGTAAAAATTTTAGCTTGAAATTTGCTTTAAGAAATTGTCGGAGTGGTTTCAAGAAAGTTAATTGTGAATTATACAACACAGAATTGCTGAGTTTAGGGTATTTAAGCGCCATAACCAGTTTCCAGCCTAAACAGAACGAATTTTGGGTGTTTAAGAATAAACTCTTTTTAAAATTTTTTAAATTTTTAGGTGCATTAGGACATAAGAATTTTAAGAATACTAGGTAAAATATTTGAAGAAAAAATTATATTTTTCGTGGATGAAACCTAAAACCTAATTTCGAAAGAAATCTAAAATTCATAAAATGAAGACAATTAACTTGATTTAAAAAAAAAATATTTTTCGACGATAAGCTTAAAAAAAATTGGAAAATATTACCCATACTGCCTGAACTTGATGTCGAAAAAAATTAAAGTTTATTTATATAAAAAATAGATTGAAATTTCTCCCAAAATTTTGTCAGTTTTGTCCTGCTAAATTTCTAAGTACGCTTTGCTAAACATTAATAGAGCTTTTTAAAGCTTTTTGTCAGCGTTCCGTTAATATATCATACTTTAATATTTTTATTTTTCAAAAGAAAATTCAAATGTCTTACCAGTGAAATAAAACCTTTTCAAATTCAAGCTGCATTTGATGCTTTACACTCGAAAGCTCTAAGTATCTGTTCGTTAAATATGCATGGTATATTTTTTATTGTACTATATGAACACTAGTCGTTCCGAATCGTATCAGCTCTTCGGTTAATACGGTATCAAAAAATTGTTTTATATTTTATATAATTATTTTGTACATCAGCAGCAAGTTTCTTTATATCCCACAATCTATTTCTCTTATCTCTAATCTATTTTGCTAATGAAAGCTCATCAACTGTAAATTTTAATCGTAAGCTCCATGTTTAAAATGCTTGCCGTTCTCTGTGCTCTTTTTCAATGGGAACTGAGTATTTTCTATGTATTTGCAGATTGAAATTCTCATCCACTTAATGCTATAGTGAAAGCTCATGAACTGATATTTTCCACAAAAAAAACTTTTCAAGTATAGCAAAGATGGGAGACTAGAAGATTTATTTTAACTTATTATATATGATTATTGCACTATTATTACTTATTACTAATGTTTTATGCATTTTTCACCAATTTCAGGCTACGAATGGATCGGCTGGCGCAATGATACACCCGATTTGAATGGCAAACCAGTTGAAATCATTTTCGAATTTGACACCGTGCGAAATTTCAGTGCGATAATATTGCATACAAATAATATGTTCACCAAGGATGTGCAGGTAAGGGACTTAAGCGGAGTAACTAAGTATTATTTGACTAATTTTAAGCTTATAGATTAATAAAAAAGTTATTTAACTTAAGATTATAAATTAAATTAATATTATTTGACTTAACATTATAGATTAATACCAAATACCTTAGAAGAAATTTTTATAAAATTAAAGATTTTGTTTACATTTATTAAATTGCCTAAAACTAAATACAATTATTCCACTTTAATATAAAAAATATAAAATGTTTCGTCGCTTTTCTACTCTATTCCAAACACCATCATAGGTGTTCGTGCGTGCTAAGGTCTTCTTTAGTATTGGTGGACGACACTTCTCTGGCGAACCGGTGCAATTCTCTTATATGCCAGACACCGTAATGGATCACGCGCGCGATGTCACTATCAAATTACATCATCGCGTTGGTAGATATTTGAAAATCAATTTATATTTTGCTGTGAAATGGATTATGCTGTCGGAAATTTCATTTATATCGGGTGAGTTGTTGCGCATGTTTATTACTGAGGGTAGTGAAAATGAAACAAAAAAGCGAAAGACCCAGTAGCAACAATGAATGAAACTGAAATATATATTCCAAATAATAAAAAAAATAATATAAATTATAAGAAAGCACAAAACAAATATAAACGGCAATGAAAAATAGTTGAAAATAAATTAAAACAAAATAAAATAAAAAAAATATATAATAAATTAAACTAAAGTAAATTTAAATACAATTTAATTAAATTTAAAAAAATTAAAACAAACAAAAAAAATAAAATGTATTAAAATTAATTAAAATAATATTAAAAAAAATTAAATTAATTAAAACAAGAATGATAAAAAAATAAACCAAATTAAATAAATTTAAATTTTAAATTAAATTTAATTAATTAACATTTAATTAAAACAAATTAAATTATTATTATTTAAACTAAATTAAATTAGTGAATACAAAAAAATATAAAAATAAATAAAATAAAATAAATTAACCAAAAATAAAATAAAATTTAATTTACTTTAAATTAAAAAAATTAAAATGAAATAAAAAAATGAAATAAGTTGAATTAAATAAAATAATTTAATACAAAATAAGTATAAAAATAAAATTAAATTAAATCAAACTAAATTATCTAATACACAAAAAAAATAAAAATAAAAGCCAATATGATATATTATAATAAGGTAAAGTATCATCAATTAAAAGGCTGAATAATACTTCAAACCTCAGCCATTTAACATACGTATGTATGTATGTTAAAGTCTGTTAATGTAAAAAAAATTTGTGAAACAATAAAAGAGAATCAGAATCAGTTTTATAAAATTAGGCATAATAAAATTAGCTAAAAGTCATATAAATATAATAGTGAGAAATTATTGAAAGTTCAGGCGACGTAGCATAACATAACATTATCTGACATAGCTTAACATTTTTAACTTAACACTAACAGAATTTACCATAGATAGTATAAACAAGTTGTAAGCAACAAGTTTTAAATAAAAAAAAAATTAAATAACAGAGCTTAAGATAACATAACTTTGCTTAACTTAACATGACTTAACGTAACGTAATGTAATGAAACAATGATAAATATGATAAAAACGACACAAAGTTAAATTAATTGAAATTTTAACATAACTTAACGTAACGTAACATAACGTAACAATGAACAAAACACATAGCTAAATTTTTAGAAATTTTAGTTAGCATAACATATCATCACTTAACGAAACATAACAAAATACCATTATATATGTACATACACATATGTGTGTTATATGTATAAAGAATAAGCTGCCAAGCTTTTTTAAATGGAAATTCTAAACAACATAGCATATTGTGACATAACGTTATAAAACATAATATGACAATCATATAAACGTGTAAAGAATATAAAGTTATATTATTAGAAATTATTAGAAACTTTAGGCAACAAAACATGACTTAACATAAAATAACATAACATAACAGCATATACCACAATAAATAAGCATAAACTACATAAAGTTAAAAGTAATAATTTTAAATATCACAACATAAAGTAACGTAACTTAATATAACATGACCGCACATACCATAACGTACTTCAGTAAGTTATAAGCAACACAATTTGAACATAAAAAAGAAGTTGAACATAAGGCAACACAACTTTATCTGCTGTAACATTACTTAGAATAACGTAACGTAACATAGCATTGACTAATATGTAAAAAAACCACAAAGTTAAATAAATCGAAATTTTATAAACCACAACATATCAAAACATAACCTTACGTAACATAACATAACATAACATGAATAATATATAAGCATAAACAACAACAAGTTAATTAAATAGCAATATTAGACAACATAGCGGTTATAGTATCCTCATAACATAACTTAACGTAACACAACTTAACATAATACAGCTTAATAATTCACAAAAAAAAAACAAATCATGTCATAACATAACAAAACTTGACATAACATAAAATTACTTGACATAGCATAACATATCTATCTAAAACAGTGCTAGTTATCTCCAACTTCTCTTTTCACAACACTTCGTCAGAAACACAAAATGCATAAGATTTACTTAAAACCCCAATTTATATTGCAAACGGTAAGCCACGAAGCCACAACTGAAAAATTCCAGCTAGCCAAAAACTTTATAAGCCGTTAGAAAAATTACCTACAAATCCTAGTGCAGCTTGTTGCGTCCACACACCCAAAGGTGACTAATAAATTTTTGCAATCGCCTACAATAAAGTATACCACAATTTCCCGTAAGCGTTGTGCATGCAAATAACGAATGCTTTTTGCGAGAACCAAACACACAAACATTTACACGCACACACACAAACATTTACACGCGCACATCCCCATCAATACAAATGCTGCTATGCAACACTCACTCTCGGACGCTTGGTAGTATGTACACTCACCGTTAAGCGCCTTTGTGTTACTGCAATTGAAATCTGCTTTGGTCGAAATTTGGCATGCATGCAACATACGATTTTTGCTTGCTACATGCAACTTATGCAGCAACAAAGAGTAAAACTCAATAAGTCGACGCCTGATGGAGACTACAAAAGCCAAATGGCGCACGCACGAGTGTACTGACACACAAACACATACATACATATGCTTGTGGAAAGTATATATACACATACATATATATGTACATGCATGCAACATCATACATTAGTTGGATTATTAGTGTGAGTAAAAGCATATGAAGGGGCATTTCTGCTGGCAACATTTTTCCTATGAAATTTCCGCCCACCCAAAGATTGAGGTAAAAGTGCGCAACAACAACAACAGCAAAAAAAAACGTTAGCACGTATTTGGATTTTTTTGGCATATGTACATGATCGCCATAGGTGTATGCTGGCAGTAAATATGGTTGCTGCCCCTTTGTATTTGTGTTTGTGCAGATGTGTGTTTGTGTGCGACTGCTGCGTGCTCGTGTGTGGCTGAGTGCATGGCAAGTAGAGTGCGCTTTCAAATGCATTTCGAATGGAAAATCATTTTCAGCTTCATTTCACTTTCAAGTGATGGCATAAGTACGAGCGCACGTTCACAAATCACACATGCACACAACTCACATACATATAGATATATTTGTGTATGTGTGTGTTGTTGCACGTAAGCACTATATTTGCATGCAATGTATGTATATTTGTCAGTGTTAATGCGATTGCGTTTGTATGCGCTATCGCACGCTTGCACACACACTCACACATATACACAGGCATGCATTTGCAGTTAAAAGCCAAAGTTTCGAGTTCAACTTCGGGTATACATGTATGTGTGTTCCAGTGTCCATTGTCGGCCAGCAATCACAATCGAATTCATATTCATTTGTCGTTGAAATAAAATTGCGCATATATTTTTCCAACGTTTTGGCCGACAACAATGAATGTCGTCATCACACGTGCTACTACAAGTATATTTAAAGCTCGTAGGTGGTAGTGACGCTTTCTGTGTGTGTGTGTGTGCAGCTGTATTTACCACTTATAGATTTACTCGTGCAAATACTTTGTAGGATATTACTGCATGTCCGGTTGTTCTGCGGAAATGCAGGAAAGTCAGTAACAAGAAAGTTAGAGGAAATAACTCGAAAGTGTAGCCGGTATAATATACTGCGGCTATTGTAGGCAAAATCACGTAGTAGAAAGTCAATAATAAATTGTCGAGAAATGTATGCATATTTATTTGGGCGTAAATATTGTGAAAGCGAGTGGGCGCACTTCTATATTACAGGCAGGTAGGATGAACTGTGTAAAATTACTTGAAATACAATTTTTATGGTGAAACTGGTAGTTTTTCGGGTAAAAAATATTTTTCCAAATATTTATTTTTCAAAATAATATATAAAATAAATCAAATATTAGCATATAATAAATAATAACGCGATTGCAGTGCGATTACTTATATAAACCTTGGCGAACTTAAGAAAATATTTTTATTGTCCCAACCAAACCATACAAAAATAAAATATACTAAAAGTTAAAGTCTATTTATAAGTTTAAGTTAGGTCGTAGGGTTGATACAAAATCGATGGACCTCACTTAGTCAGATATTTGTCCTATGTGCTATCTAAAAAACTGCTTAAAGTGCATCACCTCATAAGCACTTATTTAACATGGGCCTAGCTTCTTGTGCAAATTGTCGGTTTTGCGACTTGGAGTCTGAAACTCCAGAACACCTGCTAATAGACTACACAGCAGTCTGTAGACGCAGGAGAAAGGCCCTTGGATTCATGTTTCCAAATAGAGATCACATCGTCTCAATAGCACCTAGCAGTATATTAAAACTCGTCAATTTGCTGGGACTAGTTGAGTCGATGTAAGTTAGGAGAGGGCACAATAGACCCTAGGTCGCGGTGCAATCGTCATATAATTATCTATCTATCACCACATATCATGAACTAAACGTTTTGCGCTTACCACAAGTTTGTTATGGCAGTTAATATCAATCCCAACCACTTCTCTAGGTTCGCAAAATAAAGCATAATCCACAACAGAGGAGAAAATGACAAGTTTATTCCGTCTCGCCTTCCGCCTTACAGCTTTGGCTAAAAGCGTTCGACAAATATTTAGTCGCAGTGCGTGTGAACCTATTAGCGAGATCAACATGCACGTAATCCGAAGCACCAATAACGGTTGACATCGGGTCAGAAGGTCTAGTTCTGGTGGCTGACTAGCGCTTGTCGAATTGACTGCAGGTTCTTAGGTTCAGCGCTGGAATCAAAAAGGAGAACAGACAATCGACTCCCTTTCAAGCGGATGGAACTGATTGCGGAGTATTATACCTATTGCTACTTTGGTGGCAGTCATCTCAGATTGATCGACGTTACTCTGTAACGTACATTTTAATTTTGATTCATCTGTAAAGTAATTCACTGCATCCCTTCTTCAACGGTTTTGCCTCATCTACCAATCCCTCGCAGGTTGTGTTCTTAGGTTCTGTGCTGGAACTCACGAGGACATTAGATAATCCAATCCAGTGCAGTGGTGCTGGCTAGCCTATAAACTAAAGTTGACGGGTAGCTTGAAACAGATCACTGCAGCCCTTCTACAGGGCTTCACCCCACCCACCCCTTGCAGGTGTGTGAGCCAATGACTGCCAATAGAAGGTTACTTCACCTCCAGCCTACTCTCCATATTAAGAAACAGATCACTGCACCCCTTCTACAGAGGCTTCACCCCACCCACCCCCTTGCAGGTGTGTGAGCCGATATGGAACCGTCAGAAGAAGGTTCTGCGATGTAGTGATCTAGTTTGTTGGGAATGTCATTGAAACAGTGGAGACTTTCAGTGTGTTCCTGCCCAAAATATCTCATACATATAACTTTTCATAGTCTAATGGTAGCCTTCGTCCCCAAACGTGTAGAATAACATTGAGTGAAGTTGTCCTATATTGTTTTCTTTATACTATACATATTTATGTTGAACAAATTGATTTCTGACTCATCAGCTGATAACGATATTACCACTTACAAGACCTGATTATTTTCGTTAAAATAAAATGCTGTTGAGCATTACTTATTGCCATAAGTCGAACATTAGTTATTGATTACTCTTACCAGCTCTGCTGAAGGTAAAAATTTTGAAGTAATGGGCCGTCAAGTCAGTATTTAATTTATCGCGTAAAAATTTAAGAATAATTTTGCTGGTCAATAAAGGATTTTCTAATAAAGTGTCGATGTTAAAAAAACCCATATGTTATATTTCGATCGTAGATCGTAAGGAAAGATCTGAAGACTGTTTGACCGCGGATTGGTCACACTTAAACAATGAATATGTTCATTGTGCTCCCAAGCAAGTCTCCTCCAAATACCATTCATCTACTTTATTGATTTGATAAGAAAGTGAAGCCCAAGTATATTTCAGCCTAGCTCTTCAGTTCTTGTCTGAGGTTTTAAAGGCTGTTTCTCCAAGAAGCTGCTTATTTGTTAAAACCGCCGTTATAGCACTCCTACAGCATATAGATCAGCAAATAGTTGTCAAACACATGAATGAAAAATTCCAAACCTTGTATGAAACAATTTTTAATTTGGCGAGAAGTCTTCATGAAATTTAGGCTTGAATTTTTATTATAAATTTTTAAGGCAACGTAAAGTTTTTGGCTAAATTGTTCACATCAGATCACTATACCATATAGCTGCCTGACAAAGAGACCAATCAAAATGAAGTTCAGAGTCAATGGAAATTTTTTCTGCACATAAAAAGCAACATACATACTTCTAAAATAAAAAAAGATTACAGAAGGGGTTGGTAAAGGAACAAATATGTACATGTATATATATTTATTATATTATTATGTTATATATATACATATATTTTTTTAAATTTAATATTGAAAGAGTTAAGCAAGTTCAAGCTAGCAAGTTATGATATCAAAAACATATAAGTTTCTCACAAAAATAAATTAGAATTTCACAAATTCACAAACTCGTCACAAATATGCTGTAAATTCAAAAATTTACGGCTTGACATTAAAAATTTAGTAGTTTTTCTAACAAATGCAGCTTTTTATTTACAATCACATATACATATGTATGTAATATGTATCGTCTACGACTGCACCACTAAGTGCATGATTAAATGCTAATTCATGCATACCTGTGCGTGCGTATAAAATTTTCTTACCTAACGGTAATGCAGGGCTACGCATTTGCATACATGCACATCTTAATTTAATGCGCATTTACAATTGAAAACTTGAAAAAATGTAAATACTTGAAAATTTCGCATGTTAACGCATATGCAGCAACGAAGAAATATATACACACATACTAGCTTGCATTTACACAAACGACATGCAAGCAGTCAACAAATGTGTGCTGATTGGTGGCTGTATTTGTTTGTATGAGTTTTGCTGTGTTTGTTAATAAAAAGTCAGTTACCGACTGTGACTTTGCACTCTGCGTCCAACAAAAACAAGTCTGCCCTCCAACTACTTAATTACATCTGCACATAACTAGCTAAATGCAAAAACAATGCAAACTGCGATGGCGCCTAGTGGTATGCAAATATAAATGCAAATGTATGCATGTGTATGTAAGCAAGTCAGCTAAGTTACAGTTTGCGTTAAGGTACAGCTAAGCTAAAAGCAAGCACTTACTTTAGGTGCTGTGTAGTTGTATCTATATCTATGTTTGTATATATATATATATAAATATTTATATGCATTTTACAACTATGCACGACGCCATATGCAAATAGGCAAATGCAGTTAAACAAGAAAGTTGAAGGGCACATCAAGGTAACGACAGTTACAACAACATTACTTGCAACAAAAACAACTAGTTGCGTGAAAGCAACAAAAATGCTAATTCCACACTTGGCTTATTTGGAATAATAAAGTGCAGCGTTAGGCAAATATTTAAAGCAGCTGCGTTTGTAGCTTAAAGGCAGAGAATATTAATTTTAATATATAAAGTTAAATATATAAAACTTTTGCAGTAAGGCTTGATTGGGGAACAAAATCCGTGCCTTATTGAGTTGATGGTGTTAAGATGGACATAAAATACTTGACAAAAAAAAATTAAATTTTCAATTACACAAATACAAAATTAAAATAGTAAAAAAAAAAAAAAAAAATTAAAAAAATTTAAAAAAAAATTTAAAAAAATTAAAAAAAAAAAAAAAAAAAAAAATTAAAAAAAATTAAAAAAAAAAAAAAAAAAAAAAAAATTAAAAAAAAAAAATTAAAAAAATTAAAAAAAATTAAATTTAAAAAATTAGTTAAATTTGTCACAAAAGATTAAACAAATTTTTGTTGAAGCTAATGTTGATATTCTACAGAGAAAAAAATTAATTTTAGATTAAAAAAATAATGAAAACATAATTCCGTAAAAGTTTAGATTTTCCAAAAATATTGTTTAAACTTCTTGATGAAGCTAATAGCGATATACTAAAAAAATTAAGAGAATAATATATTAAATTAAAAATTGTTACATAACGTGAGAAAAAAATTTAAATTTTTTATTTAAAATTTCTACTTTGAAAATTTGTTTTTAAAACTTTTGATGGAAATCATATTTGAAATACTAGAACAAATAAGACAAAACTTTAAGATTTTTATTCTTTGTTGAGAAGCTTTAATTATTTCAAAAAATTTCAAAATAAACTTCAATAAATACATATTTAGATTTCAAAAACTTTTTTGAACATTTTTTAAGATCTCGGATTTTTGTTGCGAAAGTTTGCAGAAAATAAAATTGTTTGAAAACGAACTTCAAAAAATATTTCAATTTCGAAATTTTTTTCCAGTTTTTTGAATGTTAAAAGAACATTTGTTTTATAAATACTCTCAAATTTTACAAAAAGAAGTGTTTAAAAAATCATGGAGAATTTAAATTTTAAATTTGTTTCAAGTTTTGTTCAGAAAGAATTATGTGTGGGTCATTTCAACAAAAATTTAAATTCAAAATTCGAATCGAGTTGTTTCGTATAAACAAAAGGCATTATTTTAAACAATTTTTTTTTTTGTGGAAATATGTATTTTGATTCAGTTATAATTTCTGAAAAACTGTGCATTAAACTTTCCAGTTTCTAATTTATAATTTCGGAGTAAAATGATTACAAAAAAAAACAATATTTAAAAATTTATACTTAAAAAAAAAAATTAAAATAAATTAATTTAATTTAAAAATTTTTAATATTCTTTATTTGCAAAAAATTTTATAATTGCAATCTTTTTTCTTAAATTTTGGCAAATTTTTCAAACCAAAAAAAGTAAAAAATTTTAAATACATTTTTTTTTTCATTTTCTTTCCGAAAAAAAAATTTAATTACATAATTTTACTTTTGCATTTCTAATGCTTATATGGTAAATAATATTTATTATTAAGGCAATTGTGAAATTATAGCAATTTTTTAAACAAACAAATCAAAAAAAAAATCCGAATTAATTTTCTTAATTTAGTTTATTTCCTTTACAGTCTTTAGTCAAAAGAACATACATACATGACGTTAAGATTCATATACTATTTTCCTATCCTAAAAATATTTTTTACAAGTTGATTTTAAAAATATCCTTCTATTTCCGAGCTTTCAATCAGTTTAGTTATCAATTTCTGCCGGTCGAAGTCCAAAACTTACCAGAACCCATCTTACAAAACTTTTAATACTGACAAATACTTCTAAAGTACATAAAAGAATTAAATAAATATCTTCTAATAGTTACCTGTTGCAAGAAATTCATAGAAAACCTCTCAAATGCTAGTTGCCAACGAAAAAGGCTTTAAGCTTTTCCCCCGTACCACATGAAAGACAACAACTCCTACCGAAACTTCCTCAAGCACTTAACGCCTTTCATCCCGTAAGCATTAGCAAGGGTCTACCACTTTGTCGCAGCATTTAGTAGTTTAGTATTTAAAAGTTATCCAACCACATGCTGAGTCATTTGAGCTAGTCCAAAGGCAGCCTAAACAAGCAAAAACCACAGACTCGTACAAGCGTCCTCTGCTGCAACTGCTGGCATTGTCCTGCCAGCAATATCTGCCTGAGAACATCGACGCCTGTCTTTATGCTCACTACTTCCTGCCTTTTATGCGCACTTTTATCCACCTACTAATCCTTTATGTACAACAAATTAGTCGAAGAAAAGTGAAAAGGTAAAAAGCAAAAGTACCACATCTATGAAAAGATTGTGGCAGCTGGAGTGGCGCAAAAATAAACTTAAGTATGTAGAACGACATCGTTTGCGTGTGTTTGTGTGAAAATGCGTGCACACATTTCCTTTTGATCTGGAATTCTCAGATTATGTGCTTTTTTCTCTCGCTCTCTCCTTCTTCAACAATTTATTTTGTATTTGCAAATCTAGCATCTACTGTTGGTGTTGTTGTTGCCTGCATTGAAGCGCTGGCTTTAGTGCAAGCTTGCCGCTGCTGAATGAGCTATTGAAGTGTTGATAGAAGATACGCTTCTGTGACTCAGCCTGCCTCTTTGTGGTTGCTGTGTGCATTATCACGATGTAGATGTAGATATTTTCGGTATACCCATTACGGGATATGGTGCAATGAGGGACTTTTGTTCTGCAGGAGTTAGTACTAGAGATAGTGTAGAACAATCTATGTGTGTGTGCCGTTCTCTTTTTATGCCTAATACGCATTTTATGCGCTCTTAAAGTCGGTAGGCTTCTATTCACATATTGGAAAAATAAATTTCTGTCCTCAGACCGGATTTATATACTAGATTATGGAATAAAATTTCAAAAACTTACGGCAATTAAATCATTTAGTATTGTTCTGTTTCTTTGGAGGTTAAGTTTTTCAACCAATGGAGTCAAAATTCAGCCTCTCCAACATTATAATGTTATGCAGAGTTCCTAAACAAGCAAACGTATATCGCAAACTCAAAGTCATACAGATTATATGATAATTGCCTTTTAAGTCTCCTCAGTCACCGTGTTTTCAAATATAAATCGAAAAATTTTATCTGGTTATCACTTTATCCTGCAATACTTTCCTCAAAATCTCTCAAATAATCTGTAAACGCTGCTGTAAAATCTTATTAGTTTCCCCGATCTATAATTTGAATATCTTGTTTCATAAGTTAGTAATTTTACAGGCATTTGGATTTCCTTCAATTGACGATTAACTTGAATTTTCAGGTACTTTGATTCCCCAAAACATTTTAGCATTATATTTGAGGTTACAGCTAACCATAGTGACTTTTACTTGAAACCAATCCTTATACGATGGGATACATAACTATTTATTTGAAGCAATTCATATTTAAATAAATTGGCTTATATTCCTTGAACAAATTGGCCCAACACCACACCATTGTTTCAGATAGGTCCTACACCGAATCGATTATTTCTAGAAAACCTTAACACCTACAATGTTGTTACGTACATCTCCTTCGTTAGTTTAGATCCGACTGTTTCATAAAACTGAATTTCTTTCCCTAAAAAGGGGTAAACTTTGTGTTTGGAATAAGTGGCGAGTAGGTATAGGTATCCGAGTAAAAGTATACATAGTATTATTGGAAACTGTTTCAGCACGGATCTATAGATCCTAACGTGTTGAGGAATTATCTTTACTATCGCTTACAACTTCCACTGCAATATAGTATTTTTTCTTTTACTTGTCAGTTCAATCCAGGCGGAAGTAACAGTATTCCAGGGCAACAAGTTCTATACCAAGGGTATATACATAAAAGTATATTGCTCTGAAAATAGTAGTATTCCCGAACAACAGGTTCTATTCCTAGGGTATATAAAATTATATAAGGTGTTTATTAAAATGCGAAAATAATAAGATAATATAGTTTTGCGCTTTTCTTTATATAATAAAGTTTATAATACTCACGAAGTTTTCAATACTTTATCGATTAGCAGAGAAGACTTTTTGCCCGTGTGATCAGAAAGTAGAAACGTAGT
Organism: Bactrocera neohumeralis; assembly: GCF_024586455.1. Classification (NCBI taxonomy): domain Eukaryota; kingdom Metazoa; phylum Arthropoda; class Insecta; order Diptera; family Tephritidae; genus Bactrocera; species Bactrocera neohumeralis. The sequence goes on along the minus strand of NC_065920.1, from coordinate 59,123,744 downwards.
TCAAAATATTTGAGAATGCAGTTTTAAAGGAAGACATAATGAGTGAAATACCAGAAAGATGGAAAAAACTTGCATATTCAGCGTAGTTCTGCATTATTCTGATTTATACTTGTAGTAAGAACTTGACCTAACCTTACGAACTCATATTTGTGCAAAAAATCACATGTTACATCGGAAATAGTATGTTAATTAAACTGCCAATACTAGAAACAGAAGCTCGTGAAGCAGTTTATACCATGTCTAATATTAGTAGGTTGTTTTATATGGTTCTTGGTTAACATGGGTTACAGATCAATTTTAGTGACGCAGCTAATTAATTCTCTAAAAACACTTAAAATGGTTGTTTTCTTATGATTTTTTAAACCTGATTAAAGAATGTCTGGATAACGAGAAGCTTTTAGGTTTTCACAATAACCATTCTAACGTATTTTAGAAACCTCTTTGCTTTCTGAGAACAAAAAACCATGAGAGGCATATCCTTACCTGTTCTGAAGCTAGCTTGACCGGCATTTTTTGAAGGATAGATATCTTCTCTGTGAAACATCACTGTTCTTATTAAAATCGCATCGTAATTCTAATAACAGTAGCAGTGAAAATATACCAATGTAAACAATTAAATAATACTAAAAAAACACAGCCAGTCTCCCTTGAGGCCCAGGAAACCAGCCTTTCATGTTGCTGCCTATGAATGAAATTGTCAAAATGAAATTGACAAAACCATTTGGGACAATTTGAGACAACACTTGAGGCAATTACCGCTCAACAAATCGTCATGCACAACAACAGCAGCCAGCAAGGATACCAGCAAATTGCTAGAAGTTATACGCATACTATATGCAGTAACTAAACATAATAGAGGAAAGAGCAGCTGCTGGTCTTTGCCGCTGCGGGTTACAGCTAACCATTGCTCGAACGCATTGTGCTGCATAATAACAAAAGGATGGCAAAAAGATGTGTATGCAGTAGCTGGGTATAGAGAGAATTCTTATGTTGAACTCTATTCTTTATGGGTTATATGCTATTGTGGTGAGGAGGAGCGTTTGCTTTTAACTATAATAATGAGCGCTACGACGCAATTGCCAAAAAATAAACACTTGAGAATTTCCGAGTCGTGAAAAGAAAACAATAAATAAAATAGAATTAATAAAAGGTAAATAAAAGAGATAAACAAAAAAAATGGAGTGGAAAAAATCGTAACAAAATCACAGCGAAATACGAAAATCACAAAATAAATAAAGCGCTAAGGTAAATGAAGTGTTCAAGTGGTTGCTTGCAAAGGTGGAAAAGTGACAGTGCTGTGGCATAAAGGTAGCAGACTATTGTGACATGTGTGATATTAAACTGCTTGCAGCAAACATTTAAGGGCTTGAGTGCTTCAATTGTTAAGGCAGTGAGACGTTTAAAGTTTTTTTCGTTGGCTTCAATGGGAAAATAAAGGATATGTGAATTCAAAAACCCAAAAAAAAATCATGAAAATAAAAAATACAGGAATCGATCAATACGTTTACCACTAAATCTACCGCCACGCATGAAATAAAGGATTTAAAGGCGGTACGCACAGTTGACTGCGAACACAGGACACTTAACTATGCTGTCACATGCTGGTAGGGGGCAAAACCGCAGCATTTGCGAATACAAAAGGCAAAGAGCAAAGCAAATTAGTAGCTATGAGCGCAGAAGCACAAAGAATGAAATAAAGAAACCTTCAAAAAAAAAAAAAAAAATTAAAAACTTCTGATAAAAAAATAATGTACGTAAAATAGTCGCACGCACTGTGACAAAGAAAAGCAAAAACGCTGTAAACAAAAAGCAGCAAATAAAACGAGTGCAACCACAACGCAAAAAACAGCAAATGCGTATGCTGCAAGGATAAGAGCGGACAGCAAATCACAGCGCCTTTGTTGTGGTTTGGCAGCACCATGAAAGCAAGGATATGCCAGAACAACTAAAGCTGTGTAAAAAGAAACGTTAACTTTGGCAGCACCAAAGCTCTAATACCCTACACAGGTGCTTTTCTTATGGCATAAAAGGGTATAAATCGATCTTTAAATAGATTTTGTTGGATCAGTTTGTATGGCAGCAATATGTTATAGAGATCCGATTTGAACAATATTTTTGGAGACTGTAGTGTTGTTTTAGCTAATAATGTATGCTAAATTTCGTGACGATATCTTGTAAAATGAAAAACTTTTTCATACAATAAGGAGATTTTCAGTGGTCAGTTTGTATGGCAACTATATGCTATAGTAGACCGATCAGCACAATATCTTCAAAAATGGTAACTTTGTCTTGGAAAATAACCTATACTGAATTTCGTGAAAATATCTCGTCAACTTAAGAAGTTTTCAATACAAGCACTTAATGTTGGTGGATCAGTTCATATGGCAGTTATATGCTATAGTGGACTGATATCTGCGGTTATCACAAATGAGAAGCCCTCTTGAAGATAAAAACACGTATGCAAAATTTCAGATCAATATCTCAAAAGCTACGGGAATTGTTCATATATATACTGACTGACTGTTGGAAACGGCTAAATCGACTTAGCTCGTTACGTTGAGTTTATATAAGTATGTATAAGGTCTTATCTGATGGATCTACCGGACACAATGTAAAACAAACCAAAATTAACAACTACTTACAAATGTAAAATTAATTAAAAATATTTTCCAGCGGGCCAAATTGTGAATCTAAACCATTCTCAAATGCTCTTAAACGCACACAAAAAATTTTATCGAAATCGATGCAGCCATTTAGGAGGAGTTCAGTGACAAACACATGCACACAAGAAATATATACTTGTGTATAAAGATATAGGACCTCCAAACATTTCTTCAATGTGTTACAAACTTATTGTTGAGGGTATAAAAAAGTTCCCCTTGCTGCACTGCTTCTTGCCCAGTCGCCTGCGCATGATACAGCATTCATTCATACCCATTTGTTCGCGCATTGAATGCGTTAAATGTGGCACGAAACATTTTAATTATTTTAAACGTTTAATAGCGGCAAAGAATTGCTCGAAACGCACACACATATGTACATATAAACAAAACTTAGTTTATGACATGCCTATTTAATAGTGCAAACAAAAGGAGTAGAAGTTGTAAAAATGACAGGCAAGCAACTGCTGGCTGCATTTGTGACGACGAGACAAAAGTGCCAAGATAGTGTCGCATACACAATGAAGTACCCAAAGCACACACACACACACACAAATAGAGGCACACACGCACATTAATCTACTGCGTTGCAAACAAAGATTTAATGCTATAGTAAAAGACAAAAGCTTTTGAGTGCTAAATTTAGCTGTGTGCGTGCGTATTGAATGAAGTCCTTTTAACAGGCGTTTGCGGCCGGAAATGAGGCACACGAAAATACACAGCAACTTACGCACATACACAACTGAATGCCACATAAAAGCTGTGACACGAAAGCGATTGTGTGCAGTTTGGTGTGCGCGCCTGCGTTAAACGTAGGAAATCATATCTTCCCGTCGACATCAAAAATCATAATTACGCCATTTACGCTGTAGTGCGGGGCGCCCTTCATGAAAACGCAATTGAAGGCTTCACCCTGTACCGCCTTTGTTGCGAGCCTAAACAAAGCTATGCTTTGGTACACAAACAAACTTTCCATTTACTTTTGAGTCTATTTGTCTACTAATGCGTTTAGTGTTTTGAAAGAGACATTAGTTTTCACTGTGAAGGTTAGTGCTTGCACAGACGCATTGATATTCATATCTCAGGGCTTCGACAAATGTATTAATTCTGCGCAAAGTTATTAGCTTCTTTAAGAAGAGCTTAAATTTTATAGTTAATTCATTAATGCTCACACAGACACTTAAAAGCTCTGAAAACTCTCTACAATTATTTAGATATTGTATTTGAGTACTAGACACTAAAATTGCTTACCCCCAACAGCCACTTAAAACCTTTGAGTAGCTCAAAAAAGTATTACATACTGTATTTGATTATTAAAGACTAGATTTTCTTAACGCTAACTTGGTTTAAAGAAAGATAGAGCTTTTGTTACTCTGAAAATATCTTCAAGTGGCAATATTTTATTTTTATATGTATGTAGTATTTAGGTACAAGAGATTACATTTGCTTACCACTAAAAGCTCTAAAAAAGCTTTTTAAAGATTTAAAATAAAAAAATTACATTTGCTTACCGCTAAAAGCTATTTAAAAGCTCTGAAAAAGCTTTATAAAATTTTAAAATAAAATATTTCTTTCGAAAAGCTTTATCTACTGTATTAGAAAACAACACACTCGATTTTTTATTCCTAAGTTATTTTAGAGAAATTTCGGGACTTTTCTGCTCTAAAAGCACTTCATTTAGCCTTTTGTTCAACACCAGTTCTAAGAGTTCCTCATAACTTAATTGAAGCAAGGTCAGAAAACCTCATTTTATATTAGATGATGGATGATGCAGTCCTTGTTGCTGCAGAAGTTTTTTCAAGAGAGCATAAAATGTACTTACCAGTGTTTCAATAGAAGTTTAGAAAAAGCTTTTGATACTTAATTAGCAATTAACGAGTATTAATCCCTACAGAGCAAGACTTTGATTTCTAGTAAAACCCATGAAAAGCTGTGATAGAGAAGTCTAAAAGCCAGGAACAGGCTTTGATTTCTAGTAATACCTATGAAAAGCTGTGAAAGAATTACCTAAATTATGCTAAAAGCTATATAGGTCTATAATTATATCGGAAAACAGGAGACCAGTAGACTTATACCCTTATAGCTTTAGTTTTGGTGAATCAAATAAAACCCTTCAGTCTTGTTATGAACTCTATGGTTTGCATCTGGTTAGAATTTGCACTACAACTGAGAAAGCCAACAATAAGTACTGTAAAGCTTTCAAAACTCAAGTTATAATGTTAATAAAGTCACATGTATACATGCCTATACTCAAGAATTCTTCTAAACTAACCACGCTTAGTTTAAATGGCTGATCCTCCAGGATGATGCAGAGATCCCACTTAAACTACTATATATCTATACAATACTTTGAGAAGCCAGATGAATTTCTGTAGTCGGACATTAACTCGATAAAGCGGCTTCAATCTATCACAAAGAATACTTGTTGTTGTAGCGGTAAAAAATTTTCCCGAAGTAATTTCGAGGCATACCGGGTTAACAGTTCTTGGCCGGATAAAAATCTGGGTCCGTTCCGGTTATTTAAAACCGACTGAAAAATCCGTTCGCTTAGATCCGAATGGAAACTGAATGTCTAATACAATGTTCTCATTTACAAATTTTTTTAACTGACAAAGGCGAAGAACATTTGAAAAGAGAGTGTTGCGGCGATTTTATCGCAATTTCTTTCAAGCAGCTAATACAACAGTTAGTACGTTAACAACTATTGAAAGTCGAACTGTGCTGGGAGAGAAGAGCTCACTAGATCGCTCAACTTTTAACTTTGCGTCCGCACAGTTGCTAGTATCTCGCATGCGCTTACTAAGCTCAACTGAGACTCTAAGTCTCTAGCAGCGAACCGCAAGAAACCAGCGGATCTCCTAAAGATTCCTGGAAATGCGCTGTGATCAGACACCCAAACCAGTCAGCATGAAGTAAATCAATCACGGTATCAATAATTTATCTTGCTGAAGTTGTTTAATAGCCTTGACAGACGCCAGCGTTAATCCGGATTAACTGCGCATTTAATCAGATCCAAATTTGTAGGTGACAGACGGCAGCTATGCGAGTTTGAAACTCTCATAAACAGCTCATTGTCCTTTTTATAATATTTTCAATGAAAATTGATAGAAGATAAACATTACGGTTGTTAGTCGACCAATTTTTACCAAACCATTTTTTATTACAAAAACATATAAACACATTATTTTTAAAACTGTATCATAACATAGAAGTTTTATTGATATTATATTGAGAATTTGATAAACAGCTGTCAGGGTTGCTTGTATTTCATTCACAATAGATGAAAATTGGCCATTTTTAACAATGTTGCCAACGAAAATCTCACAAACTCCCTAAAATTTTGAGAGTTATTTTTGGATTCAGCAACGGAGTTAGCTGTGGTAACTCCTGAATTAATCCCGAAAAATGCAATTAATCTGGTTTAACGCTGCCGTCTGTCAATGCTATATGACACTCGACGACTTTTGATTCCTCCCTGGCCTGATTTATCCTTTTCCATAGTAGAGTTTACAGCTTTCGTAGCTTTTCATTTGACTAACCACTGTACTGAGATTTCAGCTAAAAAGTGGTATAAATATAATATTATTTCTGGATAAATTATCGCTTCAGCTTTAACAAATGTGTAGTAAATTCCTGGAATCTTCGTGACATTTGATCGCTTCGCAGCGCTGTCGATGTAAACTCATATGCAGGTACAATTTAAAATTTAATTTCCATCGCGGGTTTCGTGGAAATACAACAAACTTAAGGGTTGACCACAATATCCTTTTATTAACCACATCAAGTGTGCGCGAAATGTTTCATTATAAACAGGAAATTATGCCACCCAGTGGTGAGCGTGAACAGGAACAAATATCAATATATGTCTGTACATACATATCTATGCACGATAGCAATGTGCATATGTTGTTGGCGAGTATATAAGCTTATATGCATACATATGTATGTATTTATTTTTATATACATACATATACCTATAAGTATGAAATTAATTCAAGATGCGTGACAAAGCGACAGTTGACGTATGGGCATCTTTCGCAACGCTTCAACTACCGTTATAACGCACATATACATACATATATACAAACAAATATACCTTGAAGTCTGCTGTCAGGTCCTCGAAGTGCAGAAAATTGAATTCAGCCCTCGCAGGCTGCACTGTTCTTTCCAGGAAATACGCACAACATAACGCTCGAAGACATAATAATATCGTCGCCTTCAAAAATGATGAAAATGTATGCGCTAAAAAATGGGGGAAATTAAAAAATGAAAATGAAAGTGAAACGAATGTGATTCGCTGCGGAACTAAATGCTGAAATATGGCAAATGGTTGAACAAACGGAGCGCAGTCGAAAATTAAAAGAGACGCAACTGTCAAAGAAAGTATCTTAAAGTGACAGCTGCCGGGCGGGAAGTGTATATTATCATTTGTTGGTCTATCGTGTATTTGAGGCCCAAAGGTGGGGTGTGCTGAGATGTCACGCTGTAACGCTATAATATTTAATTTCATAAAAGAAAAGTAAGTTATTGATGTTTGTTTATTTGAGAGGAAAGAACGAAGAGTGAGAGAGTGACTTTCTGACCAGGTGCAAAGCGGATGTTGTTTGCGAGAAGTTTGCTGAGGCTGGGTAGCACGCTTAACGGTAAACTGGATGCAAAAATATTAAAAATTATTCGCCAGGTGTTCGGGGGGGTGAGAACTTGAAGTAACTTGTGGCAATAAATTTATTATATCCGTAATAAAATTCTGATAGAATCATAAAAAATTAAATTATATTAAAAATAATTTAAATAAACCCAAAAAATAATTAATTAGTACTTAAATAATGATTACAGGCACATTATTGTTATCTGAGTAATCATTACACGCGCTTTTTCGCACTTACACCACAGCAATTTAACCATTTTAACGCTTTCCATACATTTCTTCACTTGCAGTACCGGCCGTGGGAAATTTCACAGATGAGTCCGAGCAACGTGCCACGCTGCCACAGGACACACGCGAATATCCATTACAAAGTAATGACTATCATCATGGCCAGAAGAACGGCCTGGGCAAGATGGGCACCATGAATGGCGGCGGCGGCAGCGGCATGAATGATGGCAGCATGGGTGCAGCGGCAGGCGCTGGCCTCGGCTACAACAATGGACCGCAATGTAAGTGACACTGAAATTATAAAAACAACGAGTCGTGGGTGAGAAAAGTGTAAAAATTAGCAGCAGGCAGTTACAGTAGTTAATGATAAAGTAAAGTACAAATAAGAGGGGGAAAAAAATAAAAGATAAAATAAATAAAAAAGGTGCAGTTAGTTGGCAGAGTTAAAAAGCATTTTCATATAACAATTAAGTGCGCGCTTGGCAAATAATTGAAAACATTATTTTCCCTTTAAATATTTATCTTTAATTTAATGACATGAAAGGGTGGCGCAAATTGCAAACGACTACATGCAAACACACATATGAATATACATAAATATATATTTTCATATAAGCTCGCCACATTATATATTCTGTATAATGTCTGCATATTTCCTGCCAGCACCTAACTGCTGCTTTCATTTACTACACTTACATATATATTTATACATTTATATACATACGTATATCTACATTGTGTATCCTTTCATTTATTTGCCACAGTAATTGCCCCGCGTCCCATCGATCAGGAACCATCGGAGAAATTCTCAATTGGTATTGTTATTGTTATTCTAACGGTGATAATTATTTTCCTCGTTGGCGCCATATTCTGCATTGTAACGCGTACGAAGCGTGCACGCGGCAGCAATGTCCTGGACGCATTCCAATATAGCTTCAATCCGAATACGCTGGGCGGCAATGTGGATAAACATCGACCCAATGGCGGTGGCATTAAGGTAAGTGCTATGCACAGTGCTCACGCAGGCACATTTATATAGACACTATTAACATGCGGGTATTTTATATACATGCGTACGTACTTAGCTATTTATACGTACATATAGTATTAATCGACATATGGATATATTCATATACATACATATGTGACTCAATAGTTTTATTGCAGCTCTGTTGACTTCGCTGGCGTTGGTTCTATAGTGTTTGCTTTATAGGAATGCGGTCATTCCATTTGATTTAATTTAACTGAGTTATTAAAATTAATAAAAATTAAATTAAAATAATTAAATTAGACTAATTCAGAATAAATAAGATTCGAAAATTTAGCATAATAATACCTTACCTAATTTAAAATAAATAAATTATTATTAAAGTAAGCATTACTAAATTAAATTAAAATACTGTGTTAATTTAGTGCTCAATAAGTTCAATTGACATAAAAAATCGTGTCAAAATGCCGGAATTAATTACAATTAAATTGAAATTGTTTAAACTGAATTTGGCCAAATAAATTTTTTTAAATTAAACTAATTTTAAATAAATTTAGTTGCATTACTTTGACATTGAAAAAAATTTAAAAAGTTAACAAATAAATCGGATTAATTAGGATTAATGAAACAAACATTAAATTTATTTAATTTAAACTGAATTCGGCCAATTAAATTTTTTAAATTTTGAATTGCGAAAAAAAATTAAAGAAAAAATTTAAAACATTATTTGTTATAAATAAATAGCTAAGATTTAAACAATTAAAAAAATTACTTAATTGAAGTAAATTCACTAAAGTAATTAATTTAATTAATAAAATTAAAATTATTTAAACTAAATTAAATGATATGGAATTGATTTTCACTAAGTTAAATGATTTTAATTTCTGGAAAAATACAAATTAAACTGAATTCAGTTAAATCAAAACTATTGTAATTATGTTAATTTAAATTAAATCGAATTGCATTTCATAATATAATTGGACTTAATTGAAGAGGCGTAGATTTAATCAAAGTTAAAACAACCAAAATAAATTGCAAGAAGTTAATTAAATTAATTTGAATAAGTTTATGCAAATTAAATTGATTAAACTAAGCTAAATTAAAGTTTTTCAATTAATATAATTTAAGCGCATTAAAAAATTTAATTACAATTAATTGAAATGACTTAGATTTAAATAAATTGAACTGCATTCAGCTTAATTCATTTTTCTAATTAATATAATTTAAATAAATTTTGAGTGCATTAAAATATTTAATTACAATTAATTGAAATGTCTTGGATTAAATTAAATTAAAAGAGTTTGAAGAAATTAGTTAAGTTCAGTTTAATTAAATAAAATTTAGTTGCATGTAAATTAATTGAAACTAAATAAATAAATTAAATATTATGAATTAAACTAAATTAGGAGAAATAACACTTTATTTATTTAATTTGCTTTAACATAATTAATTTAATTAATGCGATTAAATCCAATTCAATAAATAAAAAATTAACAGAAGAAAATAAATTAAATTGACTTATTTAATTAGTTGAATTGTATTAAACGAAATTAAAATCAACTGATAGAATTTAATTGAAATAAAATTTACAAAGTAAAATTTAACTGATTTTAACTATATTAAACCATATAAGATAAATTTAATTTTAAATTTTTAATTCAATCAAATTTTGAAAATTTAAAAGAAATTGAGTTAATTTAGATTTAATTAAATTGGAACAGTTTAAAAAAATTAATTAAATTTAGTTGAATTAAATGAAATTAAGTCATATGTAGATAATTGAGGTGAATCCAAATAATTAAATTAAATATCATGAATTAAACTATACTAAACTGAATTAAGGTAAATTGTGCTTTAGTAAAAAAAAAAATAAAAAACAATTAAATTAAGTTGACTTAATTAAATTAAAAATTAATTTAAACCAAATTAATATTTAAAAAAAGTAACAAATTAATTTATTATAATTGAGTGAAAGAAATTAAAGTAAAGTGACAAATTAATTTAATTAAATGGAATTAAGTCATATTAATAATTGAAGAATCTTAAATTAAATTAAGAATTAATTATTCACTTAATTAAATTAATTTCCATACAATTGAGTATAATTGAGTGGAATTAAGTGAAATTAAAGTAAAGTGACCGAGTTTTTTTTTAAAAGTTGTTATTGGGTAAAAGTCAACTAATTTATACTAAAATAAATTATATAAGATAAAGTAAATTATAAATTTTTAATTAAGATACACCAAATTTTGTAAATTTGAAATAAATTGAGTTAATTTAGTTTAGTTAAATTTCGTTTTCACCCTTTTTAAAACCAAAAATACTTAATGTCATTATTTTACTTTTTCTATTCAAAACTTTTTCATTTTATTATTTAGCTTTTAACTATACAGTTTTTTATTTTTATTGGAACTTAAATATCTTAGACCACATAAATTATATATTGTATATAAAAGACCAACGTGATTATTTAGCCAAGTCCGTCTATCGTACACATACAAACTAGACCCTCAGTTTTTTCAGATATAATTCTGCAATTTTGCACACGTCCTTTTCTTCTCAAGAAGGCGCTCATTTGTCGAAATCGCCGATATCGTTTTACTATAGCTTATAGCTGTCATAAACTAAACGATCGGAGTCAGGTTCTGGAATGTGAAACATTTTTATTTGACATGATATCAACACCAAATTTCGCTCGAATTTTTAATTAAAGCAACGGTACATTTTTTGAAGAAATTGTTCAGATTGGATCGCTTAAACAAATACAAACTTAACGATCTGCATCATGTGCTTGTATAAAGTACTTTTTTATTTGATGTGATATGTTTACCAAATTCGGTTCTGATTATTGCCTTAGACAGTGGTGCAATCTCTGAGTATAACATTTAAATCAAAGAAATATAGATAAAAATCAAGAGAAGAAAAATCTTTTTATACCCTTTCATGCTAAAAAAATTCACCTGTGAAGGTTATTGTAGCTTCTTCGCAACCGAAGATAATGTTTTTACTTACTTTTTATTAATTTTTTTTTTTTAATTTTTTTAATTACATCAAAACTTTCAAACTTTTCGCATTTACATACAATTAATTTTACTTTGTTCCATTTAATTCCATAGAATTTCTTCTATTATTGTATCTACTACTTCTACGCTGTACTTCATACGGTTTCCTGCCCCATTTTATTTCCATGTTCTATTTTCTTTATTACCACTCTTGTTGCGCTAGTTATTACGATAAGCAGCGCTCTTAGTTGTGAACACACGTGGTGGCTTGTATATGACCAGCGCTTTCTACCCTCGCTGTAGAGAGTATACTTTACTTTAATGCATTTTAGTGGCTTTATAGTGGTAATTTTTTTTTCTTTCGCTATGCTCCACGTTGCACTACTTAAGTTAAGTTCGCAGGATTAAGCACTGCATTAGCTTCAGCGTCCAAAGTTAGCTAATGACAATATTGTAGAAGTGAAAAGTGACAACAAAAAATTGTGTAATGTTAGAATAGCGTTTGAGAATTTTTATGATGGATAGAAATTGTTGGAGAGATTAGCTGCTGGCGCATTGATTGACTGCATTCTGTTGGAATGGCTGTTGGAATGCTAAGCTAATTACTTGAATTATACTCAAAGAGAGTTAAAAGTGAGGGCAGGTTAGTTTAGGTTGTGTGACAAGATCGAACCAAAAACGGAAAGCACTTGGATACGAGCCCCGGACCATCGTGATAGCATAAGATTGTTAGTATTATTCAAAACGACTCTTAAAAATCGACAAAGCGTTTTGAAAGAATATATTTTGAGCAGCACCGAAATGTGTACTATTTATTTAGTATTCTCTTAAGACTAACTTTCTGTTTCTTACTTCTATTTATACTAACTAGTATGTTTACTTATTACTAGTTGATAGTTTGTCTAAATACAGATTGTATTATTTGTTTAGATTTGCTTACATATACATATATTGTTTGCCTAGATACATTTGCTTTGTTTTAAGATAAGGTTGTTGTCGTATTCAAACTAAATGTTGTTTTGATACTTGTTTGTTTAGGATGGTTTGTTGTAGTGATAGTGCATTTCAATTGTTCCAACTCAAGGTTGTTTCTGCATTCTGTTTACTGAGAAAAAAGGTTGTTTCGAGGTTTGTTACTATTATAAGGAATACATTCCTTAACTAGCGCAATATTTTTGAGCAGGCTTCAAAGTTTCTGATATAAGATATTTTCTAATTTTGTCTAAATATTTTAAGTTAGTTTTTTCGTATTTTATATAGTACGAGTAGATCTCTACACCCCAATTTAGTGTTAAGTTCCTGAAAAGTATTGCTCCATTAATTTATAAAACAATTTGCAATACTAACCTTCCTAATATCAACTTCGTTATTTTCTTTCTTCTTCTACATAGGCCAGCGTCGATGATAATGACTCGATTGGCAAGAATAGTCTCTATCATGAACCTTTCAATGTGAATATGTACACCAGCGGCGTTAACGGATACGCGGCCGTAAATGATTTACAATGTAATATGACGCCCGACTATACAGGTATGTACAGCTAATACAAACAATCATATAAAACTTTTAACACATAAACAGTACAACAACTACAAATGTAATAAAATACAACATAAAGTAAAAGGCAAAAGTATAGTGTAAACAGCAGGAAAATCGTTGAACCGCAGGCACCACAATTGGGTTGCTTGGTCGGTTACTTTGGTGGAGTAATAAGTGGTCAAAACAAGTGATGGGGGGCATTTCGAAATGTTAGTGCTGACACATTTCGAAAAAGGGTGGAAATATTGAAAGTAAAGTGTGGAGTAAAGTACGGCAAATAATTAAATGGAAAGGGTAGGGCATGCGAAAGGCAAAAGTGGCAATAATGGCAGCACGTTGCAGCTGGGGAAGCCGCAAAGTGCGTTAATAAGGTGTTGGGTAAGCATATGTAATGAATATGTGGGTGCATAACTACAAATAAATATATGAAAATCATATATAGAACTTCGGCATTTGGGTTTAGACATTTGTAGTTTTAGAGTTGCCATCAAACAGTATAAAATAATATTTTACTATTTCCAATGTCACAAAACATAAAGTTTTTAGTTATTATTTTATTGAAATTATCTTGTCATCTTATGTCTCATAATCCTTAAAAAAATGACCGCTGACGGTCAGAAACTAATTGGCAACCCTTCCTGAAAGCCCAAAAAGTTTATTTACGATAATTTATCTTATAAAATATTCTGTTTTAAAAATTTCGAAAACTACTAATCATTCAAATTAAATTTTTTGACGATGAGGTCTTGAGATGATAAAGTTTATAATAATTTTTATTGACAATTTCATATTTTATATTTTTTAATATTTAAAAATATCCGCTGACATCCGAAAACTGATTTGGCAACTCTTTCTGTAGCTCATAAACGTTTCATTTCAGATAATGCATTTTATAAGTTTTTTTTTTTTTTTTAATTTCAACTATTGTCAATTAAAATAAAAATTCCTGGGGTTGGGTTCGATAGTAGTCGAATAATGCTTTTCAATCTCTCTCCAAGTTCATAAGCCCTAAAACCACTACTATTAATTAGACACTGTGTTATAAGCCATAATTCATATTAAATTGATAAGGTTGCGAGGCTGATTTCCCTGAGAAAGCTCAAGAAGATCGCACATAGACAGCTGAAATTTCGTTGTTTGGTTATCGAGGGAGTGTGAAGTGAGGCTTTCCTTGAATCCATATATCCGAAATTAAATCATATCTCCTCAATAACGCTCGGTAGCTTCCTGGAATTCATAAGAGTGCTTGGGTCTTGTAAAAACGTGTGGTAGAAGGGAGACATAATAGGCCTGAAGTCTGAGTGCAAGTCACAATTCATTTCTATTATTCTCACTTCAACTCAAGAAAAAGTTAATAAGAGGACTCCAGATGAATCTTTGTATACTCCGTAATTTTTTCTTGAGTAGAAAAGTAGAAGATAATTTATACAGGTTACTTATTCTCTCTTTTACTCAAGATAAAATTATGGAGTAAAAATATTCCTCCTGGTTGTTTTTCATACTTTTGTTGGAAATATCTGATGTTGAAAATTTTGAACTCACAATGAGTTTTAAAGTGCTTTCTTTTATTCCTGTTTGGCGCATAGTTTTCGATGATCAGCTGTTATTACTCGTTCTATCACTTCTGCTAGACTCTCTAGCCTTTTGGAACCAACTGTTCCTAGGATTAATGAATTATTTTCCTTTAAACTCTTTTCCATACTCTCGAAAGCTGTACAGAAACGGATCTTGTCTTAGAATGTCAGAGTGTGGATGTCAAACACCTAAATAACACAAAATCTACAGTTTCTCTGTATTTCCTAACCCATTGGCAACTCTTCCACTCTAATAATAGCAGTTAGAGGCGGAAGGTTTCCATATGAATCAAAGTAACCTTGCATATGTTGTACGTACGGAAATTGCCTTTAAAGCAATACAGGTTACTTAAAGACAAATGATTAAGCAGAAGTTTTTACCCACCACTGCGCCCCTGCCTTGCCGTGCATTTTGTTAATCTGTAGACTATTTACTCATCTACGTTTTGTGCTCATTTCAAACTTCTCAACCACTATCATTCAATTAACTTTACCTTTCTTCGCACCTTCAATAAACACATGCCACCTTGCGTCTTTATTTTCCAGATGTACCCGAAGGCGGCTACGCCGTGCCACACATGCAGGATTACATGCCCGCCACAAAGATGTCTATGGCTGGCGGCGGTATTGTCGGCGGTTATGTGAATGTGCGACGCACACCACCACCGCCGTTGAGCGCGATTTTCCCCCGACCACCGTCCGTGCCGCCGCCACCGATGGAGAAGTACTACGCCACCACAGCGATATTCAAGCCAATCAAGGGACCCTCAGGCGGCAGCAACTGCGGCACAGTGGGCAGCAATAGTGGCGGTGGCAGCAGCACACACAAATCCGGCAGCAGTGTGGGCAAGTGTGGCAGCAATAGCGGCATCAGCAGCAGTAGTGAACACAATAACTACGATGACGGCATGGGCACCATGAATTCACAATCAACAGCGCCGATGTTGAATGCCTACAATGGTGGCGGCGGCAGCGGCGGCGGTAACGGTGGAGTAGGTGTTGGCATTGACTCAATGCAATTCCAGCGCGCTAGAACCTATAACTTCCGCAGTTATCCAGACAATCTTTAGTTTGAAACATTGACGTTGCGCGGCGGTGTGAATGGCGAAGGCGACAGCGGCAGCAGCAGCGGCGGCGGTGGAGTGAATGTCGACAGCGTTGACGTTGATGCTGAGGTCGGAGGCATTAATGGTGGTGTGGGCATGTTGAATGCGGGTAACCGTTTGGAATGCGTGAGCGGTAGTATTGGTGGTGGTCAGAAATATATGCGTACGGGTTTGATCAGCACAATGCCGAAGAAACAACAGTTGCAACAGCAACAAAAGCAACAACAACACCTTGGCATCGGCGGCACGATGTTGGCAACAGCGAAGCCCAAGTACAGTTTAACGCTGCTGAATGTGAAAAATCACCAACACAATAACAATAATAGCAGCAATATTAATAATAACAACAACAACAACCACAACAGCAGCATGGGTAGCGCTGTTGGCAACTGTCAGTTGCATCCGCACCGCAAATCACCACATCCGCATCTACAGCCGCAATACGCTTACTGCCAACAACAACAGCAGCAGCAACAACAACAACAGTTACTGCAACATCAGCACTTACCACAAAGCAAACGCGAACAGCAGCGGCAACAATTGTCACAATCATACTATCACCCGCCACCGCCGCCACGTCATCAGTTACGTGTTTTGCGGCTATCGTCGGCACCCACTGGCGCGCCCGAAGTCACAACATCAACAAAAGTAACAGCAAATGCTGCAGCACGACGTGGCGATGGCGGCGTTTCTACTGGTGCAGGTGGTGTTGGTGATAGAAGTAGCGGTGAATTCACATCACGCAACTCTACACACTTAGAGCAGTCGCTGGCGTTGACACCCACCACGCCCATTGCTGCAACAACAACACCAAATACAAACGATTGTAATAAACATTTAGTTGGCACAAACACAGTGGCGTGTGATGATAATAGTAGTGATGATACATCGGCAACACCGGTAAGAGATGCATCTGCCGCAACACTAACAACAAAAACAGCAACAACAACAAGAGCAACAACGCCAACAGCCGAAACACCGACCGCGGGCGCAATGTCAAATGTTTTACAAGGAGGAAAAGAGCAACAACAACAATTATTACAATTACAACAACAAAAAGCAAATAGGCTGTGGTATCATTGATGAAAAACCAATAGATTTGAGGTAAGTTACATAGTACATATGTATATGTTTGTTGAGGTATAGGGTTAGTTACAAATAACTTTTGGTTATTTTATAGGTTAGGTAATTTATAAGAAAATGCTAATTTTGGTATTTAAAATCTTTTTTCATAATTTTGGAAAATTTTTTGAACGAATTTTTGGTGTTTCCTTTAACGACTTTGCCCTAACAAGCAATTTTGGGTTGCCGTAAAGAATATCGGAAGTTGGAATAACATTTAATCCAAAACCATCTTCTAAAGTTATTCCAGAACATGGATTAATTTTATGAAAGATATATCATATTTTTTAAATTTGTCAGATTTGAAACTACGGTTTCTCAAAATCTTGAAATCACTATCCTACATAATGTAAGAAAGAATTTTTTTAAAGATTCTTTGGCGAGTGTTCTGAACCTCATATCTAAAGAACCTATTTTGTAAAACCTCTCTCTGTTTCCTGAACAGATTACATGTCCTGTATATGGCCTATGATCTATTCAGAAAACAGTGAGGGGTACAGAGAGACAATCCGCCATATGTTCTCCTACAAGTTCAGGCCATTATAAAAAAGAGATATAATTTATTTTTATATTTTTGATCAAATTTTATTTAATATTGCATTTATAAGATGAGCGAAATGAACAAAATTTTTTTTGATTTCGAAATGTCCAATATTATACTATTTTTCGGGTTTATCTGCAGAATGAAAATATTGTTTGTTGCGTTTTTGAAATTCGCTGTAAGATTATTATAAATTTATCGAAAAGTAATCGTCTTTCATTAAAAACATTTCAAAACAATTTTTGTGAAAAGTGATTTTTTTCTTGTTTTATGAAGAATATATTTCATTTTTCGGGTTTTTGAAAGTTTTTGCGTAAATTCTGTGATTGTCTCATTAAAAATATGAACAGTGAAAGTTTAGAAATGCATCTGTTGAGCCTAATTTGCTTCCAGCGCGTTATCAGACCATTTTACTAGTTGATCGACGGTAGGCTTTCAGATGGAGATCATCTAGAATAAGTCTTGACATTCATCTAGTCGATATATCCATTTCTCTTTACATAATAAGAGAATTTCTGCGAATGTGTCCACTTTTTTTTGGTTTTTATGGTTGTCTTAATATTATGGGGAATCTAAAACACTATGTCCAACCCTTCTTGTAAATTTATTTTCAAATTATGAAAAAACGTTCTTCTGAAATATTTTGGTCATGATATCTATTAGAAAAACATTCGGTACAATTATAGACACCATAAATGTCGCAATGGAAGTAGTCTTATAAGCGATCTAGTCTAAAATCAATAAACTTGGCAGTAACTCAAAACTTAAGATACCCTTATCCTCCTGCTTTCACTGAATTTTCTATAGAACTTAAGAATTGAAACGATTTGTTTTCTTATCTCTCTATTTTCAGCGCTTATCTCTCTTTCTAAGCAAAGGCAGCAGATTGAAAGCAATACGCCAGTGAATTCTACGATTAGTACATAGCACACATAGACAATTCTTTTGAAACATCACATACCATAGATCAAAACAGGCGGCAGTGAAGGCAAAGGATACACAGAAAAAATGGCTACAAAAGCAAAAAAACATGTAAGTTATAAGCCGAAACGAATAGAAAACTTGAAGACACCGACAAAAAACAAAAAACTAAACGAACTGCAGCAAGAAAAAAATACGTGAAACAACAAAGCAACAAATAAAGAAAATGCGTGCGAAAAGCGGAAAAGCAAACTCTGTAGAGAACAAACGCCCACTGAACAAAAAAGAAACCAAAACCCAAAACAGCATACACAAGCAAATATATAGCGTAGCACAAACCGTTAGAAACCCAAAATCAACAGAAAGAAAATAATAGCACGAAAACGAAAAAGTGCGGTTAGAAGCGCGAAAGTGAATTAAAACTGAAATGCCAACGAAATTGAAGAATTACGCCTAGAAAGTAGCCAGCAAAGCAAATAAGTAAATGATGCACTGAGAGAAATTGCAAAAGCAATCACAAAAGTGCATGAGAACATGAGAGCGTGTAGCGAAAGCTGTACGAAAACGAAAAATTTACTTGTAAATATTTAGTAGCAAACAGAGTCGTGAGTGATTTGTAGATTAAAAAAAAAGAAGAAGAAAATATTTGAAAATGTAATGTAAAATGATAATATTAGCAATATTTGAACGACTCGCTCGCTTTTTGGTTGCACACTTTTTGTTACAAGCTGATTTTGTTTTAGCTAAATTTTAACGAGCATAAGATACTACCGAATTTAAGAGCAGTAAATGAGTAAAAACATGTTAAGCATAAATAATTTATGCAAGTAATCAGTAAAGTAAAAGTATTTAAGATTCAGTAATTGAAAAAAATAAAAGCAAAAATGAAAACCAAGTGATTTAGCGCACTCAAACACTATTACAGGTAAGATTTTAGATAATACTATACACCGAACGGCATACATAAAGAAATATACGTATATACACTAAAGCGCGTAATAAAAGCAGCTATGTTGAAAATTAATAGAACAAGCATTAAAAGCAATTTTAAAAGATTGAAACTGAAATTTGTAAAAAATTCAAAAAAAAAAATATATACAATTAATAATAATGAATAAAAATATTTTCAAAAAACGAGAAATTACCTACACCGCGATAACAAAGTTTCCAAACTTTTTCAACAACTGCGAACCGGCTTAAACCCGAAATTATTATTGAAATTGTACGCATTGATAACGCTTTGTCCTACTCAAACTCATTTTCATTTACTTACGTATGTATTTCTACAAAAATTGGCAACTCTACTCATCTGCTCACGAACTAGACACGCTCTGTAGTTATGTTATACTGTAAATTTCTGTCGAATCCATCAGCTTCAACTGCACTTTTCCTCATAAACTCAAAAAATGCATGCACATAAAAGAAGAAAAATTTTACCAAAAAATTAAAAAATATAAAAATATTTCAAAAAATTTTGAACTGAAAAAATATTCACAAATTCAAAAATCATAAAAAAAAATTTCCTAACTTCATTTCTACTACTTGGTATCTTGGATTTAATAAACAATTTCATTTCGAAGCAAAAAGAAAACGCGTGCATGGTTAAAATATAAATATTCAAAAATTTCTAAACATTTTCAGTCCTTCAGATTTTTTGAAAATCAGCGTTCTGAGACAACGGTATTCGAAGACAATAAAAAATACGTTTTGAATGAAAACAAATTTTCTAAAATTACCAAGAAATTTTCAGGATTTCAAAATTTACCAAAATTTGGTTTTCAACTTATATTATTTATTGAAGTGCAAAATGATGTTTTTTCATTCCGTTTATCTATTAATTTAAAATACTAATAAAAGACTCCAAATCTTTGAATGTACCTTAGTATTTGGTTCTTGGAATTTAACTAAAAGTTTTCAATTTTTCAAAACTTATTCAGACATATCTTATTTTTTGCTGAAAAATTCAAATCTGATATTTTGAAATTCTCCAAAAATGTCTCCAAATGTTTTTAACATTGCTAGCAAGCTTAACATAAAGCTCCGAAACAAAAAACTAAAAAGAAAATAAGACTCCAAATTTTCGAATATACTATACCATAGCTAAGCATTTGCTTTCTAGAATTTATCTAAAAATGTTGTACTCATTTTAAAATGTCTAACAATTTAAAATTTTGCAAAAATTTTTAAAATTTATATTTCAGTTTTTGCTGAAAGCAATAATCGCAACTTTTGAAACTCTCCAAAAAAGTCTCCAATTTTTTTAAATATTATTAACAAACTGGGCATGGAGCTGCGAAACGAAAACTGATTTTAGAAAATTATACTGTATTTATAATTGGAAACAATTTTTAAAGTTAGTAACAAAAATTTGAAACTCTTCACAAAATGTCTCCAACTCAAAACTATTTGCCAGAAGCTGTGATTCTAAAAACTATTTTCAGAAAGTTATATAGTATTCGAAATTGCAGACACAAGTTTTGAAACTCGCAGAATGGTTGACAAACATATTCAAACTCTACAAAAAAATTTTCAAAAAATAATTTTAGCATACTCTTTTCAAAATGTTCAGATTAACTTGCAACATTTTTTTGAAACCTTATAGCTTAAATGTCGTCGAAAAGTCTAGAAAAATTTGGTTTGTTGAAAAACGTTTTTGAAAACCGTACATCATTCACCAGAACATTAAAGATTATTGTAGGCAAAGCCTTTTCTATTTACTGTTCCAATAAAAAGCGTACACAAAGCTCGCATATATAAATGTATAATACCCAATCTTCAAGCCCGGTCAGTTGTTCGAAATAAAAAATCACCTAAAAATATTCAAAATCGTTCATTGAAAAAACTAATACGCGAAAATTAGTAGATAAGGTTGTACATTTCCTATATTTACAAGTCACTTTTTATATAAAACGATCTCTTGCACTGTATATAGACCTAACATATATACATACATTTGTACATCTGACTACACTGAAGAAAATTAGCACTTACAAACTACTTAGAAAACGCATGCTAAACTGTCTGAAAATACCTTTGAGAGTGTCCTTGCTGCATTAGAGCCCCTTAACGTACATACATACATATAATCTATATATAACTGTAAACGCAAGTATACAGAATTTGCAAAACAACAAAAGACTAAAAAAATCGCACACACTGAGAAAAATTGTAACGTTTCCTTTCCGAATACATTGGACACACACTGTAAATAATTAATGAATAAGCGCCGTAAATTAAAGTTATGAGAATAAGACGCTTCAGCTATTGTTAGAAACGAAGAAAAAGTTCTGAAACATACAGTGCGTACGAAAAGTACCCAGGTTATGTTTTCATCAATGATTTGTGATTAAAAAACTAAAAAAAAATACTAAAAAAAAATTTCAAAAATTAAAAATAAAATTATTAACTTAAATAATATTTTTTTATAACTGTATTTGTAATATAGTTATTGACGTTTAAGTTTTTTATGTTTCGCCAGACAAAATTTTTATGAAATATTTTTTATTGTTATTTTTTATGATAATTGAAATAAATAAGCAGTAAATACGAGTTTTAAGTTGAGCGTGAATTGCGAGTATAAAATTTGAGCATTTTCCTTTGCTTTCAACAGCTGGAAATAAGAAAAAAAAAAATATTGCAAAAAATTTCGAATAATGTGGCAACACCACCAAATTTAAAAGCGGTGCTGAGTGCGCCTTGTAAACAAGCATCTGTAGTTCGAGTGTTTAAGCGTAGCGACAAGCTTAATATTAAGTGAATTTTTACATACTTATAGACAAAAAGAAAGTAGCAAAAACAATAGATTTGATTTAAGTAAAAGTTATGAAATATTTTAACGCTGAAATAGTAAAAGAAATAAGTTTAAACATATGAACTGAATGCGTGCAAAATGCTCACAACGGTACATAATAGACTAAAATGAAACAGTTCACGGAGAGTTTTCACACATAGACACATAGACGCAGTAACACAGTATGCTAGAAAAGTACGTAGGCATAGGCTTACAGTAGAACAAAATTGGTAAATAAGCATTTAGAAAATCAGTTGTAAGTGTAGATTTTTAACAGGCGTACGTAAGTAATTTTAAATAACAATAGAGATATTTATAATGTGGCAACATGGGTTGCATGATATTTACCAATGTGGGAGTTTCAAATTTTAAATCAGTTTATGAAATTTCAAATAGAAATTTGTCGATTTTTCAAAACCAAACCGGATACCTATTTTTTCTTTCATTTTTTATTTATTTTAATTCTGAAGTTCAGTTTAACCTACAAAGAAGTGCTTTCGGCTGCTGTTTCGAAAAAAACACTAAATACAATTTTTCGAAATGTGTAATTTTTTATTTTTAGTTAAGTAGTTAGGATACACTTTCACGATTTTTTTCAGGAAAGATATCATTTAAAAAGAGTTAAAATATATTTATAAAAAATTCATTTATTATTCTATGATATAAATGTTTATTCGAAACAATAAAACTTTGCTTGATTCTATGAAAATTTGAAACTCTACACAGCTTTTTTCTTAAAAAGTTGCAAACATTTATATAATTAGTTACATCACTATTTGAAATGATAAATTAATTAAAAAAATTGAAACTCTACAAAATTTTTTCATCTCTCCAATTAAAGAAATAAGCCGAAATCGAATACGACACTGCAAAAATTTTGTATGTGTTTTGTCTAAATCGAATTCGGCACACAGAAAAGTTTCGAAAACAAGAAAATCGAAACTCTACAAAAATCTTTAAACTCTCCAATTAACGAAGTAAGTCGTATCCAATTTTGAAACGCTACAGCTTTTCTTGCATATCTCCAGAGATCATTTATCTTGCGCCTCCACCAAAAACTACTCTACAAAAATTTTGAAAGTATTAAAATTTCGTTAAAAAAATAACTCTCCATGTGTCTACTCTTACTCATGCAATTTTTTTTTATTTTAAACAACTCTCAAATGAGCTCGCCCAAACTTTCCACGCTTATATACAGAAAAGGTTAAACTCTCCAAGCTTTTATAAACGAAAAAATTTTAATTAAAAACTACAAAATTAAATTCTGCTTATAAATAAAATTATTGTTTTTCGTGTTAATGAATTTAAAACCAAAACTTTTTATTTAAAAAATTAATTTTGAGAAAAATTATTATTAACAAAATTTATTAAAATTGTTTTCTTTTTAATTTTCAAATTTTTCTTCACTTCTGCATAATCTTAACGATTTAAAAAAAAAATCCTGTTCGTTTGATTTTTTTTTACATTTTCATTTCAAAACCATTGCCTATCACTTGATAATAATTTAGAAATAGTTTGTATATGTATATGCGTATACATACATAACATACCTACATATTATATAAAAAATTCAACCAACTCACAAGACTTGTAAAAATTAGCCATTAAGTTGTATTTGTAATCTGTAAAAAGTTATTATAAGAGAATTGCGTATTTAATTATATTTATATTTATATGTATATTTTAGAGTTTTCACACACTGTGTACACTGTAAAAATTTGTATATTTCAAAGAAACTACTAAAAATTAAGATAATGAAAAACCGTTTTGTATAGCAAGCTTATAAAATTATGAGAAGATAATAAAAAATATTTTATATTTTTTAAGAATTTATATTTAAAAATTTTTTGATTAAGTTTTTCTAAAATTTTGAACTAAAAATTTTCTTATTATAATAATTTTTGTTTAGAAAAAAAATTTTGCTATATTTTGTTTCACTTTTTTTAACTAAATTTGTTTTTGCAAAAATTGCATTTTTGCTTCTCTACACTCCTTTTGTTTTGTGTTTGTTTTTTTTTTTACAAAATTATACACCCTTTAGTACCTTCGCTTTGCCCGCCTCTCATATCTAAACGTAGAGAAATCAAATATCCTAATATTGTATATTAAACTAGTAGTTAATTTTTAATCAAATAGATTATAGCAAATATTTTGAGCGATAAAAATATATTTACTTATTTTTTGGTTTATTTTTTTCTTATTTGCTTTTGTGCATTCAATTAATGAAGGATATATTACGTCACATGTTTAAACTTTAGCAGCGTATCTATAAATTTTACTATTAATTACACATTTAATATTTAATTGACAGTAAACATGAAGAAAAGCAAAAGCAAAACAAAGAAAAATGCAAAAAAAATACTGAATAAATAAATAACTGTAGAACACTGCGGAAGTGTGGCATGCGTTTGCACACACACACAAAAAATATAAATAAGTATATGTAAGTAATTGGTAAACAAAGAAGAGAAAAAATACACAAATTAAAAAAAAAAATTAAAACAAAAACAATACGAACTAAGTGAATTGAAAATGTATTGCAAAAAACAATCGATTTAGCGCAAAGTGAGAGTAAGCATAATAAATTATTATTACTATTACTATTATATACTAGTAGAATAAAATTAATGGATAAAATGTAATAATTACAATTAATAATAATTAATTTAGTATTGTATTGTTAAGGCAAACTAAATACGATATACACACATACACGTATGTAATAATGATGAAAAAACACAAAAAACCCACAAAAAATATATAAAAAAAAGTAATTAATAAACTTAATGCATAATGTAATGAAAAGTAATTTAATTAAAATGATGGAAACACTTATGAATGTTTAAATACCGAAGAGTTGCGAAAAAACATAAACAAGCAAAACCACCATACAAACACATACACACACCAATACATATACACACACGAAATATAAAGACTCATGTGAGTAATAAGAAATGCAAATAAAACTAAAAAAATATATAAAATTTAATAAAAACTGACTTTTGTTTGAATAGAGGGGGGATAATAGGGAGAGAGGGGTATTAGATGTATTTATGTATATAGATACATATCTACCCTGTATGCCTGTAATGTACAATTGAGTATATGTAACTATATGGTACCATAGGAAGTGCGGTAAGTACTTGTATACTTGTTCTCGGTAATTTGTGGGACCAATATTCATAAAGAGTGATCCATTTCGAGGTTCCCTACCATTTAACTGAAAAACGCAGAAACTTTAAATTTAATAGGCAATGTTTAATATCATTCGAAAGTACATTATTTGGCATTTACTTCTTTATGATTTTCGCTTACAAATGTTGGCCGCAGCTACGTCTCAGATGGTCCATCCGTTGAGGCCAATTTTCTATTACTCGTTCGAGCATTTCGACTGGTAACTGGCGAATGGCCGCGTGATGTTTTGCAAGACAGATCAGAATCGGAGCGGGATTGTCCGCATAGACTTTAGACTTTAACGCAGGAAAAAGAAAAGGTATGATATCACACGATATTTGAGGTCAATCGGCCGGTCCAAAATGCGAAATTATCTACTCACCGAAGTGTTGTCTCAATAAATCCATTGATTGATGCGATGTGTGGGAAGTGGCGCCATCTTGTTCAAACTGAGTATCGTCGAAATCATGAGCTTTAATTTCAGGCATCAACTAGTCGGTTATCATGGCGCGATAACGGTCGCCATTGACGTTTACGTTCTCACCGGCATCAGAATTTAAGAAATATGGGCCGATGATTCCACCGGCCCACAAACCGTACCAAACCGTATTTTTCCGTATGACGTGGCAACTCTTGAGTCTCTTCAGGTTGATCTTCGACTCAAATGCGGTAATTTTGCTTATTTACTTACCCATTAAGCCACAAATGAGCCCCATCGTTGAACAAAATTTGGCACGAAAACGTCGGAACTTCCTGGAAGTTTTCAAGAGCCCATAGAGCGAAGCGATATCGCTTAGAAGGCTCAAACGGTTCAGTTCTTTTGCACAAGCTGTATTTAGTACGCTTTCAATTTAAGATCTCGACGTAAATGCAATAAGTCGTTTTATACGTCAGTCCTAGTTGGTAAGAATTTCGCCGGATCGTATGTTTGTGTTCCAGAAACAATCGCGGATAACGGATAATTCATGATGACTTAAACTTAAGCCGGTTAAACCCTTTAGATTTGCCTATTTGCTTTGCATTTTCCCAAAATGGCAACTTATGTATATCTAATGATATCAAGTTTGATCTAAATCAATTCCAGAAATAATCCTCGAGACCGAACTTCAACCAGAACGAGTGAGTGTGTTCCGCAGTTTCATGAAGGTGTATTGTCGGGCCGTACTTCTTTGAAGAAAACGGCTAAACAGTAAGTTTTAATGGGCTTCTTATATTAAAGATGCTGAATTAGTATTTTTACAACGAACTGCGCCAAAGACGTATTCTTTTCATTAGCGTTTGGTTAAGAAGTGTACAAAATAAAGCAAAGAAATCTGTCTTGTAGTCAAACTTCGTACTATATGCTGTAGCAGATTAAACTCTTTCTTTCTCGTCTTTTTTATTGGCGTAGACACCGCATACGCGGTTATAGCCGAGTTAACAACAGCACGCAAGTCGTTTCTTCTTTTTGTAAGGTGGCGCCAATTGGTGATTCCAAGCAAAGCCAGGACCTTCTCCACCTGGTCTCTCCAACGGAGTGGAGGTTTTCCTCTTCCTCTGCTTGCCCCGACGAGTACTACGTCGAACAATCTCAGAGCTGGAGTGTTTTCATCCATTCTGACGACATGGCCTAGCTAGCGGAGCCGCTGTCTCTTAATTTGCCGAACTATGTCAATGTCGTCGTATAGCTCGTAGCTCATCGTTCCATCGACCATTGGCCATCGACGACTGTTGGTTTAATGACAGGAGATATTTCGTCTTGCCCTCGTTCACTACCAGAACCATATGCTTTGCTGCCTTATTCAGTCTGAAGAAAGTAGCAGCAATGCGGGCAATAATATCAATATCATCGGCACATGCCAACAGCTGTACCCTCTTATTGAAGATTTTATCTGCTCGATTAAGCATCTCCACTCGAACAATCGAACGGCTCGGAGAGGATCAGAGGCTGCTGTGGATGTTTTTTGGCTGCCCTTAGAATATTTGGTTAGTTACTTAGCGGAATTTGGGGAAGCACACTTCTTCAATCTAAATAGACATACGAGTAGACAAAATGAAAGTAACGGGTTTTTCAATAAGAGCTATTTTTTATTAAATAGAATATAAATCATATCATATAAATCTCAAAAAAGGTCCTTATTCCTGTGAAAGTACATTTGCGCTGTTTTCAAGCATAAATCGGCCGATACTGCTAGAATTTCACTTTCGAAATTCGTACGAAGTTCATCAATGGTCGCTGGCTTGTTGGAATAGACCATAGACCTGACGTAGTCTCAGAAAAAATAGTCTAACGGCGTCAAATCGGACGACCGCAGCGGCCAATTGATTGAGCCATTTCGTGAGATAACACGTTTGTCAAACTTGGTTTTCAATGAAGCGATTGTGACATTCGCTGTGTGGCTTGTGGCGCCGTCCTGTTGGAACCACATACTGTTCAAGTCCATATCATTCAATTCGGGCCAAATTTGCCACAATGACGTCCCAGAAATGCCCAACACTTGAATGACATGTGGTCTTCCTTAATCGATGTGCTAGTGGCAGCAATAATCTCCACACTACTGGCACTTCTTTGTCTCACTGGCACGGGAACATTTTGTACTTAAAATTTAAGTTAAAATTTTCCCTCTAGACGCTCAATTGTTGATCTGACAGGACGATTATGACGACCATAAATTCGACGTAGCGCTCTTAAAGTTAAGGCCACTGACTCCGAATTTGAGTAGTAGTTTCAACAATTATGACTTGTTGTTGGATCATATATATTTCCATGATGAAATGACAAACTTAACTGTAGAGAAATGTCGAAAGAGCGCGAAAAAATATGGCGTCGTTTGCTCTCCCCAACGGTCTACTTTTGTAGTGTCCCTATTGAAAAACCCGTTAGTAGTACCACCAACAATGGTATGGATTTCCTAAAATAAGGCATATTAATCCAAAAGGAACTAATTTAATTCCAATCAACTACAGTTGGATTCTTGAATGTAACACCGCATTGAACTACATGCGCGGCAAAATCCATATTTTAATATTGAAAAAACAATGCTCTAATGAAAATACGGTTTTATTCTTCAACATAAATCAATGTTACGGCTGGGTCAAACCACGTCAAGTGGTTCACGAAAATTTCGAAATATCACCGATTTTGAAAATAAGCTGTTCATTTGGAAGGGGGCCAGACGCATACCCAGTTATATAAATATTTTGTCAAAATTATTATTTTTTGTTAAAGTTATTGAAGGTTGAAATTTAGAGCATGACAAAATTTTAACATTTTTTTCTCATAAACTACTAGAGATAAGTCGATGAAATTTTGTGAAGTCGAAGAAAAATGATACTACATTATAGATATTTTTTCACGATCCATTTGTTTAAATAATAATATTTTATATAATTTTTTGTTAAACAATTGAAATTTTTAGAGTGTTCTTCACGCTAAAAAAAATCGAAAAGTATGTGACACAACGCATTCATTCTTACCATTCCAAAGATATTGAATTTTTTGCCCCTCTACCGCTCTTAAAACGTACGGCATCGATACAATTTTTTTCTAATAATAGGCGTCTGCTTTCATCTTGATCTCCTCCTTTGAGTGAAAAATGTTTTCAGGTTTCTTATTTGAAAACGGTTGGGTTAAAATATTATGTCATAAAATTTTAAGGCCAAGTAAACAAAAATCAAATATTGTTGCAACAAATGGCTTTTAAAATCTCAATCTCGAATTGTATACCTAAAAGCTATGGGGCAAGATTTTGTAATAAAAATCTTCTCACATTGCCCAGAACTAAACCTAAAGCCGTTTGCATCTACTTAAATAAGGCTGAATATAAAAAGGTTTTGACTTTTGGGTATTAATTGAGTTAACGCAAAAATCGCTTATGGTCTAAATTTTAGTTGCTCCCCTACGGCTAAAATCTTATATCGGAACTGTACTGTCAAAACTAGGGCGATCTGAAGGAAGCCATCGCACAGAAGAGAAAAGCTAATGTTCAAATGGCAGGCCACACACATCGATATACTTGTAGACCAATCAGAAGCTCTTGGAGCTTGGTAGAGAAGGGAAGTGCATCTACCTTAAAGTATAGTTCTGCACATAGTGATTACTACCTGTACCTTTCTATGGAATAGAAGTATACATTTACACAAGAAAACAAGCGAGGAAGTAAACGCTTGAAGCAAGATCGAGGGACAAGAAAGCGGAAAGGAAGATGGATCGGCATTCAAGGATATAGTGAACTAGCATATTGGGAAACACAACGAGATGAACTACTATTTAGATAGATGTTTCCGGTCAAGCGTATTTTTGAAAATATCTGTACATGGGAAAGACAGAGAGTCCTGCATGCATTTACGGAGAAGAACCATAAAACGATGCAAACTATACATTTTTTAAGTGCCGGAGATGTACAAGGTCTGTCGCAAAAGAAACAGGACTGTTAAAAAAACAACAAAAAATTAATATTTTTCAAAAGTTATATTTTTTTATTCAAAGTAGTTTCCTTATGCTTCGATACAGCATTTAGCCCGGTCAATTAGCCTCTCAAATGAGTGTTTTTCGGAATGCTCTTGAGAATATCGGTCGTCGCCTTTTGGATAGCTGAAATGTCCTGAAACCAGTGTCCTTTCATGGGCAAATGAAGTTTTCCAAATAGGTAAAACTCACAGGGTGCCAGATCAGGTGAGTAGGGTGAGTAATTAATGGTTAATATGGAGTTTTTTGTCAAAAAATCAGTGACAAGCGTCGACCGATGACACGGCGCATTATCGTGCAACAGGCGCCAGGACCCTGCCTCACGGTATTGTGGTCGAGCACGATGAATGCGTGACAAAAGACGCTTCACAACACCAAGGTAAAACACAGCATTAATTGTTTGGTCAGGTGGGACGAACTCTCCGTGTACAATACGTTCATTCTTAATAAATTCCTGCACTTTTGCAATATTGTTTTGGGTAATCACCGACTTCTGATCGTCACAGAGGTCCTCACGACCTTCGTGGCATCGCTTAAACCACTCACACATTACTACGCATGCATTTGAAATGTTTCAGTAAACGTTGTCCTAAGTTTAAAACAAAATTTAATATTTGCTCTTTGCATTTTACGACCGATGAACAAAAGCTGCTGTCACTTTTTGATCGATAACATCGATTGTAGTTATCCAATTGTCTTAAAATTTTTACGAAATGTCAACAAGAGACCAAACTTTTTATTTCATATACCCACCAATAGGTGGCGCCACCAGAAACAGTTATATTTAAAAAGTTCTGTTTCTTTTGCGACAGACCTTGTATGTCGAATATGTAATAAGCATAGTTATTTTGGACACCTTGCGCTGAAGTAATGCGAAAGTGGTCCCGGGACCATGATAGAAGTTTTAGTGAGTACTCCGCTAAAGTAAGATGACGATCCCTATATGGTGTCAAAGCATTCTAAACCCCTTCTTACGAGCTCAAAAAATATGGCTGGGAGGTGGAAAATCGACAAATTAAGTGCCAAAATCAAAAGAAGGTATCACTATTTTCGTCGAAATTAAGTCAATTCATATAATATGTTCTAGAATCTATGGTGTTTTCTCTATGTAATGGTTAATAACCAAAGACATTCTGAAAGCAGTGCCAAACAATTTAATTTAATCCACTAAAGCTTCATTTACCAATAATCGATAAAATCTAATTAATTTAATGCTTTCCTTTTACGGCTGCTGAGTTGTTATCACTCGTTGATTACAATTCATTTCATGACACTGTTATCGTATATAAGTATGCACCACTGATGGTGTCCCCATACAATATGTTGTTATTTTATTTCACCGAGAATTTCAACTCCCCTGACGAACAAGTTCATCACTTTCGTGCGCGCGTATTGTCACATGTTAAAGTGCTTGACAGCCGTTTGACACTCCATTCAATTGCAAATAATTTCGCTTGAATGTGGCAGCATCTGTCAACCATTAAATAATACTTTTTCTACAACTTTATGGAGAGCGGCAGCGGTGCAACCTTTCGCCTTTAACGCCCTCATGCAACACTGCAAAATACTTATATATATTTTTTGTTGTATTGCTTTTTTGTTGCATTGATGATGCGTTTAATTGACGCTTTCAATTGATGATGATTTTGAGCTGTTGATGTTATTATTATTATTGTAGCAAAAAGTAGTAAGTCTATATGCCAGTTGTTGATTTAAGGACACACTCGCCCATATAATTCCGTGTACGCGTTAATGCACTTGTTATTGTAGTCGTTATTTGTGCGTTTTTTGCATGGAATTCGAGGAGTTGTTTTGTGGATTTTTGTATTTTTGCGTTTTGGCTGAAAGGGTTGAAACGCATTCGGCAGGCTTAGTGTGTGTCGAGCGTAAACTTTCAATTTTCAATATCGGTTTTGCCATATTTAAGCGTATCCATTTTGTGGACCATTAAAATTCTTTACTGACAGTTGATCGCTTGTTTCTTTTTTGTTTTTGTTGCAACTTTTTTATGGGTTGTTGCAAATACTATGTATCATTTTTATACACTTCACGCTTTAATTTATAGTTGCTGACCCCTTTTTGCAGTTCAAGTGTGTTTGTTTTATGCTTTTTGCCACTCGCCCTCTCTGTATTGACCCTTATAGATATGTGTAACGGTGCTTTATTTACTTTTTTTAGTTGCTACATTTTTGTTTGCTTTTATGCGTGGAAATTCGATATGCGATTTTATTTGCAATTCATTTGCTGAATTGAAATGTTGCCTCAATTAATTCGAAGGTATTAAGTATATATCGGCAAGAGTATTTATTTTCGCAAATTTAATTAATTGGAATGGGCTTTTACTAACGTCAGAAGTCTTCATAAATAAGAGAAGATAATTTCTTTAGAAAATGTGTTTTTACAAAATTCGAAAAGAGAAAAGCGATTTAGCATAACGCCATAAAAAATAGAAAGTGGATGCTACAAACCCACGATGTAAGAAAATGTCCTCACCATAAAATTGCTTCAATAATGTTACTTTTGCTCAGTATTATTTCACATTTAATCATGGAAAGTCTTACGTCTGAACAACTTGTACAAATCGTTCCTTTATGTGCGTACTATTAGCAACACCATCAGCCATCTTGAGACCCAGCATACATTATCGGATAATATTCGACCGAATAGACCAGGTTCAACACGTAGTGAAGAAAATATAGCAGCCATAGTTCAGAGTGTACACGAGAGTCTATTGGGCACCGTTCGCAGCAACTCGGACTGACGTATGGAACGACTTGGCGCATTTTTCGTCGATATCTTAAATTGAAAGCGTACAAAATATATCTTGTGCAAGAACTGAAGCCGCTCGACCTTCACAAACGACTTCGCTTCGCTCTATGGGTTTCTGAAAAGTTCCAAGGATATGCGACGATTTCGAGCCATGTTTTGTTCAGCGATGATGCTCATTTCTGGCTTGATGGGTATGTAAATACGCAAAATTTCCTCATCTAGGAACAAGAGTTACCTGAAAAGATTCAAGAGTTTCCATTTCACCTAAAAAAAATCAACGGTTTGGTGTGGTTTGTGGTAGCATCATCGATCCATATTTCTTCAAAAATGATGCCGGTTAGATCGTAACCGTTAATGGCGGCCGTTATCGCGTCATAATAACCGATTATTTGATGCCTGAAATCAATTTCAGCTAGTGATTTCGGCGACATTTGTTTTCAACAAGACGGCACCACTTTCCACACAACGCATTAATCAATGGATTTAAGGAGAGAATACTTCGGTGAGCAGATAATTTCACATTTTGGGCTGATCAATTGGCTTCCAAGATCGTGTGATATCACACCGCTACACTTTTTTCTGTGAAGATATGTAAAGTCTAAAGTCTATGCAGACAACACCGCTTTGAATCCGGACTTGGAGCAAAACATCACGTGTGTCATTCCCCAGTTAGCAGTCGAAATGCTCGAATGAGTCATCGAAATTAGACTCAACGAATGTACAATCTGATCGGCTCTCATTTGAAAAATATAAACTTCAAAAGATGAATGCCAACGAATGTTATTTCGAATGATAACAAACATTCTCTATTAATTTTAAAGTTTATGTGTTTTTTGTTTAAAAAAGTAGAGAAGCTCGAAATGGATTGCCATTTTATCTAAAGGATGTAGCGCCGTCTTGTTGAAACCAAAAGTCGCCCACATCAACATTCTCAAATTCAGACAGAAAACGTCATTAATAATATTATTGCCGGCTTCTTTTTTGAGGAAATATGCACCAATGTTTCCCTCTGTCTCTTTGTGCAATGAAGAAAAGCGACTTTTTCTTCACTTTAACAAACATAAATACCCAAGACTTTTAGTTACTACAGACAATGAGGCGAGTATATTTTCTGCTGACAGTGGAAGTAGTCTACTACTCTACTGCTTTTATGAGTCATTTTCAGTTACGTTAGATTAGTCTGGCGATACCAGATGCTATGGATCTGGATGACAGCGCTTGATGCTAATAGATCCTGTGACCTCACTAACTATTAAAGCGTTGCTTTGCAAATGCGGAACAAGCGCACAAAGGTGCTCCATTGTTTCTCTGGTGTCATGCTATTGAGATTTCCTGCAGTCTTCTCGAAATGTAAGTTCCATTCTGCAGGCTTGTAGCGCCACCAGGCTGTGACCAGTAAGCATTCCACTCATATTAGATAGAAAAATAAATGAGAATTTCACCGCGATCTAAGATCCATTGACCCTCTCCTAAGTCGCATCGACACACTTGATGATAAATTCCAATATACTGTCTGATGCTATAGGCGATGTGATCCCTATTTGGAAACATGGATCTAAGAGCCCTTATCCTGCGTCTTCAGGATGCTGTGCAGTCTATTAGCAGGTGTTATGGAGTTTCAGACTCCATGTCGAAGAACCGGAAATTCACACAAGAAGCTAAGTCCATTTTATATAAGTGCTTCTTGAGCAACAATGGCCAGTGTAGAAAGCGACAAGTAGCCGGAGGTTGTCGCTTGGGTGGTTTTTTACATATTTAAACCTTATAAAGTTGTAACTACCCATTAGCAACTTGGAATGGCGCATGCCTTGGATCGTTGCCAATACCCTTCTCTGCCCACTCATTCATCCTTGTGGAGCAGCTCCTTTATGGTTTACGGGGACCAACCGCAATAAAAGGTTCAGGTCCTACCATGTTGGTGGATGCTGCGGTGTGGGCGGGCTCATCAGCCCATTCCCGGCTATACCTTTGTGTCTGTGCACCCAAATAAGGTGCAATTGATACGGATTGTTAGGCTATTCAGCCGTTCTATACACTCCTGCACCAGTAGCGATTTGAACTCGCAGGCAGAGATCGCTTTAATTTCCGCTTGACTGTCGCTGAGCATGACTAAACGTTCATTGCGATAGTTGCGTTGGAGGTTTATCTCTACGCACCGACTTATAACAAAAACCTCTGCTTGGAATATGCTCGCAAAGCTTCCCATAGGTACAGAGAGTTTGATGCGTGGTCCTGCGACTTCTGCACCAATTCTGTCTGACGTTTTCGTGCCGTCGGTGTAGCACTTCATTCTACTATCCGTAAGCAGTAGTTTCACACTGAAATCATTACGTGCAGCTTTACTGCTAAGGCTAACATTGAACTTCTTAATAAAGTTCACTGTCTGGGTTATGCTGTCCCTTGGGAGGAAAACTAATGGTATTTCGCTACTTAAGTCCTTCCTACGTTAGGTTGAGATTCCTTACCTCTGCTAAACCCTTCTGCTGTTATCTGAAGCATTCCAATCATATTTTTATAGACACTGCTATTAAGAGTGAGCAGAAGCTATGTATTTCTGGAAGTCCTATAGTTACATTAGGATTACGTATTTTGAATAATTAGAATAATTCAAGCTAGAGATTTAGGTAAACCTCTAACGCTTAGCAAAATTGGTAGACAAACTTTTCGTACTGAAAAAACCGACGTTTGGGGTAAAAAGTCGACGAATGACTCATATCGATATGTTTTTCAAAATAACAGTTATTCTGAAAGTACTAATTATCTTAGGATTATGACTTTCATCTTCATATTCGCTTAGAGAAAAAAGTCGCAGAGAGCTGCAACCAGAAATTTAAACATTTTAGTATTGCTCGGAGAGCAACCGCATTCTTAGGAAGCATAAAGAGCATTTTCCGGGAATCGCACGATTTTTGAGATCTCTCCGGCAAAACCAAACAGCAGCAATTGAAAACTTCAAATAACAGTAAATGTGCAAGTGATTTTAAAATTCACCACAGGTCAATGTGAAATGTTATAACCTCAGGCCGATATATTGACAAACAACAAAGAGAGCACCGCAACACAACAGAAAACTGCAACTACACACAGCCGGCGGCAACAATAAGTAAATTAAATAAATAAACGCCATTGTGGCAACGTCAATTGACGTTGCAAGTGTAGTTGGCAGGAACAAAGTGAGATAAAGACAGCAGGAGAGAGGGCAGCGAGCATGCAGCAGTGGATCTGATAGTGACAGTGGCAGTGACAGTGACAATGTGGCAGGCAAGCAGTGAAATCACGAAAAAAATGAACACGCAGAAGGCAACAGCGCTGAGCAGCGGAGGTAAAGGCTGTGTGTGCGCAATGGATTGTGGGTGAATAAGTTGTTGATGCGAAGCGCTGTGAAAGCTGTCGCTCTTGCTGGGAAATTATTGTTTCAATACAGCCTGGATTCGCACAAATTCCGCGTTGTGTTGGTGGAACGCTGTGTATTGCGGCTGACTGTTGGTTAGGCAGAAGTTTTTCCGCCACGCACGTCACTCTTAATTTATCGACTACCTTAACGCGAACGTAAACACCGCGCAGTCAACAGTGAGAGCTAAGCTCATCCCTGGTGAATTGAAAATGAGCGAAACAACGTATTCCAACGCACCGTGGCACACAGCATCGCGCGTAGCAGCGCGTTGTCGCGAACGGGCAATGCGGCGGCTTTGTGTGTCAGGCTGCAACGTGAATGAAAGCAGATGTCAGGTTGCGGTCAATGATCCTTGAAATGCGCGCCGCGTCTATTCACACCACACTTCACCCTCCGCCGCATCGCTTGCATCGAATTTCATTTCACGCTCCTGCTGTTGGCTCAGTTGTTGCACTCAGTGCCGGGCATCAGGTGACCTCATCATCTGCAACTAACGAATGTGTATGTATGTATGGGTACTCATTTTTTGCTCTTGCCACTTAGTGTTTGGCACAACAACAATTCAGCGCCAGCGGTAACACTTTTACAATATTCATCCACCAATTTTCCTTGCCACCATGGCAGGCTGCTTGCAACACCCATCATTCAGCCTGCATCCTCCTGCCCACGCTTATCGCTTTTAATCTCAGTCCAGCGCAGCAGTTTGTACACTCTTCGCATCACTAGCTATCAGATCGTCAGCTCGTTGTCGGCGCTCAGGTGCATTTAAATACTCGCATTTGTGAGAAAATTGAAAGTTGCATTGAAATGGAAAATGCGATTGAGGGCGAACAAAAAAAATAGCAACAACAGGCACAGAATGTGAAAATGCTTTTTGTAATTGTCGTTTTCGCCCATCTTTGTTGTTGTTGTTGTTGTTATTTATTCGCTTCTTTGTGCCATTTAATGTTTTTCCATGCGGTATTTATTTTATTTTAAACTGCAGTTATTGTTGTAGTTGTAGTTCTCTCTTTTTTTTGGATTTTTTGGGGGTAACGGGTTTTAAAACTTTTTTTGTAATGTTCCCTTTTATCAGTTCCTTGCTTAATTTGAGTACTTTATTTCATAGGCTCGCACGTTTACAGATCTTTTATCAGATAGGTATTTCTTTGTCCGGAAAGTAGTAGGACTAATTTGCCGCGACTGTACTTCGGAGCGTGCGCGTACCGACTGGATTCGGTAGAGGGCGTTCCTAGCTAACGAACGAGCAGCTGGTCAATTGCCTCCGAGCACGACGTGTTTCCGTGGGTGGTGCAAGCTGAAAATGCAGTGTTCGTTAGAGCAGAGGTACGTGATTAAATTTTGTGTGAAACTCGATAAATCTGCGACAGAGACGTTTGATCAAGCAGGCATACCCAGATTTTGCTTTCGCAAGAAATTGTGTGTTTCGGTGGCACCAGGCCTTTTTGGAGGGCCGGGAAGAGGTCGCTGATGAAGACCGGAGAAATGAGCAAATCCAAAGTGAACACGATGCTCATTGTTTTTTTTTTTTTTTGACATCATAGGCATCGTCCATCATGAATTTGTTCTTACCTTACGTGGAAGTCCTCAAGAGACTGAAACGAAGGGTCAATTGGGTCCGACAAAACATCGCAGCCAATTGGAAGTTGCAACGCCCCGGCTCACACCGCCTTTATTGGTACAGCTAGTACCTAACTAAGGCCGGCATATTACTTCCGCAGCCGCCCTACAGCCCAGATGTAGCCCCCAGGACTGTTTTTGTTGCCTTACCTGAAAAAGTCGATGACAGTGGATCCAAGCACTATGCACCTCGGCTCTCAAGGCTATTCCGGAGTATGCCTTCCGTGATGCCGCTGGCAGCGCTGCATCGACACAGAAGGAGCCTATTTTGAAAGCTTTTAAAGAATTGTATGGTTAGTTCAAAAATTTTTTTAAATCGACTCAGTCCTATTACTTTTTGAACCAACCCTGTATATATCTTCTCATATATGGTCTTCTCGGTGAGGTTCGATATATGAAATGTTTGCAAGTTTTAAGTAAACGATCCTTATGGAAATCTCTTTGTTGACATATGTAAATACCCTGAAGAAAACCAAGTGCTATTTGAAATTTTTCGGTTTTAGGTTGGAAATTGTTTCAATTTACGATCTTCAGAACCTTTGTACCGTCTTATCAAATTTGACATAAACATACCAAAAAATTACATTTGTATTTATAGTATTATCGCCTCCCTTTGAGCCAAAGCGAGTATGCCAACACTTAATTCAACTAATCGTAGTTAAGTTGCTTTTATTACTTCGGAGTTCGGCAAATCTAGTGTTGCAATCTGGTGGCTCGTAACTTTATCGCAAAATTTTACTTTTTTTATGGTATACACACTCAGAACGTTTTAACATAGGAGCGCTATTTACACTTACTTAAAATAGTAAAAGTTAAATAGCGAACATTTTCGAGCGATTATTTTGTGAAACTTTCATCGTGGATTAAGTCAGCAAGGTTGCTTCGATGAACTTAATACAATATTTGGTGAAGAAGCATGAATGCAGTGTTTATCGATGGTCGAAGGTCATTCAAAATCGGCTCTGGTTTCGAAAACTGTTGATGCCGTTTGCAAACTGATATTTATGGAACGTCATTGACCTATCGAGAGATTGAGATAACTATAGACATTAGTGGGACCAGCATACATCGAATATTGCTTGAACATTTGATTGTAAAAAAATTTGCTTATGTTGGAGCCCACACAATCAGCCAAAACAAAGGTCATGTCGATTGGTCGAAATGGTTGCCTGTTTTATGGAAAGAACAATAAATTCTGAAAGGTAAACAACCTTTTATTTGTCAGTTGTCTTTCGAGAAATCAGGAAAACCAACGACCGAAGACGGATCACGCTTCATCACCACAATGAGAGCTCTCCCGTATCAGAAAGAACTGCATTTTTGAACACTCAAAACATCGACCTGATGAGTCATCCAACTTATGGGTCTGACTTGGCGCCGAATAACTTTTTTTTTATTCCCGTACATAAAAAATCAACGTATTTCGACAACTGAAGAGGCAGTAGACGCATTGACCACGCATGTTTTGGAGATACCTCAATCAGAGTGGCAAAATTGTTTTGACAATTGGTTCAAAGGCATGTAGTTGTTGATAGATCTTAATTAAGAATATTTTGGAAAACAATGAAGCGATTTTCGGTGATTAATATTTTTTTGTTTTTTCTCTAATAATAAACTCGGCTGAGATGGCGTCTTTAACACTTTTTGGTGTTTTCGATTTCGGCTCATTTTTCAAGGGTCATTCGCTAAATTGTTTGACCGTTTCGACGTCAGATTCATAAACCCTTATCTCATCATCAGTCATCATGTATTTGTTGAATATATTATGCTCAGCTACGTTGTCAAGTATTCCGATCTTTTCGTACGAGTCTAGCATTGACATGCTTTATACACCGATACACTAACCTAAATATGTTGAGTCAATCCTTGAGGTTCTGATCTTCTGTTAAAATTTTTCATGTCGTAAACAATCATCTGTCAAACGCACACTAATTGAGATACGGAGATCAATTTTTACAAGAATTTAAAAAAGTATAGACACAAGTCGCTAAAAACGATACGTAATGAAATTTCCGAAAGCGCTGACAGGCGGATCAGGGGGATTCATATCGCATGCAGGATTGCTAAGATCATGTGCAAAGGAACGGAAGGAACATGCTTATCCTTTTTACTCATACTGTCTCAAAAAGACTACAGCATCCTTGTCGACCTTGTCACAAGTTACAACTTGTATAAGAAAGACGCTCAAACAACTTCTCTCCTTCTGTTCGACCTTAGCTAGAACTCGATTTAATAGTAAGAAGCATCGCAGGTCAAGGGAGGAGATGAAGTATCTATAAGAGATATAAAGTCTCTAAACTTCGCAAAAAGCATTGTGGTCCTGTATAACGATTACTTTAGTTCGAAATAAACTGAAAATTCATCTGCCATTACAAAGGCAACAAGTCCGTAGAATCTTTCCTCTTTTTGAGTCCGAAAAGGCCCTTTAGGAAGGGAGGTAAAAAAATGCTTCGTTTCTTTTTTAAGGGATAATTCACATAAGATTTATAATTGATCTCTCGGCCAGGTCAAAGATTTTGATATCATTGTAATTTAGTCTAAACTCAAAGTTTAACACTTTTTGAAAATTAATTTGAGCTAATGAGAGTGGGAAAAATATGTATGTATGCTTCAAGTTTTCAAATTTTTTCAAGAATATACAAATAACCTTTTCAGTTCAAATAAATTGCTAAGCTAAAATTACTTTTATTTCGACTCCAGCATATTGTAATTAGTAAGGTATTCCTTGCAGACACACCACGTGACGCGTCATTCACCGCAGTCACTCACTTACTCGCACACCGACAGTTGGAATATCGTAAATAGGATTTGGAAATGCTCGACATTAAATGACGCAGTGGATTAGCGTAGAAGGAGTGCAAGAAATTAGTTAAAATTGGAACATATTGCTGGAGCGAGTACGGAAGGGTAAGCGCGCTTGTGTATAAATATGACAGACCTTGGGGCGAAAGCGAAGGCAAAGGAGCATTTGTTTGTTTGTGTGCACTTCGAACGGCTTGCGGTGGCAGTTGACTTTTACGGTATGCAATTAATAATTTCAGTGGAATTAAAATTGGAATTTTATTACACCACAATGCTATACATATGTACGAATGCATACACACATACACTATTAGAAATATATGAGCATACACAGAGAATTACTAACATGGCCTTAAACGCATTAAGAATTGAATTCCAGACGCTCGATATGAGTGCTAGGTAGGCCGTGCTGCTCAAGTATTCTGGCGCATTGATGAGGGGGCTGCGCGGAGCTCCGCATCTGTCACACTTAATGAGGGGGACACATTCTTGGTACGGCACTCGTAAATTGTACATGTATGCATTTGTTGTTGCAGTGGCAGCAAATGGCAACACTTACGGCTAATTAACGCCGCATACTAAGAGCTGCTTACTGTCTCCTCAACGGCAGACAACATGTGTACTTACATGTTTAAATTCATGTTCGTATACACCACTCTCCGGAAGTATATGTATATTTCGCAAGTAAAATCACGCAAATACAGTGCTTTGGAAAATTATTCTATTTTCATGCTTTTTGGAAAGGACAACGATATGAGAATGATGGGCTTGACGAACGGTGTCGATTTAGCCACGCCCGTACGTCCTTATTTCTGTCCGTACGTTCATCTGTCTGTTTTCAGATAATTTTATTTTATTAAATTTTGGACACGCTCTTTTCTATCGAAGAAGCTGTTCATTTGTCGAAACCGCCGATACCAGATCATCTTAACATATATCAGTCACACAAACTGACCAATCTAAATCAAGTTCTTGTAAGGACATTTTTTTACTTGGAGCTTTGATGCTTTAGTAAAGAGAGTCGTTCCCAAAAGATTCGAACAGCCTGGAAGATCAATATCGATCGATGTGTTTGTAGAAATAAATTTGATCAAAAGATTGAGGTTTCGTAGAGCAACTTTTCTATATCTAAATGACCTGCCAACATGTAACACACACATTTTTTTAAAACGGCTTCCAAAGGATAATGTGACAAACACTGTTTTGCCAGGGTTATATCCTGTAAGTTAAATAGATTAGAAAGGGTAGATCCCAAAAGGTCGAATAGATTATGGTCAATCATATTGTGCCTGGTTTATTCATAAAATTGGATTGTAGACAACGCTAAATGACCAACTGTAAGGTCTTTTTACATTTCAAAAATTTTCAGTGTTTAACGGTTTAAGCTCAATCAGAAGGAGTTTTTGAGTCCTTTCGAGACCGTTGATGAAGCATTGGCAACCTGGTACAATAAGAGATGAAGGAACAGATGAAACAGTGGACTTTATCTGTCGAACCTGCTCAAAATGCGAAATTTCTGCTATCGTTCAGAATGGTTTTAACTGCAGTATATTTGATCTTCGTCAACTACCTAGAGAGACTTAATGTTA
Organism: Bactrocera neohumeralis; assembly: GCF_024586455.1. NCBI lineage: Eukaryota > Metazoa > Arthropoda > Insecta > Diptera > Tephritidae > Bactrocera > Bactrocera neohumeralis. The sequence goes on along the minus strand of NC_065920.1, from coordinate 59,081,827 downwards.
TAAACTGAAGGATAGCGGGAAGAAGATCGGAAACAATTCTCTCAGACCTTGAAAAGGGTCTAATATTTTGTAGGTTTTCTCTCAAACGGTACACTGAAGTTATCTCCAAGCCTGATTCTCCTATAGCTGAGGTCGGTCACATGGCTCCATTACGACGTGCTGCTGAAATTATTGGATCGATTCAGCTCGAAAGGGCAGACACAGCATATTTAACGCAAAAGAACGCACTGGCTTACATCTTTGCCATTGCATTGGTCGAAACGCTCGTTTAGCCTATGAACTACAACACTATCACCTAATTTGGGTCTATGTAAAATAGTTTTTCTTTCTTTAAATTACAAAAATTACTCGCTGGTTAGAAACTTGAGTAGAATGAGGAGACGGACTGACAAAAAAACTAAATTTACATGTACTTCAATATAGATTTTTATTATCGTCTGGAAATAGGCTCAAAGGCCAATACAAGTATTACAATGCTTAATCCAACTTTCCATACACTTTTTATAAGCCTCAGCTGGAGTGGTCTTCAGTGGCTCCAGCGATTTTTTTTCTGTTTCGGCTTACTTTTAGAGCGTCATTCGCTATATTGTTGGACAGTTTCGATGTCATATTCATAAACCCACGGCTCGCACCAAAAGTGATTTTGTTAATGTAGGGTGCTCAGCTCCATTGTCAAGCATTTACATATATTGCTATCTCTACTCGACGCCGTTTTCAATTATTTTGGTACGAGTCTAGCAATGACAGGCTGTATATCCAAAACATCAACCAAAATGTTTGAGTTGATCGATTTGAGGGTTAAAGGTACTTTTTTCTATAGCCTTTTTTTAACAGGTCACGCCTGCGTCGTGAGTGAAGTCCGTTTAGAGTCTATTCGGCGCCGTTTGCAGCAACTCGGACTACCGTATGGAACGACTTGGTGCATTTTACGTCGAGATTTTAAATTGAAAGCGTACAAAATACAGCTTGTGCAAGAACTGAGCCGTTCGACCTTCCCAAGACATCGCTTCGCTCTATGGGCTCTTGAAAAGAAGATCTGACGTTTGCGAGGCAAATTTTGTTCAGCGACGAAGCCCATTTCGGGCTCAATAGATATGTAAATAAGCAAAATTGCCATATTTAGTTTACAGATTAAGTAAATAATTTATGGATCAATTCTCCAAGTCACTGTGTCATGCAAACTTCGTTAGCATACTCGCATATGCAAATGTACGTGAGTCACAAGGCGTGCAAGCTGCTCTTTGGCCAACTCGTAAATGAGCATAATACCTACGAGCATATGTGGCGGTGACGCTTGTGGCTTGCGACACAAGTGAAGATGTGAGAAACGATATTAAGGGGGAGATCTTCGAACGCTTGGCTGGCAAATAATTCAAAGCTGATGAAGTGGATCCAATACACTAATTCGGTTGCGGTTGCGCGTTGTCGACAACGTCGTCGTCACCACCACCACCACTGCCAGCAATGCCATCACCGCATCAGCAGCACGCTCATCAACGGCGTCGTGGTCGTCGTGCAGCATCCAAGGCCAGCAGACAGCTTGTGGCTGACAGGCAAAGTGTTCGTGTGTCCCTCTGCTTGAGTGTTTGTGAGTGTTTTCGTGCATAATAGCGCGCTCTATAATACACGTGCTACTTTTGCTGCAACTATAAATCGTCTCATGCCACATGCTGTACTTCACTACATTCATTCACTTTCCTTTCACTTGCCACTTGCATTGGGGGCACTCGCCACAGCTTGCCGTCGAAAAGAAAGTGTCCATAATTCTTTTAGTTTGGAAATTTTCGGCGAAGAAAAATTATTTTTCTGACACTTTTGCGTGTCGCGCGTCTTGTTGATTGCGTGTTGCACGTAAAGCACATGCCAGTAAATACATATGAGCACAACTACTTATCGGTGATTATGTAAGTGAAGATGTGCATGCATATAAATACACACACATATGTATTTGTATGTGTGGCATATGCAGCTTCTAAAGCCGCAGCATCCATTCGTGCAACCAAGTGTGCTGAGGCACACTCACCCTTCTTACAGCGAGGCGTTGTTGTGTTGTGTTGTGTTGCTTATCAATCCTATTACCAACACCATATTAATAATAATAATAACAACAAATGTAATGGCAATAACAAGAACAAAAACAATTGTGGAAAGGACAACAACAACAATGGTGGATATGTCCAATTTTCTTAACATGCAACATCCACAGGCAATTTTCGCCTGATGTCGTAGAAAATCTCGCCCGCAGCTAAGAGGAACGAAAGCAATTACAACAACAAACACAGCAGCCACCAATGCAGTCATTACAATTACACGAAAGGTAGGAAATCATACTATATATATAGTCCTTATGATTTTTATACCCTAAACAGGGTATAGGTATGAAGTTTGCCACGATGTTTGCAACATTAAGAGGGAAACGTCGAAGATCAGAAGTGAAGAAGCAGAGGAACATACCATACATATACATGATCAGCGCGACGAGCTGTGTCGATTTTTCCACGTCCGTCCGTTTGTACTGACTGTCTGCTTATTTGCGAACTACCTCAGTTTTGGAGATATCGATCTGAAATCTTGCACACGTTCTTTTCTCTCCAAGAAGCTTCTCATTTGTCGGAACTGCCGATATCAGACTACTATAGCATATAGCTGCCATACAAATTGACCGATCAAAATTTTTTCTTTGTATGGAAAACTTTTTTATTTGCTGAACTATCTTTGCGAAATTTGGCGTGTGTTATTATTTTAAGCAATGGTACTATATATGAAGAAACTGTTTAAATCGGACTACTATAGCATATAGCTAACATACAAACTGACCGATCCAAATCCTGTCCTTGTATGGAAAAGTTTTTTATTTGCCGAAATATCTTCATGAAATTTGGTGCGTATGCTTATTTAAGGGAACGGTAAAACTTAAGAAAAAATGATTTAAATCGAATAACTATAGCTTATAGCTTTCATACAAACTGATCAAACCAGATCCAGTCCTAGTATGGAAAACTTTTTTATTTGTTGAACTATCTACACGAAATTTGGCGTGCATTATTATTTAGAGCAACGGTACAATATATGAAGAAATTATTTAGATCGGAGCACTATAGCATATAGCTGCCATACAAACTGATCAAACCAGATCCAGTACTAGTATGGAAAACTTTTTTATTTGTGAAGGGTATTCTAACACCGGCGCAACCGAAGTTAACATTTTTTTCTTCTTTTATTTTCTTCTGATATGAATATATGTATGTACATATGTATGTGTATACGTGGTGGCCGTAGCAGGAGGCGCGTTTGGAAAAATGAAAACAGATGTTGAAAATCAGAAGCACATTAAACAGCTACAAATAAAAATAGTTGAGGCGGAAATTTTATATTCATTCATTAGATTAAATATTTCGTTGGATTCTGTTTGTTGTTGTTGCGTGTTTACTTGCCACACCGCACTGCAATAAGTATCTTAGGGGCATACCACTTGCAACGGCGGCTAACGCCACACATATGATTTCAATGTTAATCGCACATACATGCATACATATATCAGAGCATTTGTAAAGCACAACTGTCATACGAAAGCGTACACACACATATAGTTTTAGATATACCTAGCCACCCACTTCATACAACTTTCACATCACTTTTGTCTGTTTGCCTTTGTTTACATTGCCATTTCATGTAGTGCCTTACAAATATTTGCTTGCCTTGCAACATAGCAGCGCCAGCAAACATTCGTATAATTGAAACAAAATATACTACACAGCATGTTTTTGTTGTGTGTCCTGCAACCACTAAGTGACTCACTCAGTGACTGATTGTACTACAAATGCATCAGGCGTGTATGAATTACTTCGTTTTGTTGTTTTTTTTTCATTTTCTGTGGTTGGCTACTCACATTGCAATTTATAAAATTGTGGTCTCAAATGTCATAAAATTTTTGGGCAGCAAATTTCGGTGAAATCACTTGTTTATTTTCATTTTTAATAAGTGCAAGGGGATGTACTGTTAATTAGGGTGGTCAGTTTTGCTTTGTGGCGAACTTCGTGTAACAATGGCAGGGTGATTAGTAAAATACGGAGAGTTTTCAAAGCTTTTCACATGTCAGGAATTTTTAAAAGAAAAAATTCTAATACTGCTTTGTTTTAAAGGCTTCCCCAGGCTCATTAGTTATCAAATCAGGACTAATAATTTCTTAAATGGCCTCACAGTGCAGGAACTAACATTAATTAGTTATGTGGAAATGAAACTTCTGCAGAAAAGTCATTGCTTCAAAGTTGATTCTAGGACCATTTGGTTTATTGGAATATATGCGGAAGGCAGCTACAAACTAAATAACTACAATATTCTTTTCCAGAACAAAACGTTAATCAACAAGTCAATTAACCGTCCAATGGATAAATAGACGGCAATTAAGGCTATCCGTAGCAGCAATAACTAGGGTCTCAGTGGAAAAAAAAGTAAAAGTCATCTGGGTACAAAGTCACATAGGAAGAGAGGAAAACGAAAAGGTAGACGAGTTGACCCCGCTAACCTGTATAGATCCATTCATCTCCTTCAAGGGCTTCAAGGAAGCAATGGATTTCAGCGAAAGACCGGTCTTCGAACACTGGTAACACAGCACATGCCATAAATGTTTGCTGGGATAGTGTTGATGGAGGACAGACCTAAATACTTCTACTTTTATGCATTAGAGAACTAAGTAATATTGTTGGCGTCTTAACAAGGCACCTATCTCTAAGATCCACCTTCAAAAAATTGCTAAAATGGAATTGGTGGAAGGCAGAATATATATTTAGGATAAACAGAAGGTGCAAATTGTCTTTGTAAATGCGCAGCCTTCAACCGGTTGAGACGGGCATCTTTCTCGGCTTTCAATGTTTCAACTTAAAAAGCATTTCGTGAAGGTCGTCCAAAATCAGGTGTTATTCCGGAAACTATTGATGTTGTGCGCAAACTGATGCTGTAAAAGTGTCCTTTGATCTATTGTGAGATTGAGACAACTGTGGGTATTAGTGGCACCATTATACAGTCAATATTGCATAAACGTTTGATTGAAGACAAATCTGTTTCACGTTGGATTCCACAAAATTTGATCGCTTAAAAAAGGCTCTTGTCGATTGGTCGAGAGAAATATTAAAAAAAAAAATGATAATTTCTAAATAGGGTCAACGTGACACGTGATTAATTGTTGATTTGTACGTATGAGCGCGAAAGTAAACAGAACTTCACTGTATGGGTGTTTCGAAATGAGCCGAATCCAAAAACATCTCGCGCACGGAGCATTTCTAGGCAAATGGTTACTTTTTTTTTGGAAAAACTGGATTTACTGCAACCATGCCACTAGAACAATGCAGAACAGTCAATTCTGCGTATTACACAACCATTTTTTTGTCAGTTGTCTTTAAATAAATCAGGAAAACCAATCATCCAAAATAGATCTCTCTTCCCCACGACAATGCGAGCTCTCATAAACCGACTGTAAGAAGTGCATTCTTGCGTACTTAAATCATCAATTTGATGTGTCATCCTCTGTGAATTGGCACCAAATGACTAATTTTCATTCTCGTACGAAAAATATAAACTAATAGGTCGACGTTGTTTAACACCTAAAGCCTAATGCGTTCAGACCGTATGTTTTGGAGATAACGCAATCAGAGTGCAAAAGTGTTTTGAAAATTGGTTGAAACGAATGCAAAAGTGTACAGATTTAAAGGAAAATATTTAAAAAAACAATAAAGCGATATCTGATAATTATTTTTTGTTTTTTAGTTTTGATGTAGAAATATAAAAGGCAACCTACGTACGCGGTAATTGGTTTTTTTTTGGGAATACTGTAAATAAGGTTTTGTGCGCTCACTGTGTTAAAGGATCTTTAGGTATGTACATAATGGATTAGTTGGGCAGTTATATTTATCTCTTTATAGCCTTCACCGCTTTAGTTAAATTTGGACAGTGCTGAAAATATCATTGATACTTCTGATTAGTATCTAAAGTAAGCTTGGATGATCTCGAGTAGTTTTGCAAAAGTCACTCAGTCGGGAAGTCTTGTCGCTGGCCTTTTCAATATTTTTCGGATCTGTCACAATTTCATACTTCTGATCTTACTCTCGCCCACAGTAAACAACTTCTCTTCTTTAATGAAAATATCTACTTCTTCTTATCACTAATTTAGACCTTCGCATCTGATAAAAGCACCGTCTTGTAAATCTTAATAATTTTTAGTTTTTCGACGTATGGATTAAATTAGTGGCATTTAGAGTCCGGACGGTACATGATTTTCTAGTGCTAGAAAAGCTAGGAGTGATGTGTAGAAGTTCACGCAAATGAGGAAAGTTCTCTGAATGCCATTTCTTTGGGAGTGACCAGCGACGATTCTTTTACACATGCATCAAGCAGCTCACCACTTCCGTTCTTAGACCAAGTATCCTCTGGGTAGCCAAAGAACATCCGTTTGAGTTCTACGCCAGTAAAGAATAAGAAGGACAGTATTTCAGAAAGAGCTACCTTCTGCAAAAGCTTTTTGGTACAAATCTCTATTTCCGATCTAATAAAATGTTTTCTTCGTCCACTTAATATAAATGAATACCACCAGCATTTCAATTAAAAAAATATGCAATATAAAAACATATACAAGGTGATTTCCAAAGTAAACAGGAATTTTGAATCTAGCGCCCCCTGGTGGCACCATCTACATATATGTATGTCGACTGGTGCGTTTGAATCTGTCATCCTTATCGATTGTTCAGTGAGAATTTCATGACATTTCATTGATTAGAAGTGCAATTATTGCATTTTAAGTGTCAGTATGTTTGTGTTATCGGTTCGAAAATGAGCTTCGAACAAAGAGCCAACATTAAATTTTGTTTTAAAATTGGTAAAACTTTTACCGAAACGTTTCAATTGATGAAACAAGTTTATGGCGATGATTGCATATCCCGTAGCAAAGTGCACGAGTGGTTTCAACGTTTTCAAAGTGGTCGTGAGGACATAAATGACGATCAACATGTGGGACAATCAAAATCCATGATCACCGGAAATTCCATCGAAACTGTAGGTGAATTCATCAAAAATCAGCCGAAATCATTGAAATTCATGGAATGGAAGTGAACATCTCCAAAACATCGATTTATCGTGTTTTGACCGAACATTTGTGTTTACGAAAGGTGTATGCACGGCGAATATCGCGAAGATGAAAGTTGGCGTTTGTTGCACGATAATGCGCCGTCTCATCGATCGACGCTTGTGACCGATTATTTGACCAAAACTCACATTTTAAACATTAATCACTCCCCGTATTCACCTGATATGGCACCGTGCGAATTCTTCCTTTTCAGAAAAATGCATTTGCATTTGAAAGGAAAGCGTTATGCAGACGTAGAGGTCATTCAAAAGGCTTGCACCGGCAACTGGCGGCCATACCGGCCAACGAGCTAAAACACTCGTTTGGCATGCTTTTGAACCGTGCTAAAAGCTGTATTGAAGCAGAAGGACACTATTTTGAATAAAATAAATTGATTTTGGTGAAAAAACCATTTGTTATGTTTTTTTTTCAAACGTCCTGTTTACTTTGGAACGCACTTTGTATCATAAAAATATATCACTTTTTATTGAGGTCAATTTCGCATTGCAACATTTTTGTCAAATTCTACAAAATAAAGTAATTTATTATGCCATATGTTATGTAATGCCATTTTATGCTTATGCTGTCTAAACTTAACCAAATTAGTTAATGACATAAATTTTAAATTTTCCGTTAATAAATCAGAAGATTTTAATTTACTCACACAATTGAAAGCGACCACACAAAAACACATACTTCACAGTTGCAACCAGCATATTTGCATTTAATGTATATATTTATAGGCATAAAATATACAGACTATGAATATTTTGTATATATTTGTATGTGCAAGTGTAGGTGTGGTAGAACAACAAATTTTGTGTTGATGGGCTTAAATGCCAATAAACAATCGGCAAAAGTAGCAGCGACTGGCAGTACCAAGTGGCTTAATGCATGTCAAGTATATATGGAAATGTAGATGTGTATGTATGTATGTGTGCATACTAACAAGCTTAAATATTATTGTATGCGTGTATGTGTGTAATTATGGCTAAATGCAGGTGGCAGGGCTGGTGAAAAATAAACAGACATTTCGGGTATTTGCAATAATTAAAGTGCAAATCAATTACAGCACCGCATTAAAAATAACAGCAAAGCATTACGCACACACACATGTGTACATATATATTCGAATTCACACCTACATTCATACACTTGCGCGAACGTCAACACATTGACAAAGCGAACGCCCGCAAAGCAAAGAGCGCGTTCCAACATCAACGCGTTGGCCACGAACACAATGTTCAAATACATTCCAATAACAGTGAAATTTGAAAAAAGAGAGAAAAATATTTTGGCACCCTCTTCGGAAGAAAATTGGAACAACTGCTGCTATGCGTTGCGAGCTTCGGAACTCTGAAATCCCCGCATAATTTGATTTCATTCCAAAATACTAGGATTACCGGGTCGTCGAGCCTAGCTCTGGCTATCGTTTCTCGGCTCACATAGCTGTGAGGGAGGCATGGGAGGGAATGACGCGCTGGCAAAGGGGGGGCGATCAGCTTGTTTATGGATTAATCAAAGCTTGCGGGGTAGATTGGTGGAGGAGTGCACTGTCGGGCACTTACCATCTTCTCCAGTTGTAGGCTTTCTGATGACGGCAGTGTCTTCCAAGCGGAGGTGGCTGCCATAAAGGTAGCAGCATCCATCCACTCCGATAGCAGAGCAGCTTCATTAGCCTTGTGATTGTTGGCCGTGAAACTAGTGAAGGATTGTCTAGACTGCTTATCTTCTACCTAGGTGCCTCGCCAATGCAGTGTTGTAGATATCTGTAAGGTTGATGAGCTCGCTAAGACAATTATTTCATTTTCAATAATTACGGAATGTGAAAAAGTAGGAGCTCCGTTAGCTTCTTGTAACTTACTATTGGGCTGTTGCTGCATCAGCAGTTTATTTCGAAGTAGATGAGATACAATCAGATGATTATTTCTCACCTTGTTCTTACTCGAATATCCCGCATTTGCCAGATCAAAGCGAAACCACCTCGGATCTGATACTTTTAGATATCCAGATGAAATAACGGAAATAAAAATATCATAAGCCATCTAAGCAAATTTGTCATAATAACTGGGTGTTTTGCCGATAGCTGATATACAGTTATATATATATACAATTTCACAAAGGACTGTATACATATAACAATCTATGTGTGATCTCAAGCCAAGTGGAGGGATCAGCCATCTAAGCAAATTTAACACACTTCAAGTATACTGGGTTCTAAGCCTTTATAATCTAACTCCCCACTTAGCATATTCTCAGGTTTCCAGTCCTTTTGAACGTGTCTGAATAGTCAGCCCATTTTTATGGTAATTAATCGCTACAGGAAACAATTGATTTCGGTCATTTGAAATGTTTTTGAATCAAGACTGACAAGATCCGATCCCCCGTATAATCATCTGAGTCATTTTAAAACTAAGTAATATAATATACTATAGACGAAATATCTCCTGTCATCAAACAAACAGTCGTCGCGCTCGCGACTTGGCTCCACGTCACTGTTGATAGTATAACTTCGAAGTCGTAAATAATTTTCTTCTACCATGGTACCAGTATTAACAGCAACAAAAATGTCTTGAAATCCAAGGCAGAATAACTCTTGTCAAAAAGTGCTACTTCGAACTGAGTAGACACTTGAAAAGTAAAGTCCTCTCTGGACGAACAATGACCAAACTCTTCAAGTCTCTCATCAACCCTGTCCTGCTATATGGTGCAGAGGCAATATCTATGACAACACCTGGTGAGTCGACGTTATGATTTTAGAGAAAAAGGTTCTGCGGAAGATTTATGGTACTTTGCGCATTGGCAACGGCCAGTATCGCATTCGATGGAACGATGAGCTATACGAGTTATACGATGTCATTGACATAGTTCAGCGATTTAAAAGACAGCGACTACGCTGGCTAGGTCATGTCGTCCGAATGGATGAAAACGCTCCGGCTCTGAGGGTATTCGTCGCAATACCCGCCGCGGGAAGCAGAGGAAGAAGAAGACCTCCACTCCGTTGGGAAGACCAGGTTGAGAATGATTACTTAAAAATCCTCCGACTCCTTAGCTTCTTTTTGGATGTCATCTGTTATTAAATGTGTGGTTTGTCATCGAAAAAAATGTGAATGCTATTTTTAATGTTGTATTGACTCTAAGGTATATTAAAATTGTGGATCTACTAGAAAAAATTTATTCATAGCGATTCCTTAGTCACATACCAACCATTTTCTATTAAGTCCAACACTCCTTCCTAAACATTGTATTTGAAAAAGTAGAAAACCGATTTAATAAGTGTAATTTTATCTTTTACCAAGAGGTACTACTTGAGATATTTCGGTAGAAACATAGACTATGAAAACCCGAGATGAGAAAGCACTTGGATCAATCGAGAAAACTGTTTTCCGCAAAGTCTTTGGAGACATCCGCAGGAGCAACGAATATCGGAGATGTTGGAACCACAAATTGTATGAGCTTTACGTCGAAATAGATGTAGTTAAACGCACAAAAATAAAACGACGGCGCTGACCTCGCCAAGGATAGAGAAAAGTACTGTGTTTTTGGCCAAGACCGGACCGCGGTTGTAATGGCAAAGGAGAAGAAAATGAATTTTATGATTCAAGTGAATAATGATGTATCCAAGCTTCATGCATTCTTTCCAAATTAGTACAGAAACTCGATTTGACGGTGAATACAAAATTAATATGGCCAAATATATAGTTTAGTGCATTATTAACCTCCACACCTTTTAATGCCGCTAAAAAATTACGGAAATCGTGCCGACAAAAGTGTAATTACAAATAAAGCGATCAATTAAATGCGTTCACTCGCCACATAGCTGGCAACAAATGCTGCGGTGTAGGCGGTTTAACGTCAGGGGACCTTTCGGACAACCAAAACCAAGCAAAACAGTTGAGGTACGCACGCGCACGAAATCTATCGCAAAGGTGCGAACGAGTGTATGCGTCAGGTGTGTGCCAGCGATCATACCGACATTCCCCTGTCTGTGTATGTGAGTATGGTTACTTTATCAAAGCCTTTTTATATAGTATATTTGTTGCTGTTGTTTCTTTCCTTTTTCAATCGGCAATGAAATGCAAATTTAGCAAAAATAAACTTTACAACTGACATTCCAACATGTTTGCCATACTATGTGTTGCTGGCAACCATGGTAATTGCAATAACAACAAACTTAAATTTAATTGCAAAAATGACAACAAAAGTAACAAGAACAAAAAGCGCACCGTAAATGAAAATAAATTATCAAATGCCAATTGGGAGCTGTAAGCGCAACGTCAAGCAGCAAAGCGGCGATTGGGAAAAGGCAACGTGCAATCGACCGGTTGCTGTCTACATAATTTCATATGTGTATATGCGGGCGTTGGAGTACTGTGCAGCGAGTTTGGCTAATTTGTTAATTAATTTGCCTATGTATGTGTTAATTGGAAAATTAGTAAATACAGTTGATTCTCTTCATGGTTTCAGGACTAGTCCGAACCGAATGTGAGCACTCTCAATGAACGAGACTTCAGTAAAAAACAAGAAGCTATACGCTGTAGTAATCCGATCTGAACAATATTTTCGGATATTATATTATTACCTTAAGCAGTAATCCATGTCAAATTTCGTGAAGATATGCAAAAGTTTTCCATACAAGCCCTTGATTCCGATCGTCCGGTTTGAATGGCAGCTAAATGCTATAGTGAGCCCATCTGAGCAATTACTTCCGATATTACATTATTTCTATGAACAATAACTCATACCGAATTTCGTGAAGATACGTTGTTAAATGAGGAAGTTTCTCATGCAAGCATTTGATTCCGATCATTCAGTTTGTATGTCAGATATATGCTATAGTTAACCGATCTGAACAAGTTCGTCGGAGATTACATAGTTGCCTTAGAAAATGCGTCAAATGCGAAAGTTTTTCATACCAGCACTAGATTCCGATGGTTCAGTTTAGATGGCAGCTATATATTATAGTGGTCCGATATCGGCAGTTCCGACAAATGAGTAGCTTCTTGAAGAGAAAATGACGTTTGCAAAATTTCAAAACAATATCTTAACAAGTAAGGAAGGGCTAAGTTCGGGTGTCACCGAACACTTTATACTCTCGCATGATAAAGTGATAATCGAGATTTCATTATCCGTCATTTACATATTTTTCAAATACCGTATTTGTGTAAAGTTTTATTCCGCTATCATCATTGGTTCCTAATGTATATATTATACAGAGAAGGCATCAGATGGAATTCAAAATAGCGTTATATTGGAAGAAGGCGTGGTTGTGAACCAATTTCACCCATATTTCGTACATGTCATTAGGGTGTTAAGAAAATATTATATACCGAATTTCATGGAAATCAGTCTAGTAGTTCCCGAGATATGTTTTTTGGTCCATAAGTGGGTGACGCCACGCCCATTTTCAATTTTAAAAAGCCTGGGTGCAGCTTCCTTCTGCCATTTCTTCCGTAAAATTTAGTGTTTCTGACGTTTTTTGTTAGTCGGTTAACGCACTTTTAGTGATTTTGAACATAACCTTTGTATGGGAGGTGGGCGTGGTTATTATCCGATTTCTTCCATTTTTGAACTGTACATGGAAATGCCTGAAGGAAACGACTCTGTAGACTTTGGTTGACATAGCTATAGTAGTTTCCGAGATATGTACAAAAAACTTAGTAGGGGGCGGGGCCACGCCCACTTTTCCAAAAAATTACGTCCAAATATGCCCCTCCTAATGCGATCCTTTGTGCCAAATTTCACTTTAATATCTTTATTTATGGCTTAGTTATGACACTTTATAGGTTTTCGGTTTCCGCCATTTTGTGGGCGTGGCAGTGGGCCGATTTTGCCCATCTTCGAACTTAACCTTCTTATGGAGCCAAGGAATACGTGTACCAAGTTTCATCATGATATCTCAATTTTTACTCAAGTTACAGCTTGCACGGACGGATGGATATATAGACAGACGGACATCCAGGATTTCAAGTCTACTCGTCACCCTGATCACTTTGGTATATATAACCCTATATATGACTCTTTTTGTTTTAGGACTTACAAACAACCGTTATGTGAACAAAACTATAATACTCAAAAATCTTTGCAACTTTTTTGCAAAAAACGCATAAAAACTGAAAACTAGTTCGTATATATCGTAGATCGACAGAGAAACAGAAAAGACGGACATGGCTAAATCGACTCAGCTCCAACATACTGATCATTTATATATATACTTTATAGGTCTCCAAAGCTGGAATAGTTGCTTCCTTCTGTAGACTGTTACAAACTTCGTGACAAACTTAATATACCCTGCTCAGGGTATAATAAATGACATATTTTCGCATCAAGAGCCATATGGAGGTGCCAGTATATGCTAATTAGTCTAATTACAATAACTCTCTTCTTTTCACACAACTTAAAATCAAAAATATAACTCAATTATTTTAGTTTTAGCTTCAGTTAGACTAAAGGACATACAAACTACAGATTGGTTCCTTCCAAACATATTTTTTCGTCATTTCGAATCAAATGAATCTAGATAGGAGTGCTCAATTAAATTTCCCTCTGTTCGGAGCTATTTGGTAGAATTAAGTATAAAGCTCTCTGGGGCAAGTTTTTGACTTCAAACCGTATTCGCCTAGAGAGGCCCCCAAATTGACAAACTTTTTACTTTTTTCATTCCCCAAAATGTTTCTGTGATCAAGAACCCAAATTATGGACTAGTGGAGTTGATCTGCCAGTGATCTGTAAGCTTTCCTATTATTTTTGACGATGCTTGAATTAATTTTTGGCGTTCACAAGGCCAGCAATGGCGCCTGGCTATCCTTGAAAGATGCTGGCTGAGTTTAGTAAATGGATAGAGAGAGTTATGCCTCGCCAAAATCTCTATCCATTTGAACTCGTCAGTATAGATTATGGTAGTATGTTTTTCCCTTACTAAATCACTCATCCCTGAAAGTTACTATTAAAATCTAACCTTATTCAGGTTCTCGCTAAGTCTATATCCCTTTCGTTTTCATCCCCCAACTACTTGCTTCTTATAGCAGAACATGCTACTATTTTCCGAATGAAAACGTCTGTGGGCAGTTGATGTAGGAGCATATTATGCTAGACCTACAAATACCACCCCTTTTGAAATACTCAATATCGCTTTGCCGAAGCAATTAAAAAATTTTCAAACTTTTAGAAAAAATGAAACACTGATTCAGTTTGGTAAAGTGAATGGATCACAGTAAGTATGTGGGCAGTCACTAGCAACACTTTCGACATAACAAGTATTCTTATGTATCTTGTTTTTTTTGAGCAGAAAAACTTATAACACATAAGTAAAGAGTTTTTTGAATTATTTTTACTGTAGGCAAAAAATAGTAAAATAGTTTTCGAATGATTTCTAGGTTGGTTGACTATCAGATATGTCTGGGCCAATGTCACATCAAAATAATCATGAGTGTTTAACGTACGCTAGTCTTTCTGAAGTACATAAAGTGAATTCGGCGATTTTTACGATGAGTGAACGAGTGAAATTTCCAACAAAGAAGTTCCTTTAAATTTTGAGTGCGGAATTAACTGTTTGCTGCTGAAACGTTCAGAATGTTGGAAAAGGTCTTCGGTGATAATTGTTTGTCGCGAGCAACTGTTTTTGATTAGCACAAAATATTCGTTGGAATATCAGAAGGATCAGTGAAAACCATCTTAATAGCTCATGTAAGCCTAAAAAAACTGAAAGCACGAATGGTAACAAAATCACTAAATTTTTTCGAAAAACAGTGTTGCGATTACCAGGATGTCATGAAACTATTACTACTGGCGATAAGTCTTGGATCGATGCTAACGGCTTGGAAACAGACGATCAATCGTCCGAATATCGGGGAAAAGGTTAGCCGAACAAACCACATCAAAGCAGATCCAAAGCCAAGGTTATGTTGACAGTTTTCTTCGATTATCGAGGTGTGAAGCATTCCGAATTCCTTTCCACCTTTCAAACTGTCAACAAAGAGTTTGAGACTATTTGAGTGTTATGCGTCGTTTGCGTAAAGTTATTCGTAAAAAGAGGTCGGAAATATGGGCGGATAACTTTTGGTATTTGCACCGTCGCATACTCCATTGATTCTTCGTGAGTTTTTCGCCAAATTTTCAATCAATATCGTGCCGCAACCACCGTATTCGCCTTATTTAGCTCCGTGTGACTTTTGGCCATTCAGAAGACTCAAACGACCGCTCCGGGAAACCGTTCTGAGTCAAATGAAGGCATTAAACATGAATCGTTGCGCCTATTCCAGAAAAACGTTGCCAAAAGTGTATTGGGGCCTGGGGGATTACTTTGTGGTGAACGACATACTAGATTTTGAAGAATATATTAAGAATTTTAAAACTATCAACAAAGTCTTACTATTCTTTGCTCACAGTAGAATGAGCAATATGGTGAGACTTGTAAACGGTTAAAGGTATAATTTTTATACCCTGAACAGGGTATATTAAGTTTCTCACGAAGTTTGTAACACCCAGAAGGAATCGTCGGAGACGCTATATAGTATATATATAAATGATCAGTATGTCGAGCTGAGTCGATTTAGCCATGTCCGTCTGTGTCCGTCCGTCTGTCTGTCTGTATATATACGAACTAGTCCCTCAGTTTCTAAGATATCGTTTTGAAATTTTGCAAACGTTCTTGTATGGACATTTATATTAACAAAATCAAGAAAAAATTGTTCAGATCGGTTAACTTCATAGGTCCCGCAATATCATTGAACATCACAAAATAGTGGAGTGGGAGTATTTCTAGGGACTAACAGAAAAGAATTAACTTTTGATTTATAAAAATAATAATTAGTGTACGAAAACTTTTGGATATAAATTGTTTTAATAGCGTTTTCTAAAAATATGCTAAAGTTAAATTAGATAAAAGTTCAAGTTTATTCATTTTTATAACAAATAAAAGTATACATGTATAATATATATATAATATTTTGGCTCGCTCTAATGAATTAATCGTCTACAACCTCGATTAGTCTCACAAAGTCCATACACCAATTTCTCAAATCGGACGAAACTTATCGTTTCACATCAAGTTCTTCAATTCTAAAGAATGTAATTTATGTTTTATATGACATCGAAATGCTCCACTGTATCTGCGATTGAAAATGGCAGCAGGTGTTGCAGTGAAACTAATGAATATTTGTAAATACACAACGCTTATTTGGAAGTGCGTAGGTGACTAGGAATGTAAAGCGCGTTGTATGTGCCACAGATTGTATGCGAGTTGGTATATAAGTTATGCGATTCTTTGACGATTTTGTGCACAAATTAAGCGACTGCGTGCATACCAACTGAACGCATTCCCCACCGTTGTGGATGCGGCAACCAACATTTTTTTCATTGCGTTCGAATGTGTGCAGTGGCGGCGGTCGGCGAGGTCGCTTTTTGGTATTTAAATGCAAAATTAACTTGCAACAACAAGCAACAGCTGTGCATGCACGCGCCGCACAAATAACGGTAATTGCAAGAACAACAAACAAATAGCTAAAAGTGCTAACGCAAACAGCGGCAGCAACAGCAACAATTGTGCGAAAAACAACAAAAATAGAAGCAACAACAGCAATAATAGCAGTAAAAGCAGCAATAAGCGCTGGCATCAATACAAAATTAAATAAATGCGCAGTGTTAAACAAAATAATTAATTTGCGGAATGGCGGAAGCGCATGAAATGGCGGTTGAAGGCGTCAAAAAATGTGGCAAATGCAATAAATTTGCTTGTTGCCAGCACAACAAAGCGTCAGGCAACACATATACCAACAATAATGGTAGCTGGAAAATGTGTTAATTGTTGTTTTTGCCATTGCATAAATGCTGCCATATGTTGCATTGCGAAATGCGTTGGTTTGGCACATTTCGATATTTGCAACAAGCGGCAGTTGACGCACAAAAAGTGTGCAACGCACAAAAAAATCGAAAATTCAAAAACGAAAAAAGAAAGCGCTAGCGTTGGCAAAACAACAACAAAACAAGAAAAACAACAACAACCCAGCAATACACTCACGTACGCCAATAAAATTGTATTAGCCTACATTTGTGCGCTGGCGTTTGTTGTATTTTTTGTTGTTTTTTCTTTGCTTTTTTTTACTATTTTCGCAATAACCGGCTAACGGCACTTTTTGCTGCCATTTGTAGCTGCTGTGCCGCTTTTTCACTGCCGCTGTTGCCACATTTGGTGGCAACTCAATTTGCTAAAATGTTTTGCATGCCACACGTACACAAATATATGTATGTATTTTATATATATGTTTGCCTGTGTGTGTGTGTGTGTGTGCACAAAAGCGCGCTAACAAATGGCATAGAGCATAATCAAAATAAGCAAAAAAAAAATCAGTGGTGAACACCCCAACACCCACATATCGCCCGTTTTGGCGGCAACAACACAATTTACATGCAACATGCACGCCCACCAACAGCCAACAGGTGAGCTATAAACTCACATAATGCATATGCATGTTTGTGTGTCCATCCGTTTGCACTAGTGCTAATCATTTCCAGTTTTGCTCCCAGCCTCCTTAGCCCTCGCCAGCACTTGCTTTATGTGTGTTGCAAAAAAATGAAAAAAATGTGTTTCAATATTGCAATTTTTTTCCAGTTCTATATTTTTTTCACCAATTTTTTGCCCTCCTCTACCTCCTGCTCCACCCACCATGTCAGCGTGCTGCGCTCCAGCGTTTGCAGAAATTTAAAAATTCCGTACACGTAGAAAATTCGACGCATAAAAAATTCATTCCGCCTAAAAACGTTGTAAATACAGTTAAAATAGGCTGTAAAAGGAAGTTGAATTTGTGACGCTGACTATTCGCAAGCACTGTATGCTCATTTACATATCCACTTGCATACTTAGATATGTAATTGTGGTGGTTTTTGGTTGATTGTATGCGAAAACTTGGCAAAACTCACTCACTTAAGTTCGGTGGTTAGAAAATAATTTACTGCACTTCAAGGGCGTGATGGGATTCCAGAATGAGAGTAGAAAAGATACATGCTTTCTTTTTTAATTTATTCCCTTTTCTGGTAGATTTCTAATATATTTAGAGATACTTTCTCTTTTGCTTGGTGATTGTTTGTTACAGCTAAGAAAGTAACTAATCACCGTATCAATTGAGGAGAATGTGAAATTCTTTGGTCACTATACGAGGTGTGTTCAAAAAGTATCGCGAAAGTATTTGTGTTTTTTCAAAAATTATTTATTTATTCATGAATATCTATTTAGTCCCCTTCAAAGTAATCCCCATGAGATATTATACATTTGTACCAACGGTTTTTCCAATCTTCGAGGCACTTCAAAAAATCATTTTTTTTTTATCTTTTTCAGCTCCTCCTTCGATGCCGTCTTTATCTCGTCAAGAGAAGCGTAACGTCGTCCTTTCATGGGCCGCTTCAGTTTAGGGAACAAGAAAAAGTCACAGGGGGTCAGATCTAGGGAATACGGTGGCTGCGGCATCATTAGTGTGTTGTTTTTGGCCAAAAAGTCGCGCACAAGCAACGATGTGTGAGCAGGGGCGTTATCGTGATGCAAAAGCCACTTTTTGTTCTTCCACAAATCCGGCCGTTTCTGTCGGATTGCTTCGCGCAAATTGCGCATAACTTGCAGGTAATACTCCTTATTGACCGTTCTTCCATGTGGCAAGAACTCATGATGAACCACTCCCCTGCGTACACCATTATTCAACAGGCGGCTTACAATATGAAGCCCCTGAAAGGGCTTTCTTATATAGCGGGGGATCCAAGTAGAGGAACTTTTTTTGTTTTTTTTGACAGATTGCGCGTGAGTCTTGACAAGCTGTTATGTTGTTTTGTTCAGTATTGTTTGGCATTTCATCATGGAAAGATTTACGTTCAACTTTATAACGAAAACTCTGCAAAGAATGTGTTTCGCGCGCTTCGCTCAACTCATGCTTCTTCTTTCTTTGTTTCTTCTTTTAGAAATTTGGCGCCAAATCGAGATTTCAAATGTAGCCAGGTCCTTCTCCACCTGACCTCTTCAACGGAGGTAGGTCTTCCTCTTCCGTTGCTTCCGCCGGCGGGTATTGCGAGCTTTCAGAGCTGAAATGTTTTTGTCCATACGTACGACATGACCTAGCCAGCGCAGCAACTGTTTCTTGATGTCAATGCAAATGCACATAATCGGCCTATTGAGTGTATTATTCGCAACATCATAACCTATATTGAGACGCAGCACTCATTATTGGATAATATTCGACCAAATAGACCACGTCCAGCACGCAGTAAAGAAAATATAGCTGCCTTTGCTGAGAGTGTGCACGAAGACCGTGGAGAGTCGGTTCGCCGCCCTTCTCAGCAACTCGGACTGACGAATGGAACGACTTGGCGCATTGAAAGCGTACAAAATACAGCTTGTGCAAGAACTGAGACCTCTCGACCTTCCCAACGACATCGCTTCGCTCTATGGGATCTTTGGACATGTGAAAGAAAAAAAAAATTTATCAAGTTGGATGTAGCTTACCCAATTAAAATGCCATAAGGACCACATGCCATTTACTTTCTTTAATGATTTTATTTTCTCAGTCCAATTTCTCTCCAAGTTCTTCGGCGAAATGGACAAACCAACTAGTGCTGCTTTCTTAAAAATTAAATATCGCGTTATTTACTATACAGATACAGGCATATTGTTAACTAAATTTTCTAGTGACCGCCCTTTCAATAGCAGAGGGAAATTACTAACGTGTTCCAAGCTAATTGTGCGCCCAAAGTTAGTCAAGGTGTGTCTGTGATCACTAGAAGAGACTTCATCGTCACACTCTTTTGGATCATTGCGAAATCACTGGAAAGTCGATGAGCTGACAAGATCGGCCGCCTTGGTCACATCGGAGTGCTAACGAGTTGAATCTCCGTTCTCATCTTGTGTTCTAGCACTGAACCTATGCACCTCGTGTGCGCTTAGCAGGGTTCGTCTGTGCTCTACGAGCCCTTTGGCCTTTTAGAATATAACACAGCAGATCTACTGAACTACTGGCTGATTTTTCCTCAATCATAGGAGTTCTTGATGGGTATTGTCCGATAGGTATGCATGCGGTGCGGTATGATTAAGGTGAAACCGTAAAACTAGCGGCTGAAAATGTAAATATGAAACTATGTGCATGAAATTGTAGAAAACAATCTTACGTCATTTCGTTTTCTTCGACTCCGTTCCGCTAATTTTGTTACCAAATATGAAAAGCAGTGATTTCTAGTGATGGCGAAGTGGATCATTTACGATAGTCAGGAGGTTTTGCTTTGTATTAGTTGAGATTGGCAGGCATTTTTCTGCTATGAGTTGCTTCTGTAAAACCAAACTCTTAAGTATTGCTAAAAACTAGACTAGCTGAAGGAAGCGGTAGTCCAGAAGTGGCCTGCTTTGGATAGCAAGGGTATTTCATTAAAACACCGTCCGGCTACGCATATTGATATACATAAGTCGAATATCCGCATGTAGATGATGTGCACTTTGAAGTCACCTAGAAAGATCTTTAATAATCTAACAAATTAATGATTTAATCTTTTAATGAAACAATATGTATTTAACTTTTTGATAATATAGTTCGTATATACGGTATTAGAAGGTGATCTTTTGGCATAAGGGAAACAAACAAGTCAACTAGAGTTGAGCGCATTTCTTTAAAATTCATTGCCAGATTCCAGCTCACTTATTGTCGCATATTGAAGGGTTATTTCTATTGATTTAACAAGTATTTATTGATAACAGCTGTGAGCTAATAACTAAAAAACATCAAATTGTAGAATTTTTCTGAAAATCTTCTATGTATGTGCTCTTAGTTGCGCTTCAATTAATTATTCTCAATTCAATTACTCTTCAGCAGTGAAAACTTGTTATATTTAGTTGCATATGGAATTAAAAACATTTCGATTATTCAGAAAATATTTCATTTCATCCAAGGTTAAAGTTAAAAGTAGCACAAACTTTCAGTAAAATTTTTTTGGTGTTGGCAACTGGATTATTTTATTATAAACTCGGTCAAACTAGTATATAAATAGAGAAGTTATAACTCAATTGTGTTCGAAACCAACCATGTAAGCGGTGTCTGCGTCATTAAATAAGAAGAAGTCCTAAGCGATAGGTGGAAGTAATGACAGATAACATTTATTAGTCAATGCCATGAGATAGATCTAAGAGCACTTCATCGGAACGAGGCTTCTGAGAATTGGCTACAAAAATACTTTCCAATATTACCAAAGTAATTGGCTAAACAGAGTCTCTTTTAAAACAAAAGTGACGCATATTACTAACAGAAAGCTAACCTAACCGTTTGGACTTCTTTTGTTCCCCACTGGAAACTCCAAAAATCAAGCTTACTATATTTATACTTCAAATTAAGTTTGCCTCGAAGTTTTTAACGCACATCACACACATTAAACATCAGAGACACTATAAAATATAAAACGATCAGCATTAAAAGCTCAGACGAAAAGACATCTTCGTCAATCTGTATATAGGCGTAAGAGTTCCTCAGTTATTGAAATCACGATCTGAAATTTTGCACACATCTTTGTGTTCTCAAAAAAATGTTTATTTGTCGAAACCGCCGGTATATGGCTACTTTAAGATGTAGTTGCCTTACAAACTGACCAAGTAAAATAAAATTCAAGTTCCAGTCAAAGTTAAGTAGTTTGCTTGTTTGGACTTTTTTTTATACATTTCTACATAATATGTACATTGGCACATAAAGTTTTATTTTTAGCACTTCTTAATATAGCGCTTGGAAAATAATCAAAACCACTACTTTCTTTATTTACCAAATGCTTAAGAATGTTTGCTGTGAATATTTAGTAGCATTTCTTAGAATTGCTTAGCATTTCACATGGCGGAACAATAAAGCAATTGACCGAGTCCAAGTACAAAATAAAGAAATGGAGAGAGTAGTATTCGATATATAAGGAAATGTTATGCCAATACTTTGCTTAACCAACAATAAAAGAAAATCCCAAAGGGGCATTGGCATGAATGAAAAGCAGCGAACAGAAGAACTAATAAACTATTTTACGCACCTGCGCCTGCGTGATGCAAAACAAAACAAAACAACAATAAGATTAAATAAAAGCATTTAAGAAATGTGAATAGAGACAGAAGTGACGTTGTTGTATTTAGCACTGCTTTAAGAGTGTGGCTAAATGAGGCATAAATGCTATAGTCAAATATGCAAATAACAGCACGTACATACATGCATAAATGTGTGTTTGAATGCATTCGCTTAGCTAAATATGCGAGCGTATAAATAGACTACTATAAAAACACTCAAAGTTGGTAACCCAAAAAGTTGCGGTCTATTGTCTTTATAGCCACAAAGCATGCCGCCAACGCTATCCATATCCATCAGCATTCATACGTTCACCATATCACAGCGAAAAGTGGCTAAAATAGCTGGCTATTCTGATACCAGCGCATGCATTGACAGCTACCACACACGAGCGTCGCTTTTGGAAGACGCGCTGGCGTCAGTTATAAATAGGAAAGCGTGTGGGAGAGAGTACGATTGAGCGCTCCATTGATGTCGACTTGCATTGAGCTGCATGTATGTATGTTATTATACTTGGATATTGTTAGGTCGTAGAGGGTATTAAAATCCTGTAGGAAAGTGATTAGCAGTGATGTGTCTTCAAGCTACAAAACAGTTCAGATCGGATCACTATAGCATAAAACTGTCAAACAAATTGACCGATCAAAATCAGAACAAAGATCTTTTTATACCATTTTATGCTATAAAATGTAGCTGTGAAGGTTATAATAGCTTCGGTGCAGCCAAAGTTCACGTTTCTGTTTGTTGTTATTCTATCTTCTATATACATATATATATGTATATAACGGGTATTTCAATAGGAACGCTACAAAAGTAGACAGATAAACATAGATAGATAGGTTGACATTTGTCTTCAGTACGGTTTGCTAATTTCATCATGGAAAGATATACGATCCAACAACAAGTCAAAATTATTAAACTTAACTACGGACATTCGGAGTAAGTGGCCTCAACTTTAAGAGCGCCACGTTCAATTTATGGTCGTCATAATCGTTCTGTCAGATCAAAAATTGAGCGTCTAGTGGAAAAATTTGAATTCACAGGCACAGTACAAAATGTTCCCGTGCCAGTGAGACAAAGAATTGCCCATTGTGTCGAGAATAGTGCTTCCGCTAGAGCATCAGCTGACCCAAATGAGTCTCACACACATCATTTTCAAGCGTTGGGCATTTCTGTGACGTCATTGTGGCGAATTTTGCGAAAAGATTATGGTCTACATCCTTACAAGATTAAATTGACGCAAGAACTGCAATAATTGAAGTAGCTTGTACACCAGAACCGTCATATGTCGTGAATTGAGCTGGGCAACAACTTGGAAATGACACAAATTTTTATTGAAAAATCCTCTTCAGCGATTAGGCTCATTTCTAGCTGAATGGCTTCGTCAATAAGCAAAATATGCTTTGCTCAGTGAGCAACACATACGTACTCCATTCATTAGTCACCACTTCATTGGGCCGTACTTCTTCCGCGATGATCATGACCGCAACGTTACTGAGAATGGGAATCGCTACCGCTCAATGATACTTTGTACTTCAACTTTCTGTATCCATGTGTTGGTTGGTATCCCGCGTCTACGATTTAATTGTAAATTACAGTCTAGGTAATGTCCTTTCTATCAGCTCCTGCTTTAGGCTTCCTGACCATCGGCGCGTTATTTTGTGAATAAATTAAATTGGATGCCTGGCCATAGTGGTATTGAAGAAAATTTTAAGACCGATGGCTTGTTAGGACAAGTAATTTAGTCTCATTATCTGCAGGATGGAAACGGGTGGTAACTCCGTTGGTTTCTAGTGGTTCACTGCTGAACTGTTAAATCTTATACAAGCTCAGCAAGCAGCTTTGCAGTCGCAGAGGCCTTCAATGGTTTTAGAAGTTCAAAACGGGTATTGTCCGATCGGGATTCATGCGGTCAAATTGAACGTCTTACCGAATGCCAGTTGCAGAAGCTGTTTGGAAGAAAAGGAGATATAATCATTTCAGCATTTTTTCCTAGAATGTCCCATTTGTGCCAGATCAAGGTAAAATCACCTCGGTTATCATACTTTTAGACATCCATATAATAAGTAGAAATACAAAGTACTTGTATACTATACATATATGAGACACCTAAGTAGATATGTTCAAGGTCGATGGCTCATATTCAAAAACGGAGTCTTTTCTTCGTCTGGATTTTCTAAAGACTGTACTCAATAGTCTTATTGTGATGTTTCCGCCATTCTGAGGAACCAGCCACCCAACCTTACCTAATGTCTGTGTGTGATTTGCGTAAAGTATGTCCGATACATGTTACTTTTACAGCCGCTGATCCACCTTTTTTTGTGATACTTCGTTTCTTTGTTTATTTTGGTTTCGGTAATCAATAGACTTAAGATAAGTAGGTTATTGGACTTCTGCATTTGAGCCTACTTCCGGGGCTGCCGGTAGTCCCTCTAGGCTCGCAGAGCTTCCTCCTCACTGATGAAAAAATTATACCACCTTTGCTCGGTCGTCAGAGTAATAAACGAGTAGAGGTCATGTTTCCGCATCATTAATTCCATTTTCCCATTTTAATAGTTAGATAGTAGGCCCTCATTAACCATACTCAGCTTAATATTATATATTACAGATATTTTAGAATAGTTTTGAAACCAGTTGATAACCAAATAAGCGATAAGCAAAGGGACGCTTAGCAAAGTCAAATGATCCCACAAGAACCAACTAAATTTTGAGCGCTCTCATTGGTGACCGATAGGGAGTTTGTCAATAATTTCGTCGATTTGTATCTCTACCCATATGATAAGTGTTATCCTTGGCTTAACCTTTTTGACTACTTTCACAAATTGTGGTGAATTTACAGGAGTAAATTGCCTATGAAACGACCAACTAACTTAGCCCGTTATCGATTAATTAGAGGTGTACGTGAGTTCATCATGCTATAACAGAAATTAATTGCTTCAAAAAGGTCAACTGGAGTTCGTTATTTTAGAAAGTTTGTCGTCAAAAATCCGGAATACTTTAGCAATATCCTTAAAATATAGACAATTTGCACCGTGAAAGCTGAAATAAGTTAAGTTACTTTTCAAATCTCTTCTATTTTTTCAGGTACCCGAGTATAACATAATAAAAATATGCTCTGAATGCCTTTTCCTGATTTATTAAAGTCATTTGAATGATTTTCGATCTTTCTTGAAGTCATTATTACTTTTTGCAGATTATAAGTTGCACCAGTCTTCTCAGCTGCCACTTCAAACTCAACACGTTCACTCAATTGGACTCTGTTGTGTGATTTTCGAAAATTGCTTTTCCACCTTCTAGATGGCATCACTTTTTTTCACTTGAGGTGAAATGTTATGCCCGATTTTACTTTGTAAAATTGAGACACCAATTTCTAATGTAATAAATTATTGATGATCTTATTTAGAAGAATTCGGAGAGACACCAATTTCTAATGTAGTAAATTATTAATGATCTTATTTAGAAGAATTCGGAGATATATTTTCGCTGGGCTCATAAATATACGAGTATTTAGCTCCTGAATAGCGAGGGCCATAGGTGAGTTACATGCACCGATCCAGAAAGTATGGGTAGAATCTAAACTACAGATTTTGTGAACTTATGTCGGATACTAAGACAGACTTTCTAATACTCTTGCTATTCGCAGTAGTTAAGCTGTATTTCGTCTTAGACTGAAACCATCTGTTGAATAGAATTATAAGTATATAGTACACTGTCTAGAAAGCTCAAATTTTCCTGCAATCAAACTAAACAGTTATACTCGTATAAAGTATATACATATATTCTAACCACATAAGTTGATATATTTGCTGAGCCATTATAGAGTCCAACAATGTTGCCACAAAATTTCGCAAAATTTTCCGTTCCACTTTTTCAATTTGCACTTTACGCTACACTTTTCTTTTTTTCGGCAGCCGAAAATTTATTTTTGTATTTTGTTTCAGTTTTATTTCGGTATTGAAAATGCACGTTGCCGCTATCAGCGCCGCCGCTGCGCCAGCACAGCACGTGAACCATTAAAATCACTTAAACACAATTCATGTCACGTCTCGAATGCTCAATATACACCCGGCTGTGGCAACCTTTCCCGCGCTGCCCGCAACTTTTTCAGTGCCAATCGGCTAAATGGAGGTCTGTGCTATCGCCTTATCATATGGCAAACACAATACTATTGCGTGTCTGTTGGGTTGTGCCTGTGTATGTGTCTATGTGTGAGTGAGTGAAGTATTTGTGATGCATGACAGATAAATTGACTTGTGCCAGAGCTGATATATATTTATATGTATATTTATATATATGTGTGTATACTTATGGGTACTCTTAGCCATTTGGTTACTTCAGCGGCGACTACAAGGACTTCCTAGCGAGTTGAGGCGCGTGCTTGTCCGTCTGCTGACAGACATACTTACAAACATATGC
The DNA here is from genome assembly GCF_024586455.1 of Bactrocera neohumeralis. NCBI lineage: Eukaryota > Metazoa > Arthropoda > Insecta > Diptera > Tephritidae > Bactrocera > Bactrocera neohumeralis. The sequence goes on along the minus strand of NC_065920.1, from coordinate 59,055,244 downwards.
AAATAGCAATGTGTCTGTGCATGCAGGCGTTCTATAAGCCGCGTGCGTTGGCATTAACGCGCATTTATATTTATAGGTGTGTGGTGTCCTCTTGTCTTCCGGAAGCATACTCGTAAATTGAAGGATCATCAAATGAGTGAAATAAGCAGGCGAAATGAAGGCAATAAGAGTATGTATTGTCAATAAATAGCACCAACATGCACACGTAGATAGATATATATGAATTTAAATGCATATTGTCAGGTTATGCTGCCACAGACACTTTATCTGGCGTTGCCACTTTTTGCTCTGTGGCAACATTGACCACCTACAACAATACAGCGGAAACGGAAATGACCTCAAGTGGTTTGCGCTCGGAATTTTTTGTCTGGAATTTTGTGGGTTTCTTCGACGCAGAGATTTTCCTCCACTTTTTAGCTTTGAAATAGTCCACTGCGCGGTTGTTAAAAAATCTGCCCTGAAGGAAGCGCCCAAATTTCGCATTTGCATAAATCAATTGCTTTTCAATTGGCTGTTGTTTGTTTGTTTATTTCAGTAAATTCAATCGGCAGCGGTAATTTATAAACATATCTATTTCCGTACAAATGAAGGCACAGATGGAGAGGCGCCTGAAGTGAGTTAGGGCAGGTGAAGTATAATTTTCGTGGCGACGGTACCTGGTGACCTATAGTCATTGGTACTTGGGCTGAACATTATTAAACGATGACATCATTTATGAATTGTTGTTGGAGGAAGTACTACATTGATGATATAGTAGTTACATCTAGGGTATTTTAAGTGTTCCACGAGTTTTTAGTTACGCGTTATTGCCGAGTTATCAACAGTTCGCCAGTCGTTTCTTCTTTTCGTTATTTGGCGCCAATTCGAGATACCAAGTGCAGCCAAGTTCTTCTTCAACTGATCTCTCCAACGGTGTGGATGTGCTTTCGATACTGAATGGAAAACCTTCAAAGCTGGAGTCTTGTACGTTTTGTCCTCGTTCATAACCAAATCCATTCCGCGGTTGTTGAGTCCAATTAGACCAATAGCATGGGCGTACGCCAGCAGCTGTACACTCTTATACACGATTGTACCTGCTCGATAAAGTTCTGCAGCTCGTATTATTTCCTCCAGCAATACAGGGTGTGTCGGGAAAGTAAAAGGACTGAGTCGATTTAAAAAATGTATTGAACCAATCCTTACAATTATTTAAAAACTTTCAAAATAGGCTCCATCTGCGGCGATGCAGCGCTGCCAGCGTGATTTCCAAACATTGAAGGCGTCACGGAAGGCATTTTTTGGAATAGCCTTGAGAGCCGATGTGCGTGCTGTGAAATGCTTGCCTTTCATTGGTCTTGCCAGGAAACAAAAAAGTCCGGGGACCACATCTGGGCTCTAGAGCGGCTGCGAAAGCGTTAAGGTCTTGTTTAGGTAGCTGTTCACAAGAAAGACGGTGAAAGTTGTCGTGGTGCAACTTCCAATCTTGGCAGACCCGATTGACATTTCACCACAGATTTTGATAAATTTAACATATGGGCAATTAAACAAATACTTAGCCGACGGTCTGATACTTTGCACACACGAGTCACATTGTCGGTGTTTGTCGAAGTTGCAGGTCTCCGAGCACGGTCTTCATCAGCGACTTCTCCCCTGCTCTTCAAAAACGCCTGGTGCCACCGAAACACAGCAACATCTGGTTAAGCCTGCTTGATCAAACGTCTCTGTCGCAGATTTACCGAGTTTCACACAGAATTTAATCGCGTACCTTAGGTCTAACGAATGCTGCATTTTCGGCTTCCACCACTCACAGAAACACGTCGCGCGAAAATGTTTGTCTTGACTCTTCAGGTACTCGGAGATAACTGACCAGCCGCTCGTTCGTTAGCTAGGAACACCCTCTACAGAATCCAGTCGGTGGGCGCACGCTCCGAAGTACAGTCGCGGCAGAAGAAAATCAGTCATATTACTTTCCGGACAAACCCTTTAGATAAAAGAAATCACATGTCTGAAACAGCGTTTGGTATTAAACGGCTCGGAGACATCCTGATCCTGACGGAGCTTTTTATATTGCTAAACGTCAATCTACAGAGTCATAAATATTAGCATTTCGAGGATACCAAGCTCAGACATAGCGGCATATCTTCCCTTCACGGGTCTTTATAAATCGGGTTACGTCTGGAAAGAACTGGTTTTTGTACCAAGCCAAAGCGAAACGGCAGGCAAGTGCAAAGCTGATGATGAGCTGACAAGGAAGAACACCTTAGCCTCGCCGTCGTTGAAGGGGGAAAGTGTCAGAGCGCCGTTGTATTCTTACTAGTTGCTATTACACATCTTGGACTCACGTGAGCTTAGGAGCAAAGTGCAACTATCGGTACTTGTGCAGTCGCAACATACTTCTGGTCTTACGTAAATAAAAAGAGAAGCAGCAACTTTTTCGCCATAAAAAAGATTTGTATTTCAATAATTGTTGATTTATGACTTGTCTTTTTTGCTCTTGATTTGTACGCGGTATGTTTAAAACCTTACGGGATGCCAGTTTCAGAATTTGTAAAAGATGTCGAAAGTAAAAATTTTTAAGCATATTTGTAATGGGTACAGGTTCTTTTCGATACTGAAAATCTATTTTCGCAAACAGATAATCAGTCAAAGTGTGATCCTTAACTTATTATAACCTTTATATTAGTATGTATTTTTAATGGTATAGAGTGTGCAATACTGCGTTTAAATTATATTTCCATTTTCTCTGGATAGATTGAAATAATGCAGTATTTTATTTATAGTGGCTAGACGCTCTGAATTTCGAGTATAACACGAAATCAAATGGGAAATATTTTAGGCCTTTCAGCATTGCAAATAAACTTGTTTGCTAGAAAATCAATGAGAAGAAGTAGACAAGAAAACTGCATTAAATGCAATGGCGTATGCTAGCTCTAACGCTCAGTATAGCGCAAGGAACACAGGTTGGAGAGCAAAGTCAAAAGTTTAGTGCAAGCAACACCAAAAGTGAAGGTGTAAATTTGTGTTGAATAATAGATAAACATATGAAGATATTTACATGTTTATATGTACAAGTATAAAGTCGAGACATCGCAGCAGCAATAGGTTTGTTGGTTTATTTGGTATGAACTGTGACGGCAGGCTGCAGAACTTGTATGCCTCCACCTCTGAGCCACACAAAACAGTATTGGAACCCAGCAGGACTAGCATACCAAGCTTGCCTTAGTTTGCCTTAGTGAAAGGTAGCTAAAATTAGTGTGAAGGTAGCTAAGTTTAGCTGTATTCGCTGTGCGTGGAGTTGGTATTGAACTATAGATAAACTGTTAACACTTCTTGACGTATGTAGATTATACAGTAATTTGCTGGTATACAGATGCAACCCCAAATCCCTTGAGGGTTTTTATGGTGATAAACTGTAAATAATATTTAATTTAACAATTGGTAAGCACAAAATAACTCATATATACAAAATGTGAATAAATGGTATTAAATAAAAACATAATTTGGAGCAGTATAAGTGAATCATACCTAATTGGCAAGAAGATCAAATCTGGAATTGTTGAATCCTTGTCACACTCAAACACTTTCCCTCGCATTTTTTCCGCACTATGTGTATGGAATGAAAGTTAAGAGTTTTAGTGTTGGTCTGATGTATATGGCACAAACCAACTAGCATTCAGTAGGAATATGTCTAGTTAAATCATACAATCAATGGTTGGGTAAAAAAAACTGAGCTCAGGTTACAAGTTTTGTAAAAGAAAGCGACCAAGTATGACATATTAACGAAATTACTGGTAAATAATCAATAGCGAAGCGCTCGAAATAAGATTGCTTTGCTGCAGTTTTATATGCTTAGGAAAACCATTCGGCTCCCGCTGATTAGTTTTAGTCACTATAAGAATATATCAATGCGCACCTATAGGCCTGTAAATTGAGAATGGAAATTTAATAAGACAACCGCCACGACATATCGCGCCACACACAAAGACAATGATTCGCCAGAAGCTCCGGGAGATTAGTTTGAAGGTCCTTATGGATCCAACTTATAGTTCTGAACACCTGAGAACAAGTCAGTGATTTATTATCTATTCTTGTTTATGGTAAATAGTCTAATAGACTTATTTTTGCCAGATGGGACGAATCTTTGTAACAGGCCAATTCAAACATCCCATACCAACCATAGTAATCTACATTTTTTGGCAAAATTTGGTTTTTATTCTACATAGCTCCACATAGACACACAGATTACATTTTTATACTTTTGAAACACGCTGCTAAATAATGGGTTGTCAAAAAAGTCTTGCGGTATTTTTATTGACTTTTTTTTATTTTTTATTGAAATTGAAATGAATTTTTGATGACTCATGCCCAGCTCTTGACCGATGCTACGGCTGCTACTATGCCGGTCTCTTTCGGCCGATTTCAGCGATTTTATCGCAATTTTCGACGACGGGCCTTCCGGAGCGTGGCGCATCTTCGACCACCTCTACAACAGAACGAAAACGTTGAAACCATCGTTGTGCGGTGGAAATGGAAACTGTGTCGGGTCCATAAACTGCACACATTTTATTGGCGGCTTGAGATGGATTTTTGCCTTTATCGTAGTAGTACTGTAAAATATGCCGTATTTTCTCTTTATTTTGCTCCATGTTTGCGACGCTATAACTCACGAACGACTTAAAAGAAACGACAATCAATCAAACATGTGTTAGCGCGTGAAATGAGCTTTCCAAAAAGGTACAGCATGAACCGATGCGACGAATAAAACTAGAACTACGCGCTTTCAGCGCCAACTATCGAAAATACCGCAAGACTTTTTTGACAACCTTTAATATAATAGTTTCGATCATCTATCGGTTGGAGATATCACCTGCAACTAATCGTGATAGATATAAATGATCAGGAGGAAGAGACATGTTTAAATTCGGGTGACTGTCTGTCTGTCCGTCCGCTCGTACAAGCTGTAACTTGAATAAAAATTAAGATATGCGTTCGATGAGCGTAATCGGATCGACTCAGGATAAATCCCTTACGCACCTTATCGATACCGTAAAAATGGAACAAATCAGAATATAACCCCGCCCACGGTACTGTTAAAAACTACTCAAAGTGCGATAAATCAATGACTACATATGCTAGAGGCATATAATTTTACACCCGGGACGGTTTGGCTTGATGAGAGGGGTGGTACCGCTTACTTTAAGTTGAGGTCATATATAGTTCGGGACCCGATCGACCGATTTCGACCAAATTTGGTATATGGCAGAAAACATGCCACACATTCGAAACGAAATCGGACTGTAACCACGCTTACATAACACCATTTTAAATTCCATTTGATCCTTCCAGTACACAAATCAAGAAGCGATTAAAATAACAGGATACAATTTTGTACCAATAAATCATTTAACGTGCGTCACATTATGTACAAAAATTTTACAAATTCATCCACTACTGTTCCAGCACATATGTAGATATCAGATATGTGGACCCCAGAATCAATAGTTGCGTTTTGACCGAAAATATCGGTCAATGTATGGGATCTACAATTGAAATTCAGAGAGAATCCGTTTCTGATAATAGTATTTCCATCAAAAATAGGTTAAGTTGGGTCAATACTTCTCAGGGCCCCCATATACCTATTATAAAGATTTTCGAAATTCCGGGTGACTTTATACCGCATATTAAACCGATATGTGAGTTATGTAAATGAAAATGAGAGAGCGTGTTTTACTTCTAACAGTGTAGTTTCGTGTCTAGAATGAATAAAATCGGGCGAAAAATTCATTTTGCTCCCATATACCTACTATCAGGATTTTCAACTATCAAAGATACGGCTGACTTTACTTCATATGATTGATGATGTTGTGAGGTGCCTTAATGAATCACAGGGATGAATTTGTTTGGTATGTGGTATTAGCAAAAATAGATAAAATTGGGTCGATACTACCCCAAACTCCCATATACTTTACTACATATAATGATGTTCGTTTTTCTAACAAACCATATGACGAATATGTCGGACAGTGTATTAGTTATATATGTATGTATAGTGTATGTGGATATAAAATTGCTTATATTCCGATTACATCTGAAGGCATTTCCTTGCCTTTGATTCCTGCCAGTTGCAAGAGTTTAAAAAATCTGCTTCGTACTTAGCTCTTCTTTACTTGTTGTTGTACGATTTGTCCATGGCTTCAAAAAAGGCCTCAGTTTTGGCAATCACCGCCTGATTCGGCGAAGAATTCTTCTCTTCTTTTGAGATTTGGAGAATACGGTGGATACGAATTAACTCGAAGACTACTTCATATATGTTTGTCATCATTTTCAATGATTTGTGAAACGGTGCATTATCTTGATATAACAGCACTTCCTTTTTCTTCAAGTGCGGCCGTTTTTCTGCGATTCCGTCATTCAAATAGCCCAATAACTATGTAATAGTTGCTATTGATGGTTCATCCTTTTTCACGGTGTCAGTAAAAAATATTCCAAGCGCATCCCAAAATACAGACGCCATAACCTTGCGAGCGGACTGTGGCGCTTTTGTATGTTTTTGTATGCAGTTCACTCGGAAGACTGTCAATTGGACTTTGGAGTGAAATGATGCATGCTTGAAAATCTCCAAACACTGCTCCGAATTATCAACTCGTTATTGTTTTTGGTCAAAAGTGAGCTTAAGGGTCGCGTGCACATAGCTTTCTTACACCCAAATATTCGTGAATGATATGATGTACATATGTCACACGTTCAGTTGATATCTTTAGTGTACTTGCTATCTCAAACATCAGCACTTCATAGTCATACAAAATTATTTTTTTGGACTTTTTGTATGTTTTCGTCGGTAACAACTGCTTTTGGGCGCCCACTGCGTTCACCGTTTTCGGTTCTCATTTCACCACATCTTAAGTTAGCATATCAACCCCGAAGTTGATTTTCTGGAGCAGTGTCCAGAAACTCGTCATCAAGTCAACTATATTTTTTCCTTCAAAAATTATTATCTTTTCAAAATGCAAAATTTCTTTTTATCCACTTTTTCGCAATAAAAAATGATGCTTTCCTAAAAATAATAAATAATATATGTGCCGGTTCAAATGGCCTGTTATAAGAGTGGCATTTTGTATTACTTTCAAAATCGCAGCAAGCATATTTGGTTGACCTAACATTCAGTCATTGTAACTGTTCTAAGTAGACCCTGAAATTTAAGAAAGAATTTGATTACTCTTTACTCGACTTTATAATGCCTTTAGATATACTTATTTCTGTTTTACCCTAGACAGTTAAATGAATCCTCAAGCGCTGTTTTCGAACTTATTTAAGTGATACTTTTTTCTATGTTGTAATACAGGACATTCTTTTTGATTAAAAAATCGCTTAATTATATGTTTAATTTTTTTCGCCTTGCCATTCGCTTGCTGAAATGCGTTTATTTGCATTACAATTAGCGCATTTGTTTGGCATTTACGGCGATTTATGGCACCTGAGGGAATGATTTTTGCTCCCCAGATATTTCACTGCATTTATGGTAATTAAATATATATGTATGTGAGTGTGTGTGATTCAGTGTGTGTAGCAGTCATTCAACTCTGCATTAGGGACATACAAGTACATGCCTTTAAAGCAAAAAAAAAAATTAAAACAAAAATGGATAAAAAAGTAAATATGTATATCTATAACGCCGCGTCATTATCATTAATGTTCGAAAGCATATCGGTTGTGTATGTGTGACTCTGTGTTTCAAAGGATATTTACTCACACTGCTATACATATAATTTGCATGCTTTCATTGCATAATTTTTATAGGGATCAGTTTTGGTAAAAATGAATGAATTCATGTGGAAATTGTGAAGAGAAAAAATATGTATGTATGTGTTTATTTGTGTTGTTGAAATGATGTTTGAAAAAAATACGCAATAAAAATCACTGCGGCAAACAACTTTATTAGCGCGCAATAGGAGGGAGGAAATCACAGACATACACACAAACACACACACTTGCATACACAACAGCACAATGCGGCAGTTGTGTGTTATATTATATATACATATGTATGTGTGTAATAACAAAAAAAAGTCCTCTTTACAATAAAATCATAGGCGAATCACATGCCATGCCAGCCTCAGCTGGCAATGCATAGCCATAACCGGAGCTTGCTGCGCTGCTTGACACAAATTTGTCTGGCGGCTTAAGCGATTAAAGCGTTTTTGTGGCACGCACGCACACACACATATACATGCACTTGCATACAACTGACTGCACTCACATTCATGGCTGCCTTTGCCTATCATTTACACTGATCCTCATGCTTTATATTCATGCTGGCGAGGATCCCCCTTCAGCTATAAACGATTTCACACAAAATCTTGCTTTACTGCGCTATTCATAATATGCGCCCGCCACACATATACACACATACACTTGTATATGCATGCAATCCTAACTACTTCCCTCGCTAACCTTAGCTACATCCACTCTGCCTCCTACCCTTATCCTCCCCGCTTTGTTACCTTTCCCTTTTGACTTCTACTTCGCCTATTTGCTTGTTTCAGCGCACTTTTTGTTTTGTGAAAATTACCCTAGCTCACACGTACACGCAGTTATCTCCTACATATGCATTTAAAAATGTTTGTTTGTAAATGTGTTTGGCTTGTTTTGTGCGAACACCAGCTTCCCTCCTCATACTTATATTCATACATATTTCCTACCTTTGCCTTTGATTTTTTCGCTTTGCAGTGCGTTTTGTTCCAATTTATTTGCTCGTTTCTGCCCCTCTGCCATGCTTCTGTGCTCTGTGCGCATCCTTTTCGTTTTTATTAAAAGTCATAATCATAAAAATAAATAAACATTTGTGCAAATTGCTATGTGTTTCAGCGTCCTGCTGCCGCCGCGTCTCGCATCAAAGCACAATGGAGCGGCTATGTCGCATTATCCTTTCTAATTGCGCATGCGATATGTTGTTGTTACTACTATTAGTGTTTTTAGTTACTGGAAACTAAGTAGAGCTTGCAGATAGAGGAGGTTTAGCATACCTTGGTGATATCAAATATCCAAGATCTACTTGTGTTCTCAAGGACAATGTAATTTTGCTAATCTTCAAGTGAACTACAAATAGTCGCAGAAGTCGGAATATATTATATGTATTTCAGAGCTTTTGTATATCTTTGGTCGCTTTCGTTCATCGCTTTTTTACGTAACCCTTTCAAAAATTGTCAATATAACCTGGGCAGGAATATATTTCCACAGAAAATTCAAATATAATTTGAAATGTTTATTATCATTCGACAGAGCATTATTTGGCATTTACTTTTTGAAGATTATCTCATTCAAATCTTGGCCGTGGCTACGTCTCTAATGGTCGAAGGGTCGAACTTTCCATGACTCGTTCAAGCATTTCGACTGCTAACTGGCGAATGACACGCGTGAGGTTTTGCTCCAAGGTCCCCTCCAGGTAAAAGTCTAGCGGTGTTATATCACACGATCTTGGTGGTAAATTAACCGGCCCAAGACATAAAATTATAGACTCACCGAAGCCTTCTCTCAATAAATTCATTGCTTGACGCGGTTTTTGGGAAGTGGCGCCGTCTTGTTGACATCAAATGTCGTTGAGGTCACTAACTTCAATTTCAGACATCAAATAGTCGGTTGTCATATTGCGATAACAGTCGCAACGTTCGCACTGGTATCGTTTTTAATTAAATATCGACCGTTGATTTCACCGAAAAACCAACAACATGACAGCTTTGGATCTCTTCAGCTTGCTCTTCGTCCCAAATACGGCATATTGAGCCAGACATGGGCTTCACTGCAGATCAAATTCGGCTCGAAAACGTCCCATATTCTTTAAACTTTTAAAGAGCCCATCGAGCGAAGCGATGTTGCTTGGGAAGGTCGAGAGGCTTCAGTTCTTGCAAAAGCTAGATTTTTTACGCTCTCAATTTAAGATCTCCACGTAAAATGCACCAAGTCATTTCATACGTCAGTCCGAATTGCTGCCTACGACGCCGTAAGTCTTTTTTTGAACAGAAATAGCACGATTGCTTGACACAATTCGACATCGCTCGTGATCTGTCAAAAAAAAACTTTTGAAAATGTACTTCTAATTGGATCACTCGCTATTAGGTGCACAACTCAGTTGCCTTTGTTTGTTAATAGATGGGTTTTGATTTTCTTCTTTCAGTGTAAGAAATTTGCGGCTGAAGCACATCGGGGAATCCGGAAAGTTTAGGGAAGTGCTACCCAAGTGAAACAAAGTGCTCGTTGTTTCAAAGACGGCGATTTCGATATCAACGATCGTTCATATGAAGTAAGTGCAAAAACCTTCGAAGACAGTAAATTGGAGTCGTTGCTGGATGAGGCTCCATATCAAACGCAAGTAGAGCCCGCTTCAGCATTGCGAGGCAAACGTCCATACAATAGGAATGTTTCAGAAATAAGGAACTTGGGTTCTTTATGACGCCAGTACCAGGAGAGGCAAAAAAAGTGATTCTGTTGCATGACAACGCTCGGTTACACAATGTCAAACCCTCTTAATCTTACTTGAAAGCGTTCAAATGGAAAGTCCTACCCCATCCGCTACGTTCCCCATTCATTGCAGTGCGCGATTTGTTCCGTTCGATGACACAGGCTCAGAAGCACTTCCAAATGACTTCATTCTTGGATAGCATCACAAGATGAATAATTTTATCGTTTCGGTATTCAAGCTTTGCCAAAAAAATGGGGAAAATTGATGGCTAGCGAAGCCAATACTTCGAATAATTCATTTGTTACCATTTCCTCCTAATTAAATTGCATTTTTATTAAAAAACAAAACACCGAGAACTTAGTTGTGCACATTATAGTATTACCTAAATGACTTCGATGAAGCTGAAGCCAGAGACTATAACAAGTTCAAGCTCTTGAATACTTGCGGTAGCCTCAACACCACGTTTGCCTATTTTTATTGGGTTTAAAGCAATCACAGACATCAGAGCTAATAAAGAAACCACTCTCAGTTCTAATAGAATTACACATGTCACGTTGGGTTTTAATAAGTTCCTTGAATTATATTATATCAAATAGGATGGAAATGACATGCAAAGGATTTACCTGGATGTTCCAACCTCATCTTCCTCTGTAGAACCCTACCGCGGAGTTGCCTTTTAGACAAGGTCCACTTAGAAGTCTTGCGATAGTAGCAAGATAAACCTTAGTAAGAAAAGGTAATTCAGTAGAACAATAGTAACACAGGTGCTTTTTCTTGCGACCTCAGTTACATTGCAGTTTCCAGCGATTCCGATATGAGCTGTAACCTAAATATTAATGGTGTAGTGGTGATAATATTGATAGTGAACATAAAAAATTTCATATTACAGTGTTGTTTATAGTGAATAAAATATTCACACTGAAAATTTTTTATACACTGAACTGGCAGGTTTTGAGATATCGATCTGAAATTTTGCACCCTTTCGTTTCTCACCAAGAAGCAGCTCATATGTCGGAACCAACGATCTCGGACCACTATAGTACTATATATGGCTCCCATACAAGCTGAAGGATGAGAATAAATTGTTTATATGGAAAGCTTTTTCATTTGAGCCTTGAGATGTCTTTAAAAAATTTGACAAAATTTATTGTTTGAAGCAATGATGCAATATCCTAAGAAATTGTTTAGAGAGAACATATAACATACAAATTGACCGTTAAAAATTCTTCTAAGCATCCTTTTGTATTTGTGAAGAGTATTGTAAATTCGGTACAATCGAAGTTAACTTTTTTTCTTGTTTTTATCATAAAAAGGACATGAACATTTCTGAAGTATTTACAAATTCAACTTTTAGTTTTTCAAAACAGGGTTTTTTACGTTAACTTTCCCTTTCATGCAAATTCAGATTTTCTCCTATCCAAACTCATATACATACATACATATAAATCGATTTTTTCCATTTTTCTATCACCATATTTATCTATTTTGTTTACTAAAATCACTTAATTGTTCGTGTTTACCAGCATTTTTGCTAAGCTTAAACATATCATGATTCTTTTAATTGCTATAAGCATTTTCCAGGAAGGTGCTTGCTGCAAAGGCTTTGTTGCTTATTTAGGGATTTATAACAATAATTTTTTGGATGAAGCGAAAACTTTTTATGTACATATGTATGCATTAGAGGTCTCAAACTAACGATAGTCGCACCATCGATAATTTCAAAAGTTAAAAAAAAAACTATCAATACTCATCGATAGTCAAAAAAAAAAACTATCGATAGATAGTCCCATCGATAGTTTGACACCTCTATTATGTATATATCTCTGCGGTTGGTTCCCTGTGGTTGTGAGCTCTTGTATCTTCGGTGACATGTTCATGTCTGTAACCACGCAGTTGACTTTTTGGAATATATTCCATTTTTGCAGGCACTCACGCAACGATACTGAAATGTTTGCAGCTGAATGGTTGAGTTCATTAGCGAGCTTTGATGTCGTTAAAACTGCCGATCGTATTTTGAAATCGCCATCAATGAAATGACACGTAACGGTCAAATAGCTTTCATTTGCCTTCGACGACCAACAATCAGTGGTTATAGCACAGCTTTCAATTTCATTAAGAATGGCCTGTAATTTAGTTTTACCATTTTCATAAAGCTTTTGTATATGAACATTCAGAATGGTATTTCGAGATGGTAGTTCATATCGAGGATCAAGACACCGAACGAGCTCTCTAAATCCTGGATCTTCGACAATGCGAAATGGTTGTACATCTATAGCAACCATTCTTGCCAACGCCAAATCAATGTCTGCTTTCCGCGTGGAATTATTGCCGTAGATGTTATCTTTTTTAAAAAAATTTGTCAATGTGCTGCCGGGCCTCGCCTGCTCGGCGTGCAGAGGATGAGCACGCTTAAGGTGGTCCATTGTTGGAAGTATTTCCAAGTTTTATATAATTTTTGACACTTAATGCATTTTGCATATTTTTTGTCAGCATTTAGTTGGAAATGCTTCCAAACATCCGAAATTTTTTGTTTTTTGTTCGCCGGCGCATCTGCGTACGAAAAGGCGCTTAGTATGAGAAATTATTTTTAATTGCTGTCCCCAATTTCCATTTTGGAAGGAACCGTCACTTAAAAAAATTTTATTGTAACTAATACTAATATTGTAGTCAAATATATTTTTATATATAATAAACACGAAAAATAGCAAACTGACTCGATGTCGTTATTTCACAATGCAGAGTAGTGATGAGCGAGATGTCAAACTATCGATAGTCGCACCATCGATAGTTTCAAAAGTTAAAAAAAAAACTATCAATACTCATTGATAGTCAAAAAAAAAACTATCGATACTATCGATAGTCCCATCGATAGTTTGACACCTCTAGTATGCATGTCGACTGTAGCGATTTATATTTCCATTTCTCCCTAATTTTTTTTATTTTTGTCCTATTTGTTACTACTGCAAACTGTTTTTGCTGCAGCCGCTATCTACAACAAAGCTTGGACTTAAAACCATTGAAAGCGGGAATTACTTTATTGTCATCAATTAAATTTTTTGTCAATTCTCATTCAGTGCCGCATCTCCACCAGGTATAACCCTTACGTTGGATTATATCTCCTATTGGTTTGGGTCTTGGTAGTTTTCGATCTTCTTAAAAAACTTTCGGAACGGGGTTGGGTGTTGTCTGGTGTATTCGATCGGTTGAGAGCGCTCGAAAAGGCTAGACTTGCTAAAAAGCTAGAGCGTGTCCAAATAGCGGCTCACATCGGCATCTCCAGAAACATTCAGGCACTTTCTCCTTCATTGTCCAGCCCTTGCAATACTAATCTTACCTTCGGTGAACCAGATGACAAAGCCGAAACTTCTCTACAAATTTGTGACAGACTCTAAGCGCTTTGTCGATCCGTGAGAAACTTATGATACAGTATTAAGGAGTTTATAGGTACCACAACAGCTCGGCATTCTAAATTGTCCGAGTGATAATAATGACTATAAACATGATTATGTTTCACCATTGACAAATCAAGTCATCGTGGAACTAATTTCTGGCATGTACACTGCGTTAATCGTGGAATAAAGTGAAGTATAAACTTTAAACCGACTCCGGTTAGCAATAAGCTTGGACGTTTGATAAGTTATTTTTCCTTACTTCCAATGGAAAGAGACCTCCTTCAGTAATAAAAGTTTACTCCTAAAATTAGTCCTGGTGTATAGTAGTTGTTACAGGTTTCTAACCTAATGGTTTATTTAATTCATGCATTCAAAGGTTAATACTAAGTTAATTTAGTGCAACTAAAAGTAAAGTTATCCTACGTTCTACTTTACATTGTTATCCTATTAGTTACAGGAAGAAGCCAAAAAGGAGGAGTCGGAGTCCGAGGAAGACGACGACATGGGTTTCGGTCTCTTCGACTAAACAACTCAACACTAAAGTTGATTAATTAATTAAGCTATCACAATAATGCATTACATATTGACAGCAGCATCACCTGATGCTTGTCGATCACCGTTACGTAAATAAGCATACACGATATTAAGTTCTAAGCTTAGCTTGTCAGTTGTATTTTGCTTCGCCCAGACGTGTATTTATAAATTAGTACTCCACATATATTTATATAATATATATAGTTATATATATATAAGACGAAACGAGTTGAAGTCTTCCGCCATTGCTAGATCAATTCCAACCTGTCTTTCTTATTTTAAAGAGTGACAATGGGTGAATTCGTACTAGAACCACGGCCACTTCCCATATATAAAATATTAAAACTCCCTTTCTTCTTTCATTTTACAGAATATATTTTTATATTTAAAGATATTGTAATAAAACTTTGCACAAAAAGGATCATCAAAGTAATCCTCCTCAGGTCTAAAAATTTTCAAAAAAAATTTTCAGGTCAAAATCTCAACTCAACATTTCAAACCCTTAAATTCCGAGTATGTGAACCTCAGTACCTAAGACCGACTTTTTAACAAAATTATCAGTCAATTTGTGCGAGATGTTATCAAAATTCAAAAATAATGTTTCCTGGTAATGTGTCTGTGTGCCGAAAATGGATAAAATAGCTTCAATACTAACCCTAATACTTATATACTTAAAAACTTCCAAACTTCCTGTTGATCTTTAACTATACATACACTTTATCGGTTAATCTATGAGGTATCATTGCGAAACTTATAGAGTATATTTTTCCGGGTAGTAGTGGGCACTGACGTCAAAAATGTATAAAAACGGGTTAACACTACCTTCAACTTCGATTTTTCTTCTAACAAATTTCAAAATTTCAGTCACTCAATAATGTATCTTGACGAAATCGTGAACGTCGTTTAAAACAAATTGCATTCGACTACACATCGAACTTAATTCTTCTTTACTTGATCACATGACCAAATGCTTATTTTATGATTCCATAAAAGACATACGAACAAGCTTACACTTTTATATGTATAGATGGAATATGTATTAAGGAATAGTCATCTGTAGAAGTAACCACATTTCAAAGAAAACAGGATTTTATAACCATTTTGATGCTTTCCTCCCGAAAACGATCCTTTTTTGGCTATAATAAATATAATTCTACCAACCAAAGTAGCAATTGACTTAAACTCTCATCGCTATCAATATGTTTAAAAATGGCAGTTATGTTATTGTGCTCGGTGGATTTCGACGCTGCTACATTTTCGTTTTTAAAGGTTGCTGAAACACTCAGCATATGCTGACTTCCGTAAATAGTGTGAGTTACATACCTATATCTAAGAGAGTATACTTGTAAATATATGAAGCCATATAAAAAGGTCTATATTATATTCGAAAACGTTGATTTCACAACAAACATCACTAAACATTTCTATTTCCGGTACTCATGTTTGATTTTTAATATTTTTATCCCGTTGGATTACCGTTTTGCACAGAAACATTTCTGTAGTATATGAGAATAGAATATTATATACATATGTAGCTAATATCATCTGCGCAGCTAATCCTTCAGTTCTTCAACAAAATGAAAATTAATCATCTTGTAGGGATCAGTTCGTGGATTAATTGTTTAAGTAGAATTCTTTTGGGTAATTCCTATAAAACTTTAAGCAAACAAATGTATAGGAAATCAATAAAAAAACATACTTTATATTAACATTTCGAAAAAGACGATGCATCTAATCTGATCAGGGTGCGTACACACACACTCAGCAAGGAAAGGAGCTCAAATCATAAAACCATTTTGCGACGAGTAAAGTTAAGCCCGCACTTGAGCGTCTGCAGCTGGGTACATTTCACTACAACCTAATACCTTTTTAACGTTTTGCAATTTTTCATCGTATTTATTTATGAATTACGAAACTAAACGATCACATTCAAAGTCCTACGGAAGTTACTTTGCTAGCGGATATGCCAGCATACTTCGATATTGATGCGCAGGGGATTCGAAGGGATTGTAGTCGAGTGTTTTTTATGTGAAGGGATCAGTTGTGCATCTTTTTGTTGTTGTTACTGCTGCAAACATTTAACCCACTAAATGCAATTGCAATCATTAATAAAAATTTGTTTTCGAAAAAGCAGTGAACTGCAGGCAACAAGAGAAAAATCAAATTAAATCCAGAAACAGGAAGTAAGGGGGTAGAATGTTGTATACCTACCTAGCTACATTACTTTGTACCTTTGCTAACTCGGTGCAATGTTGCAGCAACCCTACTCAAAGCACACAAACAGCGCACATTGCCGTATTGATGTCAGTTGTTGTTGTGGCAACAAGCACAACCAAAGCAACTCTGCCAACGACGCAATGCAAGGCTGACTGCGTCAGCAGTGAATATCCTCAGTTGCGTTGGGGTGGTGAATGGTAAGCGTTTATTGCAGCGAAGCTGCAAGATTTGAGCACCATCACAGAAAAAAAGTGTGGCAAGCATATGCGTAATCCGATGCCCTCGCGTATACACATTAAATGCGAACAATATGTAACAGGAACAGTTAGTTACAATAGCGGCAGTCACAAACAACAACAACAAAGCGCATCGCTGCACAGTTGTAAGTGTAAGCGCAAGGATAAAAACCGTTGGTTGCGGCATAACCATAACCCGAAAAACAAGTGAACACATTAAGGTGTATTTGAAGTTAGTGAAAGTGTATACCCTTCACGATAGAACGGATCATGATTTTGTGTAGAGATGGAAAAGTGTCTTTAGAGACTAAAATACTGACAATCAGTTTACTACTGTGGGCAAAAAATGGTTAGACTTTTTAATTTGAATTTCCTTGAAAATCTATTCGTCGAATTTGGGCTAGTTCAGAAATCACAAAATTTTTTCGAAAAACAGCGTTGCGTTAACGTCTGTGAAATAATGATTTCCGACTACCAGAAGGTCATGAAACTTATTATTACTGGATCTATGCTTACGACCCCGAAACAGACAATCAGTCGGTCAAAATCGGGACGAAGGTGAACCGAAGCCGAATAACCACGTCAAAGGTGGTGAAAAGTCAAGGTTATATTGATAGGTTTCTTCGGTTATCGAGGTATGGTGCACACCGAATTACTTCCGACCGGCCAATTTGTCTATAGGGAATACCATTTGAGTGTTATGCCACGTTTGTGCGAAGATATTTGTGATAAGAAGCCGGAATTATGGGCAAACAACTATTGGGTTTTGCATCACGGTAATACACCGCCTATTATATTGATTCTTTATAATTTTTTCACCAAATTTTCAACCAATATCGTGTCACCTGTGTGGCTTGGGGCTATTCAGAAAACTCGACTGCTCAGGGGAAACCGTTTTGAGTCAATTGAAGACTTTACATTTTGTATCTTCTCACTCTGGATGACTGATTAATTTTAAATATATAGTTGCCCGCTTACCCCAAGGTAAACTTTTGACATATCACTTGGCAAATATATCCTGATTGCAATAGACCTTTTAATGGAATATATCCGGCATGCTTCAAAAAATATTCACATATATCATGTGAGAATTGAAAGCCTAACGCCTCTAACAGCAGGACTCATCATGTGCTCCATGTTTCGCTAACGGTAAGGGTTCGCTATTCGCTCGGATCATGTATATAAATGTATATATGTATTAGACACTTGTATCTACTCTAGACGAATCACTTTTTTCCATTTTTATTTATGCTTTACACATGTTTCATGGATGAGTTTCCTTTACTGAGCGATTTTAAGAGAATTTTTTTCTTACCAGATGTATACATGGAGTTTTTTTTATTGTCTAATGAGTGATGACCATTGTTAGCAATTGTCATAACAAGTCCAAGAAAGACATTTTGAGCTGTGGTTGTATCAGATTAGTAAAAGTTCTGATTTTCTGTCCACCCTTTGGTATAATTTTCTCGATTTATGAAAACATCGCTGTAAAACTTGCCGTTGTTGAAAACGTGAAGGAGAGCAAATGGGGATGATCGTGGACAATTTATTCTGGGCCTGAAGTTCACAGAAGGGTGTGATTTCTGCTACAATATTTTGCAGATTTTTTTCTTCAACAATTTATTATAGTATAATCATCTCCGAACCTCGGAATTCTCTCTTATGTTCTGCAAATTGTCATATTTATACGAGCTGTTCTGAGCCTCTAAGGCTCTAAGGTTTCATAAGATATGTCATCTTGTTCAGGTCTTTTAAGATGTTTTTTAACGAATCGACAATTTACTGCAGATATTCAGACAAATAGCAACTTTTATGTACATATATAAAGATAAATCACTTTAAACTTTAAGAATAATAATAATCAGAGAGAAAATTTTTATTTCCAACACGACACATTTGAACTAGAATGTCCTATGTTCTATTCGCCAATCGGTAACTAAAACTTTGGATTCTAGAGACCAAAATTGTTAGGGAACTCATGTGAAATGGCTCTGAAATTATTGCTATTATTCTAATCTAGAATAGTTCATACGTCAGAAATGCTTAAAGATTGCTAGTAAATGTAATGCCTTTCTCGTACCATGTTCTTTGTAGAGACCTTTCAAGCTTTCTTACTAGAAAACATTTTTTCATCAGGTGTTTCGGCAATATTTTTTTCAAAGACGATCGCTTATACATAGTAACGGAGGAACTACATCGTCTTTGATCATGTTTTTAAGGAAGCCGTTACTGAAGGAACTACAATACCCGCACACGGGTTTTTGGAGAAACCGTAAAGCTTCTATTACTAGAATAAACATTGCAGTTATAGTTTTACATTCTTACTATATTAGGTGTTACGAAAGTTATTAACGGCTTTGAAGCAATAAGACAAGTTTGATTTTAGTGAAACCAAAAGGTGATATCGTAATTTTTACTAAATATTGTATTTAGCAGTATCGTGAAGGTTATAAGATCTTGGAGAAATACACCATTGCAGTGCAATTAATACCACAGATTTTCCACCATCACCGTACATTAGTGCTGTTGTCATAGTTTGGTGTTCTTGTTGTATCATTTTCCGAGCTCAAATTCAAGTGTACAAAGAAAGAGGACGCGCCCGCGCATATGAACCAAAGCATCGATGAACCGTTATGCCGTCTAGTGGTTTTAAATGCACCCATAGACGCACACATATTCATACATACATACACAGAGGCGAAAACGGACTGCTATTGTTTTGAAATGCATGGTGTAAGCGAAATACACGAGCCCAACGAAGCGAATGTTCGGCGGTGTGTCTCCATATAATCCTGAAATTGATCCTTAATTTGCTCAGGGTGAATGGCTGTTGCTCGTGCATTGTTGCAACAATATGTGTGATAGCTAGCAACAAACGAGGCATTTGAAAGGATTTTTTTTTTGCTTTTTGAATTTCTATTCTTCGTTTGGATTTCGGTACGTGCTTACACTTGAATTCACAGTGGTTTAGTTTGGTGAAAGGCAGGCAGGGTTTCGCTGCATCAGAGCCAGGGCTCTAAGTTTGAAACATGTCTACAATATACATGTAGAAGTTAAGGCGCTCTTAGATCTTTTTTGCTTTTTAATTCTTTTATAAAGACTCTTAATTATTTCATTTGCTCTGCGGCATTCAAATTTTTCGGCGCGTCGCGTGAAGTGCGCGTTTTATTTTCTCGTCCTGCTCATTGTTTGTACGGTCATTTACACTTTGCGGCTCATGTGTCATACTTCGAAAATTTTTTGAAAGGACATTTTTTGTTACGTTGCCGAACTGCATATAAATGTCCTTTGCACAAATAATCGCGTTAGTGCCAATGAACTTATCCTTTTGTCTTATTAAGCGGCTAATTTGTGTGAATTTTCACGCTTCTCTGTCATCTCTTTTAATAGTAAGTTTTAACAGTTCAGCTCAGGAGAATTATGACAATTGGCATTGGTTGCTATTAGACAGGGTAGCTTGGGTCCTTTCTATGCAAAAGAAAAGAATTTATCAGTTGGGCTTTCCATTCGTCATAAACACTAGGTTGGAAATAAAATCAAATAAAATCTATCTATTTAGACGAGAAAGTTCTTCCTCAGATTTGGAGCTAGAAAAATATGCTGGTTTGCTCCAACCGACTATAATTAAGTTGTTCTTTTCATTTTTTGATTTTTTACTAAAGATCTTTTGCTTGTTCTTGAGTCTTTTTGGCAGTAAGAAATAGTTACTGCAGTAATACGAACCTCTTTAGTTTAGAAATTGCGTTCATTCATGTATTTCCTACCAAATGAATAATGTGACAAACCAGGCAAAAATATTAGCATTATTTTCTAGAAAGGCGTACTCACTCAGTTTGACAGATCCATTATTCATAGGTACACCACTTATGAATGTCAGAAACTAGAAGGCTAAGGAAAAATAGTGTGTATACATTCTTGGAAGAAAGGATTAATTTATGTTTCCAAACCATTGAAATCGATCAAGAAGCTTTCGAGATATTTCATTGCAACGCTTGAGTTTTGATAAATAAGCGATTAAGAGAGCCTAGCTTAGGAATAGGGAACATTAAATTACTTTTACACATTCACTTTGAATCCAAAGTTTATAGATATAAGAACTAGCTACCGTGGACATGCCGTTTCTATGTACACATTGTGGAGCCGGTGAATATGTAGCGAAGTCATGCACTAACGATCCAAGCTGTTTGCTTTGCAAAGGAGCACACTCAGCCTTAAGTACTACTTGCCCCAAGTATGTGGAGATGGCGAAATCTTTAGGAAAATGAGGATAAAACATTAGAATTTAAATCATTGCGCAGCAGCACAAGATCTGCTAAAACAGCCAGTATTTGAACAAAATATTGTTATCGCCTTACTAAGCGAGGAGTACTCCCAGCGTTCGAAAAGCACTTGGACCACAAACATATCTGGTAAGGCTGCAATATGGTAATCCATTTACATTTCGCTCCAGAGGTCATAATTGGCAATCATAATTGGTAAAACGGGCAAATATACGTGGCATATACTTTGCTAGCTGCTATGCTCCTCCCAGCGCCTCAATTAATAATTTTGAAGACTTCCTCCTGGGACTTGCAGTAGATACCAGAAGCAAATCATTAATTATAATTCAGGTCACTTCAATGCTTGATCGATCACTTGAGGTAGCAGGCGCACAAACCATCGTGGGCGTCTGATACTAGAATTCCTCGACCAAACGAATCCTACGATCCTGCATAGTGGAACGCAAAATACTTTTCAAAAGGCTGCATAATCGACCTCATGTTTACAAACGTCGCTCTTAGCAGGCATATTAAGTTCACGGTGCCGGACATATTTACAAATACGAGGTAGTCTTGTATTCCGGAGGCACGGAACGCTTCAGCAGGAGAACATGCCAAAAACGAATCTGGAAACAAAAAGATTTGATGCCGACCTTTTTGAGATAGTTTGAAGTTCAGTAAATATGCAAGGCAAAAACGTCATTCACTTGACATCCGCAGTGCTAAAAGAACTGTTCACAGCTTGCGACGCAACTATGCGGGTTGGACAGGAACCCACAACAACCGGAAGTCAGCGTGTTAGTGGAATGAAATAGCTAGACTCTGAAAGCTCTGCAATGCAGCTAGACGCTGCCTATAATGTAATCAATGTGTTGAAAATGCAAAGCTTTGAAGTCAGGCATTAGCCGCAGTAAAAAGAATTGTTTTGAAAAATAGCAAACAAAGACCCTTCGGGAATAGCATAAAAATATGAATGTCAAAATTAAAAAAATAAGGGACAACAACCCATAAGCGCATCTTTTATGAGGAATGTCATCGATACTTTGTTTCCAAAACAACACCTTATGTCTCATGCTACACCACGAAGTCGTAAACCCACTACTGCTAGAGCGTTAAAAGAAGCCAAGACTTTAAACCAAAATTATTCGAAAAAACTACAAAAAATACAGTGCGTGGTTAGAAGAAGGGATATTGCCCGACTCGTGGAAAGTTCAGCTATTTGTTTTAATTCCTAAACCAAAAAATCCTCCGTAAGAAACTTCATCATATCAACCTCTGTGCATGCTTGACACAATTGGCGAAGTGTTCGAAAGCCGGCGGATTCTCAGAAAGACAATACGCCTACAAAGAAGACAAGCGGAACAAAAAAATATTGCACGCTGGTCCCTCTGGATCTGACGATTGCCTTCAACTCAGCAAAGTGAGCAAACATAATCAAGGCTCTGTATGGCATACTCGTTCTTCAATACCTCATGAAAATTATCATATGCCATATCAAACATTTTGGGATCCAACATTAACTCAATAAACAGCTTAAATAGCTTAGGAGTGGACGGCAATAAGAAGTAGGATCTTTTTCACCACTTTTTATTTTCTGTTTAGTAATCGCTTAAAATGTTAACCAGAAACATCTTCAGTACTCAAAAGCAATAGCATATACTCTCAAGAAAAAGCGCAAAAAAGTTTCTGGATCATGATCATAAGAAAAATATTTAGCGTAATTTATGTGAGAAAATATTAGGTTGTCAAAAAAGTCTTGCGGTATTTTCGCTAGTTGGCGCTGAAAGCGCGTAGTTCTAGTTTTATTCATCGCATCGGGTCATGCTATACCTTTTTGGAAAGTTCATTCGTTCGTGAGCTATAGCGTCGCAAACATGGAGCAAAATAAAGAGAAAATACGGCATATTTTACAGTAGTACTACGATAAAGGTGAAAATGCATCTCAAGCCGCCAATAAAATTTGTGCAGTTTATGGACCCGATACAGTTTCCATTTCCACCGCACAACACTGGTTTCAACGTTTTCGTCCTGGTGTAGAGGTGGTCGAAGATGCGCCACGCTCCGGAAAGCCTGTCGTCGAAAATTGCGATAAAATCGCTGAATTGGTCGAAAGAGACCGGCATAGTAGCAGCCGTAGCATCGATCAAGAGCTGGGCATGAGTCATCAAAAATTTATTTCAATTTCAATAAAAAAAAATTCAATAAAATTACCGCAAGACTTTTTTGACAACCCATTAATACTTAACCACTCCTCTAACCATATTAAGTATATTACTCGTATGCTTCATTTTGCCTACGATAACCTCGTCTACGCATTATTTCCAACTTTTCGCTTATTTAATTTCTTTGCATTTGTTTTTTACTTTTCTGCGCACTATGTGATTTTGAAACATTTTCCCAATCATATTGCCACCAACTTTCACTTTCATCTCTCCTCACATACACTTAGACTAATTTATATTTGTGTTACACATACACACAAGCAGAGGAGTGCATGCTCCTTGTCACTTCACACGTGAGAGATTTTTATGAGGTTTTTCATTAATCACCTTGATCGATTTTTGAGCACGTAGGGAAGCCACCACCACCACAGCTACCGCTACCACCAATCCATTACCAATCTCAGCGGAAATGCGTGAATGTGATTTTTGGGAAATAATTTTTTAGCATTAACCAACAACGCACCGTTGGGAATTAGTGTTTTCTAGTGGGGTTGATGGGATGGGGTAAGGTTTTTTGATATGAATATATGTATGTTTAGATGGTGTACACGAAATTATGTGAATATATGTGACAGGCTGAAACTAAAGAAGTGGAAATAATTTGTGAAACACTAGAAAGGAATATGAAACAATTTGAAATGAATTAAGTTTAAGTAACCAAAGCTATCATCAGAAAGATATTTCATTATTTCAGGGATATGAGCATATACGACATAAAAAAAATGTATGTTTCACAAAAAAACTTTGGATCCATCTATTGTAATTCAGATATGTACATGCTTTAAATTCTAACTCCAATAGGGATCCAAAAGTTTAGTGTAAGTATCAAATCGATTCAGTTTCACCTACAAAAATTTTACAGATGTGAAGTGTGTTGATATTGATTGGATTAGAACTCCAACAGATTTGCGTTCCTCAAAATTTTGCGAGGGTTTTCAAGAATGGTAAAAGTATGGTGGTCCGATCTGAAATATTTCTTCAAAGATTATAGCGTTGTATGTTTAATTAAATAATATACAAGGTGTTTTCCAAAGTAAACAGATCCTTTTGAATCTAGCGCCCCCTGGTGGCTCTATCTATCTGGCGCGTTAACAGAGTGCACGAGTGGTTTCAACAATTTCAAAGTGGTCGTGAGGACATAAATGACGATCATCATGTGGGTCAATCAAAATCCGTGTTCATTGGAAATTCCATCGAAACTGTGCGTAAATTCAGCCGAAATCATCATTGAAATTCATGGAAATGGAATGGAACATCTCCAAAACATTGTTTTATCGCATTTTGACCGAACATTTCGGCTTACGAAATGTGTGTGCACGGTTTGTACCGCACAAATTGACTGACGACCAAAAATTGATCAGAATCCAACATTCGCTCGACGCTTGTGACCGATTATTTGACCAAAAATCACATTTTAACCATTAACCACTTCCCGTATTCATCTGATATGGCACTGTGCGACTTCTACCTTTTCGGAAAAACTGCATTTGCCCATGAAAGGAAAGCGTTATGCAGACGTAGAGGCCATTCAACCGGCATACTGGCGGTCATACCGGCCAACGAGCTAAAACACTCATTCAACATGCTTTTGGACCATGCAAAAAGCTGTATTGAAGCAGAAGGAGACTATTTTGAATAAAATAAATTGATTTTGCCGAAAAAACCATTTTTTCTGTTTTTTTTTTTTAATTCCTGTTTACTATGGAACTTTCCTTGTAGTTTGTCAAAAGTATGGTCAGTAATGTGCCAAAGGTCCGAATAAAATTACTCAATCTTTATTTAAGATAAAATTCACAAAATAGTATTTTTTTACCTCAAAAACCTAACACCCCTTCTCCCCATAATCTATGCTATAAGTGTACCGATTAGTCTACCCTAAACAGGTTCCTATACTAATAGTTATCAGCCAACTTTAGGCAGCGGTACACCGCCTAAAAATCTACACGCTGATCAAATTTGTTCCGGACTGACAAACAGAAAACTAAATCTTCACGTATTTGAAAAAAAATCTTTATTATCGCTTTAAAAATGTGTTAATTTTAAACAAAGACAAGCGTACCAGCACTGATTTCAATTTTCCTAGGTACAAGCCTTATTTGGAAAAGCATTCAATGCTTTCAGCAAATTTTGTTTATTTTTTTTTTTGGATTTGAGCTCATTTTTGGAACACTACTTACTAGATTGTTCAATAGGTTCGATGTCATGTTCATAAGCCCACGTCTCGCCAAAAAAAGTGATGCGTTTTTTGAATGAAAGGTTCTCTGCTTCATTGTCAAGCATCTGTATTGCGACCATTACTCGTCACCGTTTTTATAATAGATTCGGCTCATTTAATACAAGTTTAGCATTGATACTTTTAATACCCAAAATATTGATGAAAATTTGTTGAGTCGATCCTTAAGAGATGTTGAGATTCTGAGCTATATTCTGATGCCAATCACTGTTTATCTTCCTTTTTCGATGTTATTGTCATTAACAGAGCTGAATGGACGATGCGAATGAAGTAAGTTGTGGATGTCTTCACGAACTCCAGCCAATGCTTTGTGCTCAAATATTTATGTTCGCGATAAGATAGATGCTCTAAAACAATTCTACAATATTTTCACAACGATTCCAAAGCCGTGATTTCGTTGGAAATAAACATTTTCATCAAACTCATAGTTCCATTTTTTTCATTTATTCATATCTTCAGATAAGCTGTTCGCGTCGTAATCAAACAAAACTCTTAATTTTTGGAAATCACACTTCATATGGATATGAAAGTTGCAACAATCTACGAAAATACTATAATATTGAATCGCTGTGCGCACGCATTTTAAAGGAATCAGTCCGAGCTAAATTTGATTATAAGTTTTAAATATAATATATAAACTTTTATTATAACTTTAAAGAACAGACATATTTTGTGCTAATTTTACACTTACCTTCATTTTAAAAATACCTAAACAAAACGCCAAAACCTTGAATAAAAACTTTTGAATAATGCATAAAAACTTTAATTAATATACGAGGCCCACAAATGTACAGCCAACAAATTACCACAAAGCCAATTAAAAAGCGAGAGTATTATTCATTGCGCTGCAACACAAAGCGACACTAATATATATAAAACGTACACTTTTAAATAGCACAGCATTGCCTACTTCCAGGCGTTTAACGCTTCACTTACGCTGCAACGGCGAACGGAAGCCATTAATTTCATGCCGCTGCAGCAACAAGCAATATTTAGTCGGCTGCTGCCTACTGCTGCATTGTTGCCACACTTTGTGCAACATGCTCGTAAATATCAGAGCAAACAATGCCACATGCATACAGCCGCAGCCACTTGCCGCACACAGACTGCCGGCGCGGCGGTTGTGGCGGCTGTTGTCTGCCGCCTGCAGTCCTAATGAGCTGTCGCCTGCGGACCGCGCACCTACGAGCTGCCTGCAGGCAGTGGCCTAGCTATTTTTGTAAGAAGACAAGATTATAAGTGTTGTAGGTACATATGCATTTACATGCAACAACAACAACAATAATACGTACCTCGCAATGCGCAACAAACATGAAAGAGCCATTAAGTGACATGTTTTTAATTAAATGCTGGAAAATTTAACGCCAGATATTTTATGAAAAATGCTCTAAGCAAAAAAAAAAAACAAAATAACGGTGCATTGCGTATGCAACGCAACGCATATGAATACAAATGGCTTGAGCTTGAACGCTTGTATGTGTGAGTAGCGTTGTGGCACACGTATGGCGAAGCGGCGCAATAACTGTGGCAAGGCAGGCTGACTGCCTGACTTCTTGCAGCGTTGCATTCTAATTACGTTGCAGCAACATTACAGTGCGACTACTACTGTTGACAATAACAGCAACAAGAATCAACTTAATATCAACATTGCAAATAGGGAGACGCCGTTGCAGCAATTCACGACAAACCCCGTGACATGCCTCTCCTGCTTGCTGCTGTTGCTTTTCTTGTTGTTGTTGCACTTGGTGTTGTTAGCAGCACTGCCGTACACGAGTTCGCATGTTGCACACACGCTGATTAATTGTGTGGCACATAAATCTTTGAATGTAAGTCGTGTGCGCGCGCGGAAAATGCGAAGGCCAACGAAAAGCGAAGCATAAAAGGCAGAAGATGTTGCGGAAGACTTGCAAGGCGAATGGAGAAAAAAAACTAAAACGCAAAAAGGAAGTAGAGCGGTGGGATGTGAGGGTAGAATTTCGCGCACATTTGTTGCATTCGCAGAAAGAAAACTTGACGACGTTGATGACAAAAAATTAAATTAGAGATGAAAATTCATTTTCACCAAAAATACCAAGGAAAGTTAGGCAACAAGTTTAAAGCTTGTGTGGCAAGGCGTTAGTTTAAGATACTATTGTGGGAGAAATCGTACAAAGTGGTCGCAAAATTTTTATATAAATAGTACATATAACGGATTTTTCAATAAGAGTGATATGATTTCTTACAAAAACAAGTAAGGAAGGGCTAAGTTCGGAACATTTTATACTCTCGCATGATAAAGTGATAATCGAGATTTCGTTATCCGTCATTTACATTTTTTCAAATACCGTATTTGTGTAATCATTTGTTTTATATCCGATTTTTTAAGATCATTTTTTCCTACGCCCATTTTACTTTTTGAAGATAATTCATTTAAAAAAGCCTGCGTCTTAGCAGCCAATTTTGGGCAACCTTCTGCCATTTCTTCCGTAAAATTTAGTGTTTCTGACGTTTTTTGTTAGTCGGTTAACGCATTTTTAGTGATTTTCAACATAACCTTTGTATGGGAGGTGGGCATGGTTATTATCCGATTTCTTCCATTTTTGAACTGTATATGAATTGTTGCCGAAGTTTTGATGCCTGAAACGACTCTATAGAGCGCCATCTTTGGTTGACATAGCTATAGTAGTTTCCGAGATATGTACAAAAAACTTAGTAGGAGGCGGGGCCACGCCCACTTTTCCAAAAAAATTATATGCCCCTCTCTAATGCGATTCTTTGTGCCAAATTTCACTTTAATATCTTTTTTTATGGCTTAGTTATGACATTTTATAGGTTTTCGGCTTCCGCCATTTTGTGGGCGTGGCAGTGGGCCGATTTTGCTTATCTTCGAGCTTAACCTTCTTATGGAGCCAAGGAATACGTGTACCAAGTTTCATCATGATATCTCAAAATTTACTCAAACAGCTTTTGGTCGATTATGACGGACGGACGGACGGAGCAGACATCCAAATTTCAACTCTACTCGTCACCCTGATCACTTTGGTAGATATAACCCTATATCTGACTCTTTTAGTTTTAGGACTTACAAACAACCGTTATGTGAACAAAACTATTATACTCTCCTTAGCAACTTTGTTGCGAGAGTATAACAAATAAATGCTGTGCATAGGCTGACTGCTATACACTCCGAATGATATCAAGCGACGCTGATAAAATTGTAGCTAGAATACTGCGCATTGACATCCAGGAAGACGAATTCGCGCAATTGGACCGTCTGTAGGCGTAAAAAAAGAGGAGAGAACTAAAAGCATCACAATCTGGCAAGAACGGTGGCAAACCTCAACTAAAGGACGGTGGACCCTCAGACTAATCCCCGACATCCGTTCATTAATAGATAGACAAAATAAGGACCGACGACTGCCACCTAACCTTAATACTGAGTAGACATAGTTACTTTAGAAGTTCTACTATATATTCCGATTCCATCACGAACTTAGTCTTTACAATCCGACGTTTACAGAGTACGTAGAAGACTCTGAGCACGTATTTTTTCAATGCCCTTGTTTTTGGAATGTAAGGGAAAAGTTAACAACTTCATTTGTCGTTAGTTTTTCGGTGTAAAGCGTTAGTTCTAATTATTGACAAAACTAAGCCATATAACGTATATTAGACGTCAGTGACTCCGTACGACAGATGAGTGTCTTTCTCTTTCCCATGAAGTAATACTTAAGCCGGTGGTCGCGCGAGAGAATTAAGAGTTGGGAGTAGATTCGGTTTAGTGGATTAAATTCCACACTCCGGCTTTCGATGCTTCCTCCTACTATAAAAAAACACAACATTAAGTTTTGAACAAAACATCATTCAAAGAGCTTCTACGACTTCTTTTGCAGGAACAAATTCGATGAACCCAATTTTCTAGTACTTTTTCCACTAAATCAAGTCGTATGTCATGAAAAGCACGTTCAATATTGACTTATAAAGCTTGAAGAGAGTCTGGTTTATTGCTAAAGACCAATGACTTCAAATAACTCCACAAGAAGTAGTCTAATGCTGTTAAATCAGAACTTTTTGTTACAATTTCTTGAAAAAATCGAATATCCAAATTTTTCTCATAATAATTCGGGTGCTGCACGTACTGTGTGGCTTGTAGCCCCGTTTTTCTGGAACCAGATGTTGTCAAAAAGTTGGTTGCCATTGATCTATACTGCTCTCAGGTCACAGTAACCACCCCCTTTATTTCGAAATAAGTACAGACCGACGATTCCATCAGACTAAAGACCACACCAAACTGCCAATTTAGGTGATAGTATTTATTGGTTGTTGATAAATTCATTGTGGATTTTCTTCGCACAATAATCGACCGTTTAATATATTTACCTCATCACTCAGATGAAAGTGAGCCTCATCGGAGAGGATGATTTTGTTATATGTTTGATAGTAAAACTGAATAATATGAATACAATGAAAAAAAATTACGTACTAAGTACAAGTATGTTCAAAATGGCCAAAACGACACTTAGAAATCATATCGTTCCTATTGGAAACCTTGAAAGAAGCTATCCAAAAATAAAATGAATGATATGATCTTTTACATTAAATTTGTGTCTTTTTATAATCTTGAAACATATTGCTATAGAGTATAATAAATAGTTTGTTTACTTAACGGTTGATTGTGTCACTTAGAATTAATAGAGATATACTTATATAGGGTTATATACAGTGAATTTCTCCATTACAGACAGTCCTCTTAGCCGGAGATCTCCCATAACTTTGCAAATTTTATGAATACAATTTAATTGAATCTTTTATGAAGAGCAATTCCTACAAGCCGATATGATGTTTCAATGACCGGAAACGGTCAAGATTCACGGACGGTTAAACGGACAATATTTCATAAAACTTGTCAAGAAGTTCTAGCTTTTTTAAATCCTATTAATTTTTGGACAAAATGACTTGCGCTGGTATCATAATACATTTTAAACATTCGTTTTTCCTATGCCCCCATATATGGATAGCTCCTTTAGCAGGGGAAAAATACTGCGATGAAATTAAGTTATCTTGATGAAACTTTGTACGCACTACCACGCCCACATTATTCCATTAATCTCAAATGTAGAAAGAGTCATAAATATGCCGTAAATAGATACAGAAAATCTTTAAAAAGTTGGCGTGACGCCCGCCCTTTAATAACTCTAATCTGCCAAAGCATTCAAACCCTTATTACGAAAGTGTGACAACATATTAAATCGAATGATACCACACCTACATACCATATAGAAGTTTGGTTAAAATTACTAAAGCTGTGATAAATAAATAACTAAATACATCAGAGACATTAAATTCCCAGATCCCATATACTTAATACAAATAAAATGCGCCAAGTCGTTCCGTACGTCAGTCCGAGTTGCTGCGAACGGCGTCGAATCGACTATCCACGGTATTCGTGTACACTCTCAGCTGCTGCTGCTATATTTTCTTCACTGCGTACTGGACTTGGTCTATTCGGGTTAGATGGGTGATGGTGTTAAGAATAGTACGCTACTGTCGAAAAAAGGCTATTGAAAATAATACCTCTACTTGGATTAGAAAATGCAGTAACTCAAAAAGATATCATAAATTTCAGTCATTTTCTAATTGAGAGTGTCAAAATATACAAAATTTTACTAAAAAAAATATATAACAATCTCCTGACGAACAAGAAAAAGTAAAGATTACATAAACATGTATTTTCAAATATATTAAATATGGTTTGGAGAAAATTAAACAACGTGATCTTTAATCAAGGTATTTTACTTGTGTCGTGACCTAAAAAAATTAAAATAGTCAATCTCTGTGGTCTGTATTCATGCAAACCAATGTGTTTATATTAACCTTAGAACCGTGAGTTGGGCACTCAGTGCCCATTCTCATTTTTGAAATTGAATTTCTGGGATTTGGGCAATTCAATTCAGATATAACTCACTTGAGTAATTAATTTTCTGTTAATTTTCATAATTAAACATTTACCGGGCTTACTTAAAGTCTCTAGCATTAACGTCAGTTCCAACTTGTCAATATTCTAGCACTGAAATAAGCAAAAGTTTGCGGGAACGTACATATGTATGTGGAGAAATTCGCATAGCATAATATGTAGGAATGTATTCCACTGTTTTATTTAGCGCTGGTAAACATAACCTCATTTCTCATCTAATAATTTCATATGCAAAATAACTATATATTTGTGAAAGAGGTGAAACAATAACAACTGCAAAACTGCAACAACTAAATGGTTTTAAATGAAACACATTTGTTACTAAGTTCATATGTTTGTATGTATGTTTGAGAGCACTCACTTTCGTAGTTGAAGACCCAGTAGGAAAACAAGGTCACGAAAAGGTTTAGAGACAAAATTTAAAAGTTAAACTCCTATATACTAGTTTTTCAAACGTAAAAATATTTAAGAACTATATTTTTTTATTTATTTAACCGTCTTCTTATTTTTAGTTAGCTGAATCATAGTTCTCTCATAGTATTCACTTCCATACTGACAACATAACCTACCCAGCACAGCAGCTATCTCTTGATTGTCTGAACTATATCAATGTCGCCGAATATCTCGTACAGCTCATCGTTCCACCGACTGTGGTATTCACCGTTGCTAATGCGCAAGGGACCATAAATCTTCCGCAGAAGCTTTTTTTCGAAAATTTGTAACGCCGACTCATCAGATTTTTCCATCGCTCATACCTCTGCACCGTATAGCAGAACGGAGGTGTGAGTGACTTGCAGAGTTTGGTCTTTGCTCGTCGAGAGACGACTTTACTTCCTAATTGAGTAGGATCAATCTGAAGTAGCAAAAGTTATTTTGCTTTGGACTTCGAGTCAGACATTGTTGTTGCTGTTAATACTGGTTCTAAGATAGACGAAATTATCTACAACTTTGAAGTTTTGACTGTCAACACTGACGTGGGAGCCAAGTTACGAGTGCGACGACTGTTTGTTTGATGACAGGAGATATTTCATCTGTCCTTGTTTGGCTTCCCTATCCAGTCTGGAAAATACAGACCTAACGGCGCGGTTGTTGAGGCCAATGAAATCAATATCATCGACATACGCCAGGAACTGTACTCTTTTTTAGAATATAGTACCTACTCTAGTTAGGTCTCCAGTTCGTAACTGCAATTTTATTGCATCTTACCAAGGGTTGCTTACGTTTCCAATAGTCAGGTCAAAGTAGAAGCTACTCAAATTGAAACGAAATTTGAATTCTGATTAAAACCTGGTTATATCGGATAATAAAGCTTAAAATTTTGCACATTTAAAAAAAAGTAATGTGATGGAATCATAATCAATAAAAAATCAGTTTCGAATTTTCAGTGCTACGTTGTGGTTTAGTGCTCTTTGCTGAAATGGTTGGGACCTTATAAGAGCAAACGGTGTTGAGGTTTTTTTTTCGAGACTTAAACATATTTTCATATTTGAGCTTTGATTAATATTTGTATATTCTGTTTACTAGAATTGAACTTTTCAACTATTCTAAGTTCTTTCTAATGGAAATAAGTAAAGATATTTATGCTCTCTGTCGATACAAAATTGCAAATATGCTAACATTTTTCTAGAATCGTTACAAGCGATCTATAGTCTAGCATTATAAGTTATATCAATGTCGTCCATTGAAGGATTATTAGAAACGGTAACAAAATTTGACTGCAATGCTTTGTGAAATATAGATTTTTTTAAAAACCAGAAATATGTTCGGAAATATTTAAATTAGGGTTAGATGGGTTTACGGGTTTCTAAAAATCGAACAACTTTTTGTCTTTTTAAGTTCTACAACACCTCTAGAATAGGTGTCCCAAATTTTCAAGTTAATCCGAGTAATAGTTTCGGGGATACGGCCATGAGAACTTGTACGCTCGAGGCTAAACGTCTTTAAGCGCGTTTTTCTGGAAACTGTATTTTTGAAGTCGGTTAGCAAGATTTCTTGAGAGCTACTCAACCGATCTTCATGAAATGATACATAGATCGTTGAGATACAATTCTTAAAGACTTTGAAGAAGGAAATTTTGTGATTACAACTATTTGAAAACAAATGTCGCGAAATATTCACTGAAATTTTCACTTTTTTGTAAAATTGTCTGCCAAAAATATATTTTTAAAATTTTTCGCTTCATCTAAGTTCTAAGTTACAGTTTTAACTAAAACAAGTATTTTTTCAGTTTAAATGAACCTGTAAAGAGTTATCCTGCCAACGCGTGCGCATCTTTTTTCCGAGGGATCAGCGGAAATGTCGTTTCAATGGCCAAAAATTAAAAAATATTTTTTTCCAAAAATTTCAGAATTTCTTTTTCAATAGCGAATGTTTGTAACAATAAAAATTTTAATAAATTACTTCAATTTTTATATGAGAAAAATTTGTATAAAAAAGGCTGTTTTTTACGCGAGGAAAACCGTGTAACCTCAAAATCGTTTATTGCTGGTGTTTGATGCTCATACATATTTATCTGTACAAACATATGCCAGTTGGCATGTGCATTTGTTTACGTTTTGTGGCAAGCTTTTATTACAGCGTTTTGCCTTAGCAGCCTACATACGCAAATTTTTCAAATGCAGTTATGCATGTAAATATCTATACACATGCATACATATACAAATGTATGTGTCTGCTTAGTTATTATTGTATTTGTGTACGTGCGGTTTGTTTTGTGGCTTGTTGTTGCTCATTTGGTTAGACATAGTCGGTTATAATGGCATTTGTTATTATTGTTTTACACACGTAGAATGCAGCAATGTAACCGTAAATTCTTTAACAACGTGCAGATATAAATATGTACAAGTACCAGACATATATGCATGTATGTACACGCTTATATGTGCCACATGCCACATTAGTTGTCATAATGGCCATAGAAACTTACCTAAATGCATATATGAAAGTAGCAAGTGCAGCTGTATATGCACAAGCACACACCTACTTAATAATACATACACAAACATATGGTATACGGCACTCACGAGTAGCACACATATTCTCTTTCCGCGACAAATGCAGTGCTCTCGAAGTCCTTCGCACAACGCAATCACCTTCAACCAGCCACCTGGCTTAATGTCTTCGGCGCATATTTGCTTTAAAAGCTTGCCGCTGTTCTTACTGTTACCGGCAGTATTTGTTGTTAGTCTTGTTGTTGTTGATCCTCTGCGGGCGAAAGTACATATACTTGGCACATAGTTGAGCGCGCCTGAAAGAGGTCCTTTCGTCGACGCCAAAAACTGGGTCAAACGACTGCTGCTTCTGCTGCTGCTGTTGAAATGCTTTTGCCGCCTTTTTCACGGCGGTTGCAACAACAATTGTTATTGTTCTTCGCTGGCGCCCCTCTTTATTCCTGCTGTTCTTATTCTTATTATAGTTGCTTGAAATAATGCTGCAGCGTAAACATGTATCCAGTTGTGTAGAGTGGTACACCTAGATACCTCATAGTAAAGGTGCCATTTTAGGTTATATTTCTTCTAACTTCTCTCATTTTGCTCTTCGACACCGCTGTTGGTGGCTTGTCGCTAAGTATAGTAATGCATATATCCTTATATTCTATTTGTTTACTTATTTAGTTCCAGTTTTTTCATTTAGTAAATATGAATATTTCTGCCTTCATCTTTTAATGTTCGAAAGTAAGTACAAGTAAGGAAGTTTGACGCTGGGCTGCAGCGCAACAACACAAAATCTCATAATTTTTAAAACTAAATGCGTGATATATTCCTGATTATTTGGAATTATAAAAACATTTGTTTTTGGAAATAAAATGTTGAAAAAATTCATAAAACATCATTTGAAAGGTGCCAAGCTTGAGACATAGATTGCGAAACCAGAAATAAATCTATGCGATTTATAGTTAGCACAAACCTTCAGCATGCGCCGAAATGTGACACCTGTCGGATCATTCTTTATTGGGAGAATCACTTATCTGAGGCTGTTGTTTCCTTTTCATTGGTAGGATTTTTTACGTGGCGGGTCCCAAACCCAGAGCACAACCCTATGGGGATGGTTCGCCTTCTCACTTTAGGTCGCCTTCAAACGGATGTTCTTAGGCTACCCAGTGGATACTCTGTCAAAGACCGGAAGTCGTGAGCTGCTTGACTGTCAAGTGAGTGGCTCAGAGAACATATGGTTCCATCCACCAGGATCATTAGTTAGTCGATTATACAAGGTGCGTTCCAAAGTAAACAGGGCTTTAAAACAAACAGAACAAATAGTTTTTTCGGCAAAATCAATTTATTTTATTCAAAATAGTCTCCTTCTGCTTTAATACAGCTTACAGCACGGTCCAAAAGCATGTCGAACGAGTGTTTTAGTTCGTTGGCCCGTATGGTCGCCAGTATGGTCGCCAGTATGCCGGCGCAAGCCTTTTGAATGGCTGCTACGTTTGCATAACGCTTTTCTTTCATGGGCAAATGAATTTTTTCTGCGAAAAGAAAGTCACACGATGCCATATCAGGTGAATACGGGGAAAATGGTTGAAATGCGATTTTTGGCCAAATATTCGGTCACAAGCGTCCTTCGAATGTTACATTCTGAGCAATTTTTGGTCGTCAGTCACTTTGTGTGGAACAAATCGTGCACACACTTTTCATAAGCCCAAATATTCAAAATTTCAATGATGATTTCGGCTGATTTTTCATGAATTCATGCACAGTTTCGATGGAATTTCCGGTGATCACGGATTTTGATTGGCCCACATGTTGATCGTCATTTTGAAAACGTTGGAACCACTCGTGCACTCTGTTGCGGGATAAGCAATCATCGCCATAAACTTGTTTCATCAATTGAAACGTATCGGTAAAAGTTTTGTCTACTCTTACATCGGCGAGGTAGTACGGGGGTCTAAACCTGATTTTCCACTGATTTCGCTTTTTTTTTTGATATATCTCGTAAATTACAAGAGCTATAGAAAAAATGTGTTTGACTAACTTGTAGGAAATTTTATTTTTACCCCCGTACTAACTCGCCGGTGTGTGTTTCGACGATGAGCACGTTTGTAGAGTGTTCAATTCTGAGGAATATGTGTCTAAAGTAAAAGCGATGCCATAAAATGGAAAGTTTTAACTTGCCTTAGTCCAGTCCTTAATGTCAATATTAAGGTCTCAAATGTTCAGGTAATTTTTTTAGGATATTTCCAAATCGATTTCATGACGGGATTGAAAAAAATTAATAGTTCAAAAAAAAAATACACACTTGTATATATACACCCTGTAAAGAAAGTATAGGGAATTATTTATTAAAATCTCGGTATATGGAAGACAGGTAAATTTTTTTTCCCAGGTTGGTAACAACTTTTATTTATGCCATAACTTTAATTATGATGCCAAAAATTAGCGCGATCTGTCAACCAATGTGTTTACAGCAGCTGTGTATGTCAATCGACGTCAGTAGTGTTTGTCAAATTTTATAATGACCGAAAATATTGATCAACTTATTTGTTTTAAATTTTTTGTTGTGAACGAATTTTTTTGTGCCGATTCATTGAAAATTTTGCAGAAGGCTTTTGGTGAAACTCCTCTATCAAAAACGTGCACTTACTAGTGGTAAAGAGCATTCAAGGAGGGTTGGGAGACCGTCAAAGACATGCCACGTTCTGGACGGTCTTCAACGGGTGTGACCAATGTTAATGTTGAAAAAGTGTAGGAAATTGTTGCCGAAAATAGCTATGTGAGCTTGAGAGAGATTGCTCATAAATTGGAGATGTCACACGAGAGCGTACGTATGATTATGCATGAAAAATAGCAGCAGCAAGACTTATTTCGACAGAGCTGAATTTCTTTCAAAACAGGTATCGCGAGCAGGTAGCTGCAGACATGCTCGATCGAATCAATTCGGATCCCACCTTCATGGAATGCATAATTACTGGTGACAAGACATGGGTCTACGATTATGACTCACTTACGAACCAGCAGTCATAGCGGTCCAAAAGCGTGTCAAAGCCGAAAAAAAAAAACGCCAAAGCCGATCGAAAGTGAAGGTAATTCTCATTGTCTTCTTCGGTATTCGTGGTATCATCTAGTATGAATACGCTTTAACTTGGTGTTATGAGACGCTTACGACACGCCACCCGTAGTAAACGTCCGAGTTTGTGGGCCAACAATTCATGGATTCTTAGTCATGATATAGCACCATCGCACAAAGCCATCATTGTGAACGAAACACTCAACAAATATCAGCCCCTGTGACTTTTTTTATTCTCCACACTCAAATATCCATTTCGGGGAACACGCCTCTACTCAATTGAAGATATCAAAACAAATTCGACGCGGCAGCTGAAGGCCATTCCGAAAAGTGCTTATAAAAAATGTTTTAACGATTGGAAGAAGCTTTGGCGTATGTGCATCGCTTCAAATGGATGTTACATTGAGGGCGATAAAATAAATTTGGATAATGATTGAAAATTTTTCGTTTTATTTATAAATTCCCGATACTTTCTTGATATGGCGTACTTTGTACTTAGCAGCAATGATTTTTTGTTATTTGAAAGTTTTTAAATCATTTAAAACTGCAATTTTTTTGTTTCGCTGTTAGAACACGACGCGACATTGTAACAAGCATAACAAAAAATCATATATTTGACAATCGATAAATCTAAAGAATAAACTCAGTGTTTCAATGTCGAAAAATTTGCTTAAAACAGACTTAAAATTTGTTTGTAACGATTTGCATTCAAACAACCAAATTCACATAATAAAACAGTGTATAATGCATTAAAATATGAAAATATTTCATAACCAAAATTTTCATACAAGCGGTTCGTCATATAACCGATATATACTATATATTAAACTTAATAGAGGGCGGGACCAAACCCATTTTTTCAAAACTTTACGCTCATCTACGAACTTGTAATTTTTTTGTGCTTAGAAACCCTCCTACCTAATTTCATCGAGATATTTAAATTTTTACTCAAGTTATAGCTTGCATGGACGAATGGACGGACAAACACACAGACCGCCAGCCGGATTTCAACTTTTCTCGTCATCCTCATCATTTGTGTATATATAAACCTACTTATCTCGCTTAGTTTTAGATAATACGTACTTTCCGTTAGGTGAACTCTGCAGCAACTGGTTTCAAGAAATTGAGTAAACAAATATACAAAAGCGAAGAAAAATTTTGATTAAAGAAATATATTAAAAAAAAACGCAAATGCGTTAATATGGCTTGTTTTATCTTCTCAAATATTAATCATTCTAATTAAACCGCTTATCTTAATTTTTAGCGATTTGACCTGTGGTTAATGCAGCTTTAACGCAGTCACGGCAACTTTTTAAAAAGTTTTTAACCACAAATATTCGAAGTTGTTGTGATACACTACGTCGTTATGACTCCTCTTACGACTTTCAGTGGCGTTGCTATAGGTTTAGTCAGCCTACAGCAGAGTCAATTCTTTTAGAAAAAGAATTTTTTTTTCTTTTTTACATTATTTAGAACAGCAAACAAATTATCGCACAGGGGCGAGTGTTAAGCGAATTTGTGGTTTTCACAAATATTTTTCTTGATAAGGAATTAAAATACGATTTAAGTTTCTTAAAGCGTACCAATTGGATATTATATTTTAGTATTTCAGTAAGTGTAAGTGAGTTGATCTGCCTGTCCGATTTATTTTGGAGGAATTATAATAACAATAACAGCGAATTAAAAAATATGAACAAACCAAAAGTACGCAATTTGTTTATAACACTCGCCTACATACAAAGTCAACTGATCATAAACAACAAATTTCTGTTGGCGCACTCTACCGAAATGAAGTCAATCAAAACTACAGCTGAACCATTCCCCACTTGGCCCTCCGATTGCTATAGGGATGAGAATACTACTTGTGTTTGTTATCGCAAAAGTTGTGAATGTAGAATTGTCGACGGAATCAATATTATTACCATCAACATTTTTGGAGACCTTCAGTATCTGTTGGTAAAGTGTAATACTATAGTCACAGAAACTAATATCGATTTCCTACTCAAACACAAATTTCAGTCAATTTTACTAAAAACAAGTCATATCGAAGTAAAAAATTGTATGAATTTCACACACGAAATCTATATGAATGACACAGTGTGGGTAATTCTAACAAATATGAATGAGCCGAATAAAATAACACTAGTCTATAACATTGATCTTGTTGCAGATTCACAGGTAGCTTATAGACTAATCCGGAAAGTGACCCACCTGCAATTGATTATTAAAACAAATCGATATGTAATTCGGGAAGCAGATATTATATATATACACACCTCCACACTTTATAGCACAAATCAAGTGGAAATGCTTACGCTAAGCGTACAAGGTCTAAGAAATCAGACCTTATCACTGCAAAAATTTACGCAAACATTCTTTAAAAACTTCCCTGCGCTCAGACAGCTTGATTTAGCCGGAAATAATATAAGAATTTTGGACGCAAATACGTTTGTAGAGGTAACGCAATTGAATTGTCTGAATTTGAGCCATAATGAAATCCGGGAATTGCCCGAAAGTCTGTTTGCATATCAGCGTGAACTTTTCATACTGGATCTGAGTCACAATTCATTGACATATTTAACGCCACACGTTTTCGATCACACTCCTTGGCTATGGCAGTTGAAACTTGGTGGAAATCACCTGCACGACACCACAAATCTTATGGTAAATCTGAAACCGTTGCATTATCTACATAGGCTAGACGTAAGCCAGAACCATCTGCAAACTAATTGGAGCAGCGAGACGTCCGTCAATACAACGCCAAGGTTACTGACACATTTTCGGTACAACATGAGTTCGGCTTTAGCCGAGAGTCTTAATTATATTACCAAGTTGCAACCAGAAAATTACGAAGGTAGCAAGATTAACTCAACAGTAATCAATTTAAGTGGCAATCGTTTGCGCGAATTCTCTTTGGATTGGCTTGTACCTGCGAACATTACATGCCCTTTTGAAATCAACTTAGAGCACAATTTGATTGAAAACATTTTCGCTTTACAAAATTTCTCCAGTACGACTGCTAATTGTGCGCCCAAAATCAAAATAACTGGTAATCCGATCGTGTGCGATTGTAAATTGGTTTGGATTTACAGTGAAAACTATCGTTCGCTGCTCAATGGTTCACAGTGCGTTCAGACGTCAACCAAACTGATAAAAGATCTCGCGCAGCTGGAACATAATGAACTGTGTGATTGGGGACCAGTATTGTGCCCCATAAAATGCAATTGTTACACACAATTTGAATTCCTGCACATCAATTGCAAGGGTGCGCAACATATCGAACAGCTCCCACGCCCCGAGCAAGTTGGGCTCAAGAGTACGGTACTCGATATTAGCAATAACAATTTCATTGTATTGCCGCTAAACACCACCTTCGGCTATGCTAACGTTTCGCAACTCAACGCGTCGCACAATAAAATCACGAGCATAAATCTCAGTCAACTGCCAACCAATTTGACGGTTTTGGATCTACGAAATAATCACTTAAAATCTTTGAGCAATGAATTTTTGCGTGCATACCTCAATGACAGCATAAAACTAAAATATCTCTATCTAAGTAAAAATCATTGGATTTGTGACTGTTCCGCGCAGCAATTGGTGTACACCATACGTACACATCGGACACGCATACCCGATGCCGACCAGTTACTCTGTGCTAATCTGCTGAACGATACACTCCTAATAGACAATGTGAGCGAGTTGTGTCCTACTCCTCTTAACGTTGAATATTATCAGTACTTGAATACAACTGTGATTAGTGTAGCGTTAATCATTATTATTATACTTTGCATTATCGCACTCTTCTATAAATATAAATTAGAAGTGGAAGTCTGGTTATATAGCCACAACATATTGAGATTTTGCATTCGCGAATGTGAGCTGGATAAGCATAAAACATTCGATGCGTTTATTTCATATGCACACCAGGATGCAGACTTCGTCAACCATACATTACTGCCGCAACTCGAACAGTGCGAACCACCATTTCGTGTATGCACGCACGAACGCAATTGGCTGGCTGGCGCTTATATACCTGAACAAATCATCGAATCGGTGGAACAGTCGCGTCGGACGATCATTGTGCTATCGCAGCACTTCATCGAGTCGGATTGGGCGCGCATGGAGTTTCGCACAGCGCATCAGTGCTCGTTGAACGAGGGTCGTGCGCGCATAATAATGATTAAATATGGCGAAATCTCGAAAAGCGAGTTATTGGATAGAGAACTAAGGGCATATTTGGATATGAATACTTATCTGGATTGGCAAGATGTCAGATTTTGGAGCAAATTACGCTACGCCATGCCACATAAAGTGGGTAGAGAGAGGAATTCCGATATGCTAAGAATTAACGGCAGAATGTATGTTATGGGACAAGTTGAGATGAATCGGTTGCGTGAAGAAATTGTCTAAATGTGTCACAGTTGGTTAGTGGTAAAGAAAGTTGGTTGCAGGATGGTAAGACTTTTCACAAATACATATACATATATTTAAGAAAATACAAATATATTACCTTTATTTGCAGTTATTTTTTGAAATCTTCCGATTCTTCTGTGACACAAAGAGTTGTTCAAAATGTTGCTACTAAGAGAAGGATTACAGATATCTAATCTTGGCCAACCTGCTTACCAACCAGTGGTCATCGCATACACTCTTCAATCCCATTATATTATATATTATGTAACTATTTAATCAATTTTCCTGTATAATTAATTAAAAAGCTCACAATTATGTATAACTTTTTATATATACAAAATTATTTACTAAAATATTTCAACAAGAAAGAAAGCGTAAGTTCGAGTGCAATGGAATATTCATGAATAGTCTTTAAAGATGCAATGCTTAAATGCAATGAGGAATGATACTGTCTGGTGCTCATCAAAATTTAAGGTAAACAAGTAAAGAGGGTACTTAAAATTCAGCCAAATCCAAAATCAACAACGATGATACAAACGATTGTGAAGAGTTATGATTGAATTTGAACATTTTTTGTTCATAAGATGGCATACGGTAAAGGCATTATTCGTGCAAAGTTATTCCGTCATCCCGTTATTTAAATGCTTCCTGATTTGTGTACTGGAAAGTTAAAGAATCAAATGTAATTTCAAATTATGGTATATGGGAAGTAGGCATGGTTACAGTCCGATTTCGGCCATTTTCGCACTGTGCTATCGGAATATGATAGAAATATTATGTGCGAAAATTTGTCGAAATCGTTTGGTTAGGTCCCGAGATATGGGGTTTTACCAAAAAGTGTGCGGGGTCACCTCCATCGTCCAATTTTCATTTGGGCTCCTATAAAGCCCTCTTATATTTTCTCGAAGCTAAAATTCAATGTCTCTGGCGTATTTAGTTATTAATTTATTGCGCTTTTACTAGGAGCGAAAAGTACCTAATAGAGTATGTAGAGCAAAAATTAACTGATATCTGTATAGATTTTTTACATTGAGAAGTTCTTCGTATAGTATTTGTAGGGAAAATCTTTTTAATATTTCTAAATAGATGTCTTTAAAAAATTATAAGAGATTGCTTTTGATATTTCCAAAGAGACATTGTATATTATTGCTAAAATATCCTTAATGATATTTCCAAAAAAATATCTTAAAAGTTTCAATGGATTACCTGCTATAAGTAAATGGCAAGTTGTTTTGGTTTATTTATTACCAAATTTATATATATAGTACTTCATACATATTTACAAAAAAATTATCTTTTTATATAGCGATATACAAAATAATAGCAATGGTTGTTTTTTTTGTTTAGAGAATGTTTAATAATTTTTTAAAAAGTATAGCTCTTTGTCTAATTGATACCATATAAATCAAATAAAAAAAAAAAACAAGAAAAGACGTTAACTTCGACTGCACCGAGCTAATATACCCTTCACAGGTGCATTTGTTTTACTAACTATGTGTTCAGTTTGTATGGCAGCTATATGCTATAGTAATCCGATCTGAACAATTTCTTCGGAGATTACATTGTTGCCTTAGAAAATAACATATACCAAATTTCGTGAAT
Organism: Bactrocera neohumeralis; assembly: GCF_024586455.1. Taxonomy (NCBI): domain Eukaryota; kingdom Metazoa; phylum Arthropoda; class Insecta; order Diptera; family Tephritidae; genus Bactrocera; species Bactrocera neohumeralis. The sequence continues at coordinate 59,011,748 of NC_065920.1, read as the reverse complement.
ATATCTTGTCAAATGTGAAAGTTTTCCATACAAGCATTTGATTCCGATCGTTCAGTTTGTATGGCAGCTATATGCTATAGTGGTCCGATGTCAGCCGTTCCGACAAATGAGCAGCTTCTTGAAGAGAAAATGATGTTTGCAAAATTTCAAAACGATATCATAAAAACTGAGAGACTAGTTCGTATATATACAGACAGACGGACAGACGGACAGACAGACAGACGGACATAGCTAAATCGACTCAGCTCAACATACTGATCATTTATATATATACCTTATAGGGTCTCTAACGATTCCTTCTGGGTGTTACAAACTTCGTGACAAACTTAATATACCCTGTTCAGGGTATAAAAATATTAACAAAATTTAGTAAAAATTAAAAATACGTTTTGTGGACAACTGTCAATACACTCAGTGACAGTATTTTTTCGGTCTTAAAACTTTAAGTTCATTCCTGAGATCATAAAAATGTGTTGGTGGCCGATCTAACTGTTTAAATTGTATTATGCTATATAAATTTCTGGAATTACCAATTAAATACGATTGATAATTTTGTGAAAAACTGATATAATGAAATTTTTTAAAAAAGATTTTTACAGTATTATATTTGATTAAGAAATGTTTTACTTCATAAATATTTATATCGTCACTTTGAGAGACTGTGACTATAATACCAATACGAAATGTAATGCCTTGAAAAATGATTTCAGTTGTTGTTTTATGTAAATTCAAATCTGGCACTAAAGATTTTAAGTATGCTCTATTTTCGGGTTTAATATTTTCAGTACTTTTAATTGTGTATTCTTGTTGGCAAAAAATCTTTTTTTAATATATAATTGGCGAATCTCAGTGAGGATTTTATAGGTAAGGTCAATGAAATATTCGTTTTGATGTAATGTTTCTTGCATATTGCTTGTGAAGTTGGTGTCCAGCCTCGAGTCCTAATTTTTTTATTATAGATGGATAATGCACCAGATTATGATATTTTGGCGTTAAGTATTCTTTAAATAAACGTTGGTATGTTTTGTTATGCTGTTTAGTTAACAATTGAAGGTTACCTAAAGATGTATCATTTTAAGTTGGTGAAAATTTAACACAAATACATACGTTGATCAATATATTCGGTCATTGTAAAATTCGACAAAAGCTACTGAGGTCGACTGACATAAACAGCTGCTGTAAAAACACGGGTTGACAGATCGTGCTAATTTTTGACATCAGAATTAAGGACAGTTGCACCAAGCTAAGAAAAAATAGGTCAAGTTGTTTCCGAATTTTATTTATTTTAAATACAAAGATACACTGTTCAGAGTAAAATGTGCTATCTTATTTCCGGTACAAAGTCACCCGGAAGTTCGAAAATCTTTCCATTAGATATATGGACGCTCAGAGAAGTATTGACCCGATTCAACCCATTTTTGATACACAGAATAACTTTTGTCAGCAAATGATTCTGTCTGAGTTTCAATTGTATATCCCGAATCCCCGTGACAAATGATCGTTTCTATCAAACACGTAGTAAAGTAAACCCTTTTTCACCGTCAATTCTGACTTGGCTTACGCTGGCTCACCTCTTTCAAACGTAGCCCAAAGTCTACAAGTCACTCATCATCTCCGTCCTATGTGCAGAGGCATGGGCGATGATAATATCTGATGAGTCGGCGTTATGACTTCTCGAGAAAGATTTAGAAAAGGAAGATTTATGGTTCTTATTCGCATTGGCACGGCGAATACCGCAGTCGATGGAATGATGAGCTGTACGAGATATACGACGACACTGACATAGTTTGAGCGAATTAAGAGACAGCGGTTATGCTGTACCACACTACAGCTGGGAAGCAGGGAAGCAGGGAAGCAGAGGAAGTGCTGAAAATCCGAATTTGCAATTTACTCTTTCATTATTGCTGTATAAAGTAACTTGGAAATTGAAATGAAAGTTAGCTGTAAAGGTTGAAGTCTTCTTAATAACTTTTCGTTGTCGCAAAAAGTAAAATTCTGTGTTCATAACTCTAGGTGTGACTTTTCCATGCTTTGAAGGTTTCAAAAATTGATTGGTGTTAATGCACATATCTTGTATATTTATCCAAAAACATATTTACCTAACTCTTATCCATCCTACGCTGTAGTGAAATGAAGATAGGCGAACAGTAATCGCAATAAAATATTTCCCATTGACAGCCTAAATATCTGTCGTGATGTGTTCAATGATATCTTTGGTCAATAAGCCGTCAGAAAGTTAAGCAATATGAAAATAGCTTCTCAAAATAAGTGGGATTTTAATTATCTGCTATTTGTTTATCCTATATTCTCGGCTGCTACTACATGCTGATGTATTAGAGTGTGCTACTTTTAGACAATTCTTAACTTCCATTATCCATATCGATGATATGGCTTATTTTTTGTAGCTTTGACATTTGAACGTCAATAAATGGGCTAAAATAATATGCTGCCAGCAAATTTTTAGCCCTCCCACTAGGATTTGACACCTCTTTTCGAACAGTGTACCATGCCGAAGACACTTAAACTTCAAGTTTCAAATGCATGAAGTTATGACTTTTATTTATTTTGTATCTCTGCTGTGCCCAAAAAATAAGGTGACATTATATTTATTTTGAAAATTCTTTATTTATTCTTCCAAATCAATTTCATCCCCTTCAAAGTAATCCCCTCCCGATGCAATGCACTTATGCCAACGGATTTTCCAATCTACGAAACACTGGTTGTAGCCACTTTCCGGGATGGCCTTCAGTTCCGTCTTCGCTGCGGCTTGAATCTTCTCTATCGTATAAAAACGGTGTCCCCGGAGCGGTCTTTTGAGCTTGGTGAACAGCCAAAAGTCGCACGGCGCCAGATCAGGTAATTACGGTGGTTGCGGAACGATATGGGTTGAGTTTTTTGGCGAAATGATCACGAATTACGAGGGCAGTATGGGATGGTGCATTATCGTGGTGTAAAAACCAAGAATTGTCTTTCCACAATTCCGGCCTTTTAAGGCGGATAGCGTTACGCAAATAACGCATAACGTTCAAATAATATTCCTTGTTGACTGTTTGACCTGTTGGAATAAATTCATAATGCACAACACCACGATAATCGAAGAAAACAGTCAACATGACCTTGATTTTTGAGCGACTTTGGCGCGATTTTTTTGGTCTCGGCTCTCTTTTGGCAAGATATTCGCTCGATTGATCGGTTGCGTCGGGGTCGTAAGCATAGATCCAAGTCTCATTGCCCATTATAATGCATTCCATGACACCCTGGTAGTCGGAAAGCATCGTTTCACACCCTTCAACGCGACGCCTTTTTCCAAAAAATTCAATGTTTTCGGTACCAGTCGAGATTTGACGCGCTTGAGGCCCAAAGCATCCTTCAAAATGGCATTGGCTGAGCCTTTCGATATGCCAACTTCATCAGCAAGGTTTCTAATTGTTAATCGATGGTTTTTCAACACCAAATCTTTGATTTGTTGAACGTGAGCTTCGTCGGTTGAGGTTGATGGTCGCCCTGGACGCTCTTCGTCTTCGACACGTTCACGGCCGGCTTGGAACTCACTATACCACTTGTAAACATTTTTTTAGACATAGCCTCATCACCAAAGGCTTTCGTATCCGCAGCAGAAAATTGATTCCGTAAACAAAATTTATTGCAAATTCTTTGCTCAACAAATTTCGACATCGCAAAAAATAAAAAACTCACTTTTAGCAGCTCACAAAACGACACGTATCTCAAACACTAATGAATATTTTGACATGAAATTTGACATAAATGTGACTGACAGTACTACCAACATAAAATAATTCTTCAAATCCTTCGTCGCGCGCAGTTTAAATTTAAAGGTCACCTTATTTTTGGGCACAGTAGTACATGTACTAAAATTATCTGCGTGAGAAGCTGAGTCGATTTAGCCATGGCTGTCTGTCTATCGGCTTGTAAATAATGTATGAGAACTCGTCTTTAACTTTGGAGATATCAAATTGAAATTTCACACGCGCGATTTTGTACACCAGAAGCTGCTTGTTTGAACCGTCAATATAGGGCAACTATAACATACTACAGTGAGCAGATAATAGAAAGACTTTGTGGATATTTCTAAAATTCTCAATTTATTCTTCGAAATCCTTTGGCCCCAATACACTTGTGCCAACGATTTTTCCAATCCTTGAAACAGTTGCGAAAGTCAATTTCCGGAATAGCCTGCAAAGCGCGTAGCGATTTACGTTTGAAGTATTCAATTGACTTAAAACGGTTTCTCCGGAGCAGTTGATTGAGCTCGCTGAATAGCCTAAAGTCACACGGAGCTAAATCAAAGGAATGCGGTAGTTACGGAATGATATTAGTTGAAAATTTAACGAAATCAGATAAAGGATTATATATATAAATGATCAGGATGACAAGAAAAGTTGAAATCCGGTCGACTGTCTGTCTGTCCGTTTGTCCGTCCGCCCGTCCGTGCAAGCTGTAACTCGAGTAAAAAGATATCTCGATGAGACTTGGTATGTGTTCCTCGTACAAAAAAAATTTCGAGTTCTTAGATAGACGTAAAACTGCCATAACTAAGCACTAAATTAGGCTATAAAGCTGTAATTTGGTACAGAGGCTGGCAAGAGCAAAGGACACCTTTGGGCATAAATTTTTGAAAAAGTGGGCTAAACCTCGCCCTCTAATAAGTTTAATGTATATGTCTCCTAAACCGCTTAAGCTACAACAACCAAATTTGCTAAGCACAAATCCTGTAGAAATTTGTATCCACGTTGTGAAAATGGATGAAATCGGAGGATAACCCCGTTTACTCCCCTTTCTGTTAAGCACTTCTAAAAGCGCAATAAATCAATAACTAAATACGCCAGAGACAATAAAATTTTCCTTCGAGAGTATATAAGAGAGCTTTATAGAAGCCCAAATGAAAACTGAACAATGGGGGTGGCACTGCCCACGTTTTGGTGAAAAGACATATTTTGGGATCTGACCAAACCGATTTTCAAAATTTGCCACGGATATTCCGATAGCACAGTGCGAAAATGGCCGAAATCGGACTGTAACTATGCCTACTTCCCATATACCATAATTTGAAATTACATTTGATTCTTTAACTTTCCAGTACACAAATCAAGAAGCGTTTAAATAACGGGATGAAACTTTGCACGAATAATGCCTTTACCGTATGCCATCTTATGAACAAAAAATGTTCAAATTCAATCATAACTCTTCACAATCGTTTGTATCATCGTTGTTGATTTTGGATTTGGCTGAATTTTAAGTACCTTAAATTTTGATGAGCACCAGACAGTACCATTCCTCATTGCATTTAAGCATTGCATCTTTAAAGACTATTTATGAATATTCTATTGCACTCGAACTTACGCTTTCTTTCTTGTTGAAATATTTTAGTAAATAATTTTGTATATATAAAAAGTTATACATAATTGTGAGCTTTTTAATTAATTATACAGGAAAATTGATTAAATAGTTACAAGACATATATGTAATATAATGGGATTGAAGAGTGTATGCGATGGCCACTGGTTGGTAAGCAGGTTGGCCAAGATTAGATATCTTCAATCCTTCTCTTAGTAGCAACATTTTGAACAACTCTTTGTGTCACAGAAGAATCGGAAGATTTCAAAAAATAACTGCAAATAAAGGTAATATATTTGTATTTTCTCAAATATATGTATATGTATTTGTGAAAAGTCTTACCATCCTGCAACCAATTTTCTTTACCACAAACAAACTGTGACAAATTTAAACAATTTCTTCACGCAACCGATTCATCTCAACTTGTCCCATAACATACATTCTGCCGTTAATTCTTAGCATATCCGAATTCCTCTCTCTACCCACTTTATGTGGCATGGCGTAGCGTAATTTGTCCCAAAATCTGACATCTTGCCAATCCAGATAAGTATTCATATCCAAATATGCCCTTAGTTCTCTATCCAATAAGTCACTTTTCGTGATTTCACCATATTTAATCATTATTATGCGCGCACGACCCTCGACTAACGAGCACTGATGCGCTGTCCGAAACTCCATGCGCGCCCAATCCGACTCGATGAAGTGCTGCGAGAGCACAATGATCGTCCGACGCGATTGTTCCACCGATTCGATGATTTGTTCAGGTATATAAGCGCCAGCCAGCCAATTTCGTTCGTGTGTGCATACACGAAATGGTGGTTCGCACTGTTCGAGTTGCGGCAGTAGTGTACGGTTGACGAAGTCTGCATCCTGGTGTGCATATGAAATAAACGCATCGAATGTTTTATGCTTATCCAGCTCACATTCGCGAATGCAAAATCTCAATATGTTGTGGCTATATAACCAGACTTCCACTTCTAATTTATATTTATAGAAGAGTGCGATAATGCAAAGTAAAATAATAATGGTTAACCCTACACTAATCACAGTTGTATAGTATTCAACGTTAACAGGAGTAGGACACAACTCGCTCACATTGTCTATTAGGAGTGTATCGTTCAGCAGATTAGCACAGAGTAACTGGTCGGCATCGGGTATGCGTGTCCGATGTGTACGTATGGTGTACACCAATTGCTGCGCGGAACAGTCACAAATCCAATGATTGTCACTTAGATAGAGATATTTTAGTTTTGTGCTGTCATTGAGGTATGCACGCAAAAAATCATTACTCAAAGTTTTTAAGTGATTATTTCGTAGATCCAAAACCGTCAAATTGGTTGGCAGTTGACTGATATTAATGCTCGTGATTTTATTGTGCGACGCGTTGAGTTGCGAAACGTTAGCATAGCCGAAGGTGGTGTTTAGCGGCAATACAATGAAATTGTTATAGCTAATATCGAGTATCGAACTCTTGAGCCCAACTTGCTCGGGGCGTGGGAGCTGTTCGATATGTTCCGCACCCTTGCAATCGATGTGCAAGAATTCAAGTTGTGTGTAACAATTGCATTTTATGGGGCACAATACTGGTCCCCAGTCACACAGTTCATTACGTTTCAGCTGCGCGAGATCTTTTATCAGTTTGGTTGACGTCTGAATGCACTGTGAACCATTGAGCAGCGAACGATAGTTTTCACTGTAAATCCAAACCAATTTACAATCGCACACGATCGGATTACCAGTTAGTTTGATTTTGGGCGCACAATTAGCAGTCGTACTGGAGAAATTTTGTAAAGCGAAAATGTTTTCAATCAAATTGTGCTCTAAGTTGATTTCAAAAGGGCATGTAATGTTCGCAGGTACAAGCCAATCCAAAGAGAATTCGCGCAAACGATTGCCACTTAAATTGATTACTGTTGAGTTAATCTTGCCACCTTCGTATATCTCTGGTTGGAACTTGGTAATATAATTAAGAACGTCGACTAAAGCCGAATCCATGTTGTATCGAAAATTTGTCAGTAACCTTGGCGTTCTATTGAAGGACTTATCGGTGCTCCAATTAGTTTGCAGATGGTTCTGGCTAACGTCTAGCCTATGTAGATAATTCAGCGGTTTCAGATTTTCCATAAGATTTGTGGTGTCGTGCAGGTGATTTCCACCAAGTTTCAACTGCCATAGCCAAGGAGTGTGATCGAAAACGTGTGGCGTTAAATATGTCAATGAATTGTGACTCAGATCCAGTATGAAAAGTTCACGCTGATATGCAAACAGGCTTTCGGGCAATTCCCGGATTTCATTACGACTCAAATTCAGACAACTCAATTGCTTTAGCTTTACAAAGATGTTTGCGTCCAACATTTTCATATTATTTCCGGCTAAGTCAAGCTGTTTTAGCCCAGGGGAGTTTTTGAAGAATGTTTTCGTCAATTTTTGCAGCGATAAGGTCTGGATTCTTAGACCTTGTACGCTAAGCGTAAGCATTTCCAGTTGATTCGTGTTATAAAGTATGTCAGTTAGTATACCTATAATATCTGCTTCCCGGATCTCATATCGATTTGATTTAATAATCAGTTGTAGGTGAGTCTCTATCCGTACTGTTGTAAAATATCTCGGTGGGTCTGGTTCAAGGTCAACGTTATAGACTAGTGTTAATTTATTCAGCTCAGTCATTGTTATTAGAATTAACCACACTGTGTCATTCATGTAGATTTCGTGTGTAAAATGCTTGCAATTTTTCACTTCGATATAACGTGTTTTTAGTAAAATTGACTGAAATTTATGTTTGAGTAGGAAATCGATATTAGTTTCTGCGTCTATAGTGTTACACCTTACCAACAACTCTTGAAGTTCTCCAAAAAAATTGAGGTAAATAATATTGATTCCGTCGACAATTCTACATTCACAAGATTCCCAAATCTATAGTAGTCACAAGTAGTATTCTCATCGCTATAGAAATCGAGGGGCCATGTGGATAATGGTTCAATAGTAGTTTTGATTGACTTCATTTCGGTAGAGTGCGCCAGCAGAAATTTGTTGAGTATGATCATTTGACTTTGTATGTAGGCGAGTATTATAAACAAATTGCGTACTTTTAGTTTGTTCATATTTTTTAATTCGCTGTTATTGTTGTTATAATTCCTCCAAAATAAATCGGGCTTGCAGACCAGCTCACTTACACTTACTGAAATACTGAAATGTAATATCCAATTGGTACGCTTTAAGAAACTTAAATCGTATTTTAATTCCTTATCAAGAAAAATATTTGTGAAAACCACAAACTCGCTCAGCACTCGCCCTTGTGCGATAATTTGTTTGTTGTTCTAGTAATATAAGAAAAACAAACTTTTTCTAAAAGAATTTACTCTTCTGTAGACTGGCTTAGTCTATATTAATGCCACAGAAAGTCGTAAGAGAAGTCATAACGATGTAGTGTATCACAATAACTTCGAATATTTGTGGTTAAAAACTTTTTAAAAAGTTGCCGTGACTGCGTTCAAACTGCATTAACCACAGGTCAAATCGCTAAAAGTTAAGATAAGCGGCTTAATTAGAATGAGTTTAACATAATACAAGTATTTGAGACATAAAACAAGCTTGTTATGAGTTTGCTAGTAAACGTTGTTTTTCAATAAATGTTTTTTTTGGAATTTTTTTTAATCAAAATTTCAGAAGATCCGTCATATGCGCTTTTGCGATTTCTTTACACAATTTCTTCGTTTGTATACTCTTGCAACCAGTTGCTACAGAGTTCACCTAACGGAAAGTACGTATCACCTAAAACAAAGCTAGATAAATATAGGGTTATATATACCCAAATGATGAGGATGACAAGAAAAGTTGAAATCCGGCCATCCGTTCGTCCATGCGAGCAGTAACTTGATTAAAAATTGAGATGTCTCGATGAAACTAGGTAAAAGGGTTACTAAGTACAAAGAAATTACGGGTTCGTGGATGAGCGTTATCGGACCACTGCCACGCCCACAAATCGACATTAGCCGAAAACTTATAAAGTGTCATAACTTAGCACTAAAATAAGATATAAAACTGAAATTTGACACAGTACATCGTAGTAGCAAGGGGCACCTCCTAGCAAAAAGTTTTGAAAAATGAGTTTGGTTGAAAGGTGAATTTTGTCCATTTCATCTCCTTCAAAGTAATCCCCTCCTGCTGCAATACTCTTATACCAACGAAGTTTTCAGTCATCATAGCACTTGGAAAAATCTTTCTTCTTGATGGCGATCAGAGGCGTCCTTCGATTCAGCTTTTATATCCTCAATTTTGTCAAAACGGTGTCCTCGGAGTGGTCATTAGAATTTGCTAAATAGCCAGAAGCTATACGAAGGTAAATCAGGCAAATGCGTAACCACCACGAAGTATAAATTCAAAATTCCTTTTTCAATTTGATCCCAGTAGTACGTATCTCCTAAACCGTAAAGCTACAATAACCAAATTTTTATACTCTCGCAACAAAGTTGCTAAGGAGAGTATTCTAGTTTCGTTCTCATAACGGTTGTTTGTAAGTCCTAAAACTAAAAGAGTCAGATATAGGGTTATATATACCAAAGTGGTCAGGGTGACGAGTAGAGTTGAAATCCGGATGTCTGTCCGTCCGTCCGTCCGTGCAAGCTGTAACTTGAGTAAAAATTGAGATATCATGATGAAACTTGGGACACGTATTTCTTGGCTCCATAAGAAGGTTAAGTTCGAAGATGGGCGAAATCGGCCCACTGCCACGCCCACAAAATGGCGAAAAACCATAAATAAAGATATTAATAAAATTTGGCACAAAGGATCGCATTAGGGAGGGGCATATTTGAACGTAATTTTTTTGGAAAAGTGGGCGTGGCCCCGCCCTACTAAGTTTTTTGTACATATCTCGGAAACTACTATAGCTATGTCAACCAAACTCTATAGAGTCGTTTCCTTCAGGCATTTCCATATACAGTTCAAAAATGGAAGAAATCGGATAATAACCACGCCCACCTCCCATACAAAGGTTTTGTTGAAAATCACTAAAAGTGCGTTAACCGACTAACAAAAAACGTCAGAAAAAACGTAAAACACTAAAAGAAGTGGCAGAAGGATGCTGCACCCAGGATTTTTTTTTTACTTGAAAATGTGCGTGGCGTCGCCTACTTATGGACCAAAAACCATATCTCAGGAAATACTCAACCGATTTCAATGAAATTCGAATGAAATTTGGTATATAATATTTTCTTAACACCCTGATGACATGTACAAAATATGGGTGAAATCGGTTCACAACCACACCTTCTTCCAATATAACGCTATTTTGAATTCCATGCGATGCCTTCTCTGTATAATATATACATTATGAACCAATGATGATAGCGGAATAAAACTTTACACAAATACAGTATTTGAAAAATATATAAATGACGGATAATGAAATCTCGATTATCACTTTATCATGCGAGAGCATAAAATGTTCGGTGACACCCGAACTTAGCGCTTCCTTACTTGTTTTCAATTCAAATACTATAGGAACTTCTACCGACAGTATGAAAATGGGTGAAATCTGATAACGGTAATGTTACGGTTACAAAAATCGCGACTATCGTTCAATGTGCGAGTTATATAATTGAAATTCAAACAGAATCCTTTTCTATCAATAGTTAGTCTGTATGTCTATAATGAGTTGAATCGGGCGAATACTTCTCTTAGCCACCATATACCTAAAGTAAAGATTTTCGAACTTCCGGGTGACTTTGTATCGCATATATCGGCCATGATGTGAGTTATCTCAATTAAAAATACGCTCTCTATATCTTTGTGCATAAAATAGATAAGTTTGAGCAAAAACTTGACTTAACCCTTATAACACTAATATCAGGATTTTCGAACATTCAGCTGACTTTACTTTTTATTTTTGGATTTTTAGTATGTGGCATGTTAGTAGTATGGCCAACAAATCACCCGGCCCGGACAGGATCCCAGGAGAAATCCTCAAAATAATCGCTGCAGAGCGCACGGCACTACTACTGAAATGTGAAACGCCTGCCTTGAAACCGGAATATTCCCTGAACCATGGAAAAAGCAACGGCTGGTGCTAATCAGTAAGGGAAAAGGAGACTCCAATTCGCCATCAGCATACCGTCCACTATGCATGCTTGGTACAGCGGGAAAGCTATACGAAAGTCTACTTAAACCCAGACTCGAAGCGGCTATCAACGAAGCTTAAGGTCTGTCCCCTAGACAACATGGCTTTAGACCCGGCAGATAAACTATAGGGGCAATAAAATGCGTCATTGAAAGCGTAGAAGCAGCACAGCGTAGATGGCATAAATATAAAAGAATAGTGTTATGGAGCTATTAGCTAAACATTACATAACATAAATGTATTCAAATATTAAATAAAAAAAAAAATTATTTCAATCCGAGTATATATTTTTTTATTTATAAATGAAATAGTTTTGAATTTGTTAATAAGGGATTGTGTTACCCTTATGTATCTTCACCAATTGGGCACGATGAGGCATTGACTCCACCAGTTTTTTTAGCACAGACATATCAATTGTGTCCCATTCGGCCAAAATGGCATGCTTTAGTTGCTTAGGGCTGTCATATTGCTTGGAAGATGCATAAATTTTTCCTGAAAGAATTTCCCATAGATCCTCGATCGGATTCAGATCTGGACTTAAGGCAGACCACTCCAGCAATCCAATTTTCCGAGAGTTAAACAACGCCTTTGAGTTCTTCGCAACATGGATCGGTGCATTGTCTTGCTGAGAAATCCATTCATCGCCATGTACAGTGAGTTCAAAAAGTGTTCACGTATAGTAAAAAATAGTGCATTGCAGCTGATATTTAGAAAAATTAACATTCAAATTAAATTTTATTTTACGAAAAGTAAAGTATGTTTAATCAAAAACTTTTTAACATAAACAAGCACTTCATTTAATAATCTCCTGTGGCTACAGTAGATATAAAGTAATACAATTTATGTGAACATTATTTGAACTTAGAGGTAAAGTGGCGATTGAAGTTCAATAACTAATAAATTGGGGGACCGCCGTTAGCTTTTATGACTGCTTTAATATGTTCAGGTATAAAGTTAATTAGATAATCTAATTTTTCTGGTGAAAAGCTATTCCAAATTCGTTCAACTTGATTCCAGAGTTCATCTATGGTTTTTGGTCTTTCTCTTTGAACAGTAAACCGTTTTTTAACAATCGCCCATAAATTTTTATAATAATACTGAGCTGGCCACTCCACTACCCGAATTCCGTTAATTTTCAAGAAAGATTTTGTAATATGGTCGATATGTTTGGGGTCATTATTTTGCATGTGTAACAAATCATTGGGTACATATCCAAAAATTTCGAAGCTAGGGATAAGTGAATCCTCTACAATGCTAATATAGTCCTTAGCCCCCATTATTCCGTTAATTCGACGCAGTTTTCCTACCTTTCCGCCACAGAAAAAACCCCACACCATATGTGAACCACCTCCAAATTTAAGTGTGCGCAACATATTCCTATCCGTAAGACCGCATCGGTTGTCAAACCATGTCCAAATGCGTCTATCTGAATTAATACGAATAATTTTCGTTTCGTCAGACCAAATTACTAGTTTGAACTGTTCACTTGTCCAGTTTTTGTCTTCTCTCGCAAATTTCATTCCAGCCGCTTTGTTCTTCGCTGACATGTACGGTTTTTAATCATTGGTCTTGCACGCCTATTGGAACTTTTCAGCGGATTTCGAAAGGTATTGTTGCATACTCTAGTGCCTAAAGACGATAATAACACTTTCTTAGCCTCCACTGCGTTTTTAGCTGATTCAGTCATGATAAGACGCCGTAAAGTCCTTTCTGTTGGAGGAGTGGCTTTTTGGGCCTGCCTAAATTTTTGGGTGATGTGTTGATATTGCCTTGCTTTTTTATTTTGTTGATGACATCAATTGACATTTTATATTTTGAGCAATCTCTCTAACTGAAACCCCTCCTGCAAGTCCGAACATACAGCTTTTTGCAAAAAGCGGTTCAGTTTTTTGTCCTGTCTGAAAATTGGCCTCCTGCAAGTCCGAACATACAGCTTTTTGCAAAAAGCGGTTCAGTTTTTTGCCCTGTCTGAAAATTGGCCAAGTTTGATAAATTTGCAATTTTTCAACCTTTAATTTTTGTTACAAACTTTAGTAAATGTGAAATACTCCGCACAATAAAATTATTAAAAATGCTAACAACTATTTTGTTACAACGAAATTAGTTACATACTGCGTCACCGAACACCAGAGATTCGAATTCTTCATCCCAAAATTTATACTTTTCATAAAATGCAATTCGTGCATTTTTATGACGTTGCTTTAGGCATTGCTTAGGCACTCGATTTTCATATTTAGGGCATAGATTTTTTCTTATTATTTGATGCACACGTTGTTTAGTCACATCTAGACCAAGTTCCACTTTTATTTGCCTGCAACTCAAATGGCTATTGGTTGCTAGCTGCCGAATCCGCCGTTTGGTCCTGCCATCAATGGTACCTACACGACCACTACGCTTAGTAACTCCATAGTTATCTGGATTTTTCAGAAAGTTTGTTATTGTGTTCCGATGCCTCATTACAGAAAAAGCAATTTGGCCAACTTTCATGCCAGATTGACTCATTCCTTTAATCAATCCACGGTCCTCATCTGATAATTCAGTTCCACGTGGCATTTTCCTACAAATTCAAGAAATGTAATTTACTTTTGTCGTCTTAAACCTTTAATCATGTACTGTTACTTACTTAAAAATTTGTATCTCCGCTTTTTCTACTGATATGTTTACTTGGCACCAATCAGAACACAAATAGTTCATTTTGCACATATAAATACATTATTTTATACGTAAGTTGCGACTTACTTCAATAGAAATAACGGTACTTTGAATACGTAGGGGCGGGCATGAACTTTTTAAATGACGCTTAACCATAAGGTAATTACAAGAAAATATGCATACCAAAAATTTTTGCCGTACCGTTAGTAGAACATAAGTTATAGAGAACACCAATTTTGCACATATAATTATTTGACTGAGGTACCTCTCGACAAAAGCATGCCCACAACTAAGGGTATTCTTAGGATACAGAAAGCAGTAAACTACATAGGCGTAAAACTGGACCCCAGACTAGCCTTCTGGGTACAAATCCAGCACGCCGCAGGAAAGGCAGCGAATATCACTTTTCAACTGAGCCGATTAATGGCCAACATAAGAGGCCCCATCCAAGAAAAGAGAAAGCTCCTACTGTCGACGAGAATCAGCGTCTTATTAAAAGCTGTGAGAGCTAGAGAAATCCTCCGATAATAACAAGAGCTCAATACTACAAACAAGGAAAGATTCAATAACATCATGGCAACAAATATGGGAGAATGAAAGTCGCAGCAGATGGACGGCCAGGCAAATAAAAGATCTATACATATGGACAAGCCGTTAATTCGGAGAAGTCGGTTTTACACAACCCAGCTATTATCCAGTCACGGATACTTCAAAAGGCTCCCCCACAGAATGGGAAAAGTCGAAGATCCGTCATGCCTACACAACGACGTAACGTTGACAAGAACGAACCGCCGTAGAAAACCTGGTTGGCCCAATAAACGCGGACAATTTAGTCAGCGTAAAAAGCAAAAGTAGATAATATATATAACGATTTTCGTTTTTTAATAAACCTTATGTGTCTGTCAGTATAGGAGTTATAGATAAAATTGCTCGGATTTCGATTCTGTGGTTGAGGTTTTATCTTAAAATATTCGTCTGGCTTTGATTCTTGTAAGTTGCAAGAGTATAAAATGTTCGGTTACACCCGAATTTTGCCCTTCCTTACTTCTTACGAATAGCTTCGCCAAACGACGCATAACACTCTGATAATATTCCTTGTTGACAGTTTGATGTGTCGGAAGAAATTCGGACTTCGATAATCGAGGAAAACTGTCACATAGCCTTGATTTTTGACCAACTTTGTAGTGTTTCTTTCGGCTTCTGATCCCCTTTTTCACGATATTCTTCCGATACATCGTCTGTTTCCGGTTCGTAGGCATAGATCCAAGACTCATCGCCAGTAATAATATAGTATGCTTGATGACATCCTCGAAGTCGGAAATCATTGTTTTACAGACGTTAATTTTTTTTTTGTGTTTTATTGAAACGTAACAAGATATGGTTTTACATTTCATTCGAATTGCAACTAGTGACAAATGTACTAACAAGCAATATTTTTCATAACATATACGGTAAAACAATAAAAGTTCTAGTAAGAACCTTTTTCAAAAATAAACTTTGTATTAAAACTAAATATTATAATATTTGTTATTTGCTTAGAAGGTCATGGAACTTTGTTCTTTTCAATCTGCGCCTGCTATTTCTAGCCTCTCCTAGTTGTCGGGCTTCAGCGTTTACGTGGTTTTGCAACCTTGTGGCATGTTTCGATGCCGTTTCGCGAATGACTTCCCGAACCATTTTTATGTGAAGATCACGATGTAGATCTGAGTTCCGTATGTACCACGGGGCATTTACAATTTTTCGCAGGACTTTATTTTGGAATCTTTGCACCATTTCGATGTATAACGGTGCAGCGCATCCCCATAGCTGAATTCCGTATGTCCAAATGGGCTTTAACGTTTGATTGTAGACTAAAATTTTATTTGAGGTTGTTAGAGGTGATTTCTTGCCGATTAACCAATTTATTTTGTTGTATTTTAGTTTTAGTTCTGCAACTTTTCTTTGTATATGTTCCTTCCACTTTAACTTTGCATCCAGCGTCAAACCAAGATATTTCGCCGAGGTGGAGTACGGAATTACTTCATTCCCAATATATAAGGGGATATACGTATCAGTTTTGTTGGTGAAGTTTGTATGTATTGACTTCAACTCGTTGAGAGTAATATTCCATTTTTGTGTCCATTCTACAATTAGGTTGATTGAAGACTGCATTCTGTTCGACGACTCTACTACATTTTTACCAGTAGTAATGATGCAGGTATCATCTGCAAATGTGGCGATTGTGCTGTTTGGGGGCGTAGGCATGTCGCTAGTAAACAAAATGTATAAGAGTGGTCCCAGGACGCTTCCTTGGGGTACTCCTGTTTTTATTGGCTGTAACGCGGTATATGATTGTCCCTGCTTGATTCTGAAGTAGCGGTTGCTAAGGTAAGAGGCAAGTAGCTCAGTAAGATGCTGTGGGAAGAGAAGTCTTAATTTATGAAGTAAGCCCTGGTGCCATACTCTGTCAAACGCCTGAGATACATCAAGAAAAACAGCTGTGCAGATTTGCTTTTTTTCCATCGCATCCTCAATTATATCTGTTATTCGATGAACTTGATCGATTGTAGAATGTTGCGATCTAAATCCAAACTGATGAATTGGTATAAGGTCCTTTTCTTCAATTATGTTCTGAAGTCTTTTTATAATTATAACTTCAAGTAATTTGGACAAAATAGGCAACAGTGAGATTGGACGATAT